>NW_027466066.1:992500-1205000 GCF_046127955.1 Nelusetta ayraudi | reverse complement strand
GATGTTGTGAGGTGTCTTTTTATTTTTATTTTATTGATTTTTTTTCCACTTTCCATCTCCTTGAGTCTAATTAGGACAGCGTTTACATGTTCCCATGCCAAACAAGATATTTTTAGGTTGTTGTTTTTTTGCTTTTTTTTTTTTGCTTTTTTCGCACAATCCCTCAGGCTTAGTGACACTAGCGTCTCTTTGTTTTGTTTTTTTTTCAAACAACCAAGAACGCCGGCGTGTCTCCGCCTGACCGAAAAGGAAGTGGATAAATAGAAAAAACACTTAAATATGCAGCCAGCACACAGAGATTCAATTAAAAAAATAAATATGACCGCTAATAGATTAATGGTTTTATTTTTTTTTTAAGAAGCAGAGTGAAGGAGGAGAAGCTACAATGAAAATAGAGCAATTAGTTATCCTGTCATATTAATTACTTCTTCTTACGACACAGAATCGGTCTTAGAAACTGACAATGAGGGACAGCAAAGAGATAGATTGAAAAAGTAAACAGACATATTTAGCTCCTGTACTGTATGTATTGTTCACTGCTACTTCAGCACGACTACAACACTCCACCAGCGGGTCTGCAGTTCAGCAGGTTCAAAGTTTTTTTTTTTTTTCCCCATCAAGTAACGGTGCACAATCCAATAGTACAGTCAGTAACAGGATAACATAAAATGAAGTTTTTTCAAACCTGAAGAGAAATGCAAACAGGAAGAAGAAAGAAAAAATTCCTGATTCAGGTTGTCAGAATGGAAGCACGGACTGTTGAATGTATTTATATTCAACTTGGTATATTGCCGTCAATTAGTGTTAGATTTGTCACCAGTTGCTAATCTGTGAAGAGGACAGTGTGGAATGATAATCTCAACCGCATGCAGGTTTGCAAGGTTCTTCTATCCGCACCATTACATAAAAACAGTATAAAAATATTGCTTAAAAAGTGTGCGTGTGTGCGCGTGCACGCACGCACGCTAGCTAGAGAAATCAGAAGTCCAATCCAGATACTGCTCATCGGTGCAGCGCATTTGGAATCCACCGCTGAATCACAATCAATGGGCATCACCTACACACACAGCCCAAAAGAAACGGGGTCATTTTTTATTTACTGCTGCAGATCAAAAAAAAATGTCTTCCACACTTTCGCCCGCTCTCCACGCAGTTTGTTCAAAAGGCATTTTTGCAGGGTGGCGTGCCGTTTATCCTGCGCGTCGGCAGCGAACGCCTTTGCACTTCTGCGGTCCGGCGTCTTACAAAGATCTCGTTAATGAGCGACGGGCGTGCATATTTTATCGAAACACTGATTGCTCTTCAGAAGTCTTTAAAATTCAGCTCGTAGGTTTAAAAAGAAAAAAAAAAACTTTCTCCTCCAAAATCAACGTACACATCTGTGCTTCCTCTTACGGCGAAGGAATGATAATGCGTTATTGGCCGGACCCTCTCAAGGACCCCCCCTTTTTATTTTTTCAGTCTTTGTTTTTAACTGATTTTCAAAATGATCGTTTCCATGGCAACAAAGATTTTACCTCAGGCGCAGCCGGGAGGGAGGTAGCTAACTTTTCTGTGTCGAGTCGGGCCAGTCTTCGCGTTTACGCAGGAGTCGGCTTTGAAAGATGCGCCGTCTCACATATCAAGTTTCACGCGCGGGTCGGCAGCGATCGCTGGGAATTTGCCAGCAGCCCTCGGCATCGGCGTTCCAACACACCTCGGAGCTGTGACTCAATATTTACCTCTATCATGACGTGCGCGTTTAATTGCACTTGTCTCACCTTTCAAAGTGTTTTTTTCTCTATCTTTTGCAGCTGTGTGCCTACAAATCAGGCTGCTGCAACCCGCTGTAAGAAAAAAAAAAAAAAAAAAAAAAAGGGAGAGAGAGAGAGTAAATAAATAAAACCATCAGCCCATCAGAATGGGGAATCCTGCCTTCCTCTTTGATTTTCAGATTTTCATCTTCAAAAGCTACATTTCAAAGTATGGGGAGTCTGGGGGGAGGAATGTGGGGGGGGGATAGTGGGGGACACATTCATGTCTTCCTGTTGGAGCGGAGGAGCGGCATTTCAGACAGCAGCTGAGGAAGTGCGGAGCTTTGGAAAAAAGAACTTCACGGCCATTAGATGCGATAATTGGGGTCGCGGAAGGGGTCGCGCGTTCGTGTTTGGACTCCTCGCCGCGGCTCAGGCGTGATTTTCCTAAACGGCTCGACTGGGGCTTGCATTTTTTTTTTTTTTTACTTGCTTTTGCCCGGAGCAGGCAAGCGGAGTGCTCATCGGGAAGGTCCTCACTCGAACGGAGAGACGGCCGATCATTAAAGCCGCCTGGAGCTGGAGGGGGAGTGAGCTCGATGTGTTGCATGTCAGCGGTGTTGAGAATGTTAAAATAGGAGAATGACACAGAGGGGGGGGGTCTCCTGGAAGCGCGAGGAAGGTGAGACACATATGGAGAGGGGAGGAGGGGGAGGGGAGCGGAGGACACACACGTGTGGGAGTGTGTTGTCTGTTTGCGCGGATTTAAAACCGGTTGTGCGTAGGTGAGGCGTTCGGGCGTCGGAGAGAGTGAGTGAGAGGGAGATGGAGAGAGAGAGAGAGAGAGAGGGGAGGGGGGGAGATGGAGAGAGAGAGAGAGAGAGAGAGAGAGAGGGGAGGGGGGGAGATGGAGAGAGAGAGAGAGAGAGAGGGGAGGGGGGAGATGGAGAGAGAGAGAGAGAGGGGGGGGGGGAGATGGAGAGAGAGAGAGAGAGAGAGAGAGAGAGAGAGTCGCTACACGGCGCGCAAAAACAACAAACATGGAAGCGCTTGCGCCGGGAGTGTGGGAGTTCTCGTACGCTCGCAGCCGCTCCCTGCTATCGATCCGCTTGAGCCCCGGTATTCTTTCCACAACATCAGCTGGATCCCACGGCCTCGGCTTGCCTTTGATAATGGTTTGTTACCAACCCGAGCCCCGACAGGAGTTTTCTTTCTTTTCATGATCGGGGAGAGTTGGAGCAGGAGCTGCGACGCCGCGGAAATGCCTCGGAGTGGAGCAGACGGTGTGGGACATTCGCTGGACCTAATTAAAAGCGAGCTAAACAAGTCTGTGGTGCAGCTTCTCGCCGCCAGACTTTGGGAAAAAAAAAAAAGAAAAGAAAAGTCTAAGTGTGCAGTCCAGCAGCTGCCAAGGCTACAATCTCACTCGTCCATCTTAACAAGCTCCCATCAAAAGCTGAAGCCTTTCAATCGCTCTGAGATGTGCTTAGAGAAACCAAAAGCAGCCTTTCAGCCAATGGTAAAAGTAAAGGAGCACTCAGCGCGTGTTGGTGAGAGTTCTCGCCAGAAAAACACAGACTACAGGGAACAAAGTAGCACTCAATCCTTAGTTTGTTTTTTCGGGGGGAGGGACAAGGCTGGATCAGTGCCCAGTGATGAATGTCAATGCCATGGAAGGTAGTGAAGCTAGGACACCCAAGTACAGAAAAAGTCCAGGTTCCCTGTGATATAAAAAAAAAACTTTATTTAAAAAAATAAATAAATAAATAAAAGTTGTCATCAGAGGGTAACAAAAACCTACATACTAAAAACTACTAGAAACAAAAACTAATAAAAAAAAAATAAAAAAGTTCCAGTCAAAGAAAATAATAAGGGGAACACGCATGAGTTTCACACTGTTAGACCTTATGGGACAAAAAGGCGGAAAAATAAGAACAGAAAGTAAATCATAGAAAACACAAGGGGGGAGACGAGACTCAAATCAATCGAATCAAAATAAAGCAGGAAACACTAAAACACTAAAACAATGGACCATGACAGCCAAGGGTTCTAAAGACAGGAAACAGAATTACAATTTTGTATCCAGTGTGAAAGATAATCGATGGCTTTCAGTCATCACACGTGTTATGTTGAACGTGTGCGATCCGAATAACGTGAGTCAAACTTCAAAATTAACTTCCCAATTACATTAATTATCGATTAACATATCAACTCAATCTATAAATATGATCCTCATTAAAAGTCAGAACTTGACTTACATTGAAATAACATCAAAAGTCACACAGCCTCCATCACCAAATCACTTCCTGTTTCATGTGTTTGAGGACTAAAAGCAGCGGTCACGCCCATTCATGTCCGTTTTTACAGGGGAGGCTTTGATTGACAGGTGGACTTTAAACCAGCTTGTGGAGCGGCGGGGAAGTGAGGTTTGTAGTTCTTGCAGTTTGTAAGCAGTACGAGCTGCCCTTCAAAATCAGAGACGACCCAAAAAAATAGGTTAGTGCTGCTTGCTCGTAAACAACGGCCGTTGCTAAATAAATTAGCAACTGTGCTTAATTAGCGGCAGAGCTGGATTTCACTTTTTGCATTAAAGGAATATCAAAGAACAGACCTGAGGCCTTTTCTCAGCCTAATAGATTTTTTTTTTTTTTTTTTTTTTTTTTTCCCATCTGACTGGTCTTACAGTGCATTTTGGCTGCTCACCCCATGGTCCACTCAGGGAGTTGCGCATCACACAATATTGTTCAAGCTAACGTGTTGAAAGTCATTGAATAGCCTGGAGCTGCGATGAACAAATTGGGACGGAACGCTTCGGGCGCAACATCGGGATAAGTTGTACTAAGAAGCTCATTTATATCCAGCACTTTTGTGGAGGGAAAATGCCTCGCTGAGGCCGAGGAGAACAGCAGGCTGGTTGGAGACCGCAGAACACTCAGTGACTCAAATAACCTCTGGTAGCTACCAAAGTCTGCGCGGCCATTAGATAGACAGATAGTTAGATCCTCCATGAGCTATTTTTCCTCCTTCATTTTTCATTGAGCTGCAGTTTTCATTCTCTGCTACACCAGGTGCAAAGGAATGATTGCATTTATCAAAATGAAGACCAGAAGTTATCCGTGCCTCACGGCCCCAGTTCCGCTGGATTGGACTGGATCTGAAGAATTAGAGCTGTAATTGCTCCAGACAACTGGAGTTCCCCGAGTCTCCGGACGACAGGAGGTCGTGTGACAACACGGGCAATATTTCAGTACTTTGATTCTTGACGGTTTCACCAAAATCCAGGTGGGCAGAACACACTCGGTAGCAAAAGGCTGCTCTGGCATTCAGCGCGCAATGCATGTTTGCCCAAAGGTTAAAGCAGTACTGTGAGCAGTGCAAACAGTGGAATAAAATCGCCCCCTGAGCTGGATTTGTAAGCAAAGCCGTCCGGCCTCGCTGCCCCCCCCCCTGGAGGTGAGGCTGTGGATGATGAAAGAGAGGTGAGGTAACGCTGGAACACAATGATGATGGCATTTTGAAGGGGCAGCGAGACGGAACAGGGCCCGGCGTGAAGTCACTGTCGCAAGTCAACTCGCCCTCGGCCAAATAGGCCAGTTGCATGGCGATGAGTGAAGTGTGTCTTAAAGAAAAAGATATGCCCTTCAGAAAATGGCATATTTAGCCATTTGTTTACAGCCTCCTGCTAAAATGCTCAGTTTAAGTGTCTCCTCCTACTATAACTGGTGCTCTGAGGGCCACAGAGGCCCTTATTTGTCAGCGTAGGCCATCGTTCACTTCCACCTTATAACATAGTGTGCTTCATTAGCATAATAGCACAAATTTAGCACAGGATTTTAAGAAGTATCTTTATCTTGACCTTTCTTCAGTCTGGCAGCATGAGACATAACAAACAGGAAGTTCTTCATATATGTTACCTGGACAGTTGAACACATTGGATCCTAGAGCTCCCCCTGAAGGTCAACAACAGAATACTAAACCCAGGATAGGACAACTTCATCATCTCAGGATGGCGTGTTGGGGGATCGCGGAGTGTTTTTCAGAGTTTCTTCCTAGGATTTAATGCCTTTCATTTCACTTTTCAAACCCGATATTGGTTTTATTGTTCTATTTTATGACAGTTCTTTCAGGTTTGCCAGCCATATTATTGGTCAAAGTGTTCCCACCTCCAGAAAGGCTGGATATTTGTTTTGTGTTTTTCCCATAATGTGCCAAAAGTGTGGTGAAATTAAAATGAAAGACAATACGCCGTGTTGGCTGAGCTCATGCTGGTTCCGCGCGCCTGTAAATCTCGGATCCCGGAGAAGGGCTCATTTTCCGCAAGCGCCTGTTTCGGCAAGGCAACAGAAGTGAATGATGTACTATTTCGCGCCCCCTGTGGAGCTCATGAACCGGTTCGAAAACACTGGGAAAGTGGCGTAATGTTCTTTAACCTTTAACATCAGCTCCAGCAGTGTGAGATGCCGCTTGTGCTTTTATCTCATCAGCGATGGTTCAAGTTCAGGTGCTGTCTCGTGAGAGACGAAGGGAAGTGTGTATATGACGTATAAAAGACGTGTTTAAAGCCTTTGGCGGCAGGTAGAGCGGGAACACCTTGCCGTGTGCTTCCCTCTTTTTGTCCTATTTACCAGCGCAGTGTAATATGACACAAGTGTAAATAGCTTCTGGCATCATGCCTGCACTGTGGCAGCTCAACCTAAAAAAAAACAAAAAACAGTCATACATCTGTACATCAGTAGAGCTTTCATTGCGCCCTCTGTCATATAACCCCAACAGACTCGGACAAACTATTATATATTATTTTAACCCACAAACAAGCTCCAGTGGTTAACATGGGTCAACCAAAGTCTGCTCGCCTTGTCAAAACAAATTCGATGTTTGAGGATGTTTCGCTGCATTGTGATTGTGATGTGCGCTGCGGGTATCGCGGTACGCCAAGAGCTGCCTTTCAAAAAAGGTGAAAACAAAGGGGAAGAAAAGCATCGATTTCCCGCTCCTGCCTGTCAAGTACCTCTTTGTAAAATTCCCCTCACCACTCCTCTGGTTTCACTCTTGGCAAGCGCCTCCTCCTCCACAGAATGTAGTTTTGTAACATCGCACGGTCCTCCGTGGTTGCCTGACTGTTGTCTGAATTGTTGTACGCCATCGGTTTCATTGCTCCGTTTAGTATATTCTGACAACCGGAGTCTGACCGTTGTTCGGCCCCATCCAGCTTTTGCCCCCCTGTCCTGACTGTCTGCTCTCTTCCTCCTTAGTGAATCAGTGGCTCCTGAAGTAAAACTCGACCACACGTCCGCAGACTGCAGCGCCACGTCTGTTCATCCAAAACTTTTTCATACCACCAGAGCGAGCTTAGCCGGACTCCGAAGCCGCTGGCTTGCCCCGAATTGAGTTGGACGGCTCCACCAAACTGAACTGTACGCTTGAACTCCCAGCTCGTCCGCTGGCCTCCCTACATATCTGTGAACGTGAATGCGGGGACGAGGGCACGGACTAGGCCCCCGGGGAAACCGCCTTGCGCTCGTGCTGTGAACTCACGAGGATGAAGAGCTTCGGCTTGGCTTTTCAGATGAATGGACGCCATCTGCAGATTCAGCCGTCGCCCGTCCACTTCGCAGCCCCCGCACGGCAAGGACTTTGGCCCCCAGACTGCAGGAATTACCAGCTGATGGTCCAGAACCGCGGGCGAAAAAGAGGCTCTAAGCTGCGGAGAGATACGAAACGATCTGCTTGGGTCGTGGCTGAAGAAGGTGATTTTGGAAGAAAATGTGAAAGGTGTGGATATCAGACTCTCTAGCTGGAGGGAGGAAGAGAGAGAGAGAGAGAGAGAGAGAGAGAGAGGGAGCGCAGAGCAGATGGAGTGGTTGGACACGGGAGGGAAGGCAATAGGCTACTCGTTCTTTTCTTTTCCTTTCTTTTTGCATGCTGTTATGACTTTGGAGGATTTGAAATCTGCGATCAAGTCCCTGATTTGCCCAGGAACATGGAGTGGAGACCCAAGAAAAGGTGTTCAGTACGAGGAAAAAAAAACCAATGTCGTCGCTCAAGGCCTACTTCCACAACAACACTCATGAACAGGTTGACTTTTTTCAGCTGAACCTCAATTACTCGAATGCCACTGCAGCGGTCGTACTGAGGGTGTTGCTGTCGTCCATATGTTGTACAGTGTCATAGCTGTGCCCCCCCCCCCTCCCCGCCCCCCAAGACCACGTCTGTTGCCATTTGACCGCGAGGACAGGAAAGGTGAGTGTTTTGAATGAAAGAGTACATTGGCTGCCCAGCGAACTAGCGTCGAGGGGCAGTTCAATCAAACCCGATTTATTGTCAGTGTGTGGTCACTGGAGATGTTTTCCACTCCACATAACCATAATGGAGTTTCACAGATGGGAAGAATTCCACCCGCCGGATTAATAGCTGCCATGGATCTCCAACGTAAGCAGCCGACGCTGTTAACCTCGTGTTTTTCACCGTAATGTTCACTGTAGCCAGGAGTGTGTTCACGTTGAGGCACATGACACTGCCAGCTCTCCTTCTCCCATGTCCTACTTCGCCCGCGCTGTAGTGGTTGAAAACTACCTAGCAGGGCATCATTCCGGACCAGAGTCATTACTTTAAGTAAAAAATTGGTTGGAACCAGACAAGCAGAATGGAGACAGGCCGATTCCCACCCACCGAGAACTCAGGTCCATCCAATGCCGAGGATTTTTCATGGGTAACTCACTTCCTGGTTTGTCGCTGCCCATCCGTGAAGCGGTTGCATGGCTTTTTCCACAGTTTTTATGTTTGTTTGTTTTTTTTTTGTTTTTTTAACATGAAACATTTTCTCTCCACACGTTGGCGATTTCTCAAACATGTGATCCTGTCTGAACCTGTAACGCCATGGAAGAAGGAGTAGCACACAAGTGTTTCAATATATGGATGTCAATGTGTCACAAAAAGCACGTCTAAATGTGTTTTCCTGCCGTGAATATCATAGTTTCAACCTCAATTATTTGGTCAATATATCAAATTAAGGCCTCCATGAATATGTCACACCAATGTTTCCCGCGATGTAAATTCAATCCAGCAGGGCCTCAAGCTGGGTGCCGTTCCAATTGTAAACTGACCGAGGTGCATTCTCCCAGACCCGGAGGTTCAGATCCGTGAGATCAACTTCCATTAGAATAATTTTCCGAGTTGACTCGTAAGTGAACCTGTCTTCATATTTCGACAGGTTCACTTATTGTTATAGAAAAAGCCATCGTTTAATTGTCTCACAATCAGTGCTAATGAAGCACTCCTTCAAAACAAACCGTGTCAGTGGATCACTGCTGCAACCTGTTAATAATGTTAACTGAATGATGAACCCTCCCCCCCCGACCATAAACGCCGTCTCAAAGGAAAACACTAGATGGGCCCATTATTTTCTCTGTTGCTGATTACGTCAATATTTTTGAAGCGCAGATGACGTTCACACCTGTTGCAGATCAGAGAATCCAGAATCCAGCTTCTGTAATAAGCTAGCTACCAAAACGCTGTCAATTCTTTAAATGGCCACAACTGAGTCTGACTCATCCGAAATCAAAGCAACTAATTCAATACTGCAAGCCTTAGTGCTCAGTTCAGATGATTTTCTTGCTGTGCCGATCATGTGATCTTCGTTCAATTGTGGCGTGCGTTAGACTCCAAAGAGAACCGGTCACGGGTCTTGTACAGAATAACAAAATGTCAAACGGAACACGCTATGGAAGATGAAGTGTGTCAACATGGAGGTCATGGTTATGGGCAATTATGGTTTGGTTTTGAAGGTGTTGTTCCTGTGTGGACTCTGGTGTCCACAATACCTATAATATATGTCCTTTATATTTGTTTCATCCAGTGTTTCCAATCAACTTGACCACTCTCCGAGAATCCTCGAGAATGTCAATCCAGAGTGACGTAAAAGTCACAAAATGTAGATCTTCAGACTGAAGTCAAATTTTCTAACATCCAGTCAATTTGGAATTTACCAACATATATGAAAGAGGCCAAAGTCGGATTGATAGAATCTATGGGATTTTTGCTGTTCACACTTGTCCTGATCAGACCTGGCCAACATGTTTGGGACAGAATCTGATTCAGGGCAGAGAAGTCACCTGTGAGAACGCACGGAAATGTAGGCGCCGCGTGGCGTCCTGGTGCCACATCTGAAAAGCATTTTTGACTAACTTTAATCCTAACATCACGTAACATTTCACACTGTTGAATCTTTAAATGTGCCAGACATTGTTAGTTTTTAGACATACAAAGGGAAAACAAAGTCAGATTACTTTGATCATGTGACATAAAAACTGCTCATTAGATGTAAGTTAATAAGTAAAAAAAAAAAAAAAAAATCAATAAAAGGTTAGTTCTAAGAACTAGCCAAGTGTACGGAAAATATTGTATTACGCTTTTTATGCTGAGAGAGCTACATAAAAAGCTACATTTTGTTTTTCATCAGGCCATCAGGAGACCAGACTTAAGTGTTCGTGTGATTTAAATGTCTTATTTCTAAACTTTAAGATTTCAGCGTGTCGACACCATGTTGATGATTCAAATTACTGCTGCTCCATTGTTTGAAGAAATTTCTGGTTTTGACAATGTTAATAAAATCATGAATCACCTTGAAATTGGCTTCCATTTATTCATTTGAAATTGGCTTTAACTTTTTTCCTCTGTGTGTGTGTGTGTGTGTGTGTGTGTGTGTGTGTGTGTGTGTGTGTGTGTGTGTGTGTGCGAGCGCACCCGCACATGCGCATTTTCTTGAGGCGCAACAAATGCGAAATTTAGCTTTGACTTTGTGATGAAATACTGATTTGTGGTAAAAGAAAATGAATAGATAGATACAGACATCTTGTGTATAGTAAATAATACATCTTAAGTTCACCTTACACGTGTGGCTAAGGGGATTTCACACCGAGATGATGTAAGACCTGCATCATCTTTGCAGCAGCTCTGCTACAAAGTGAGCGAAAACGTAACAAACAAGTTTTTGTGATAAGCCCAGAGATTAATTAACATTGTGCTTTCATTCACTGAGTCAATAGATACGTGCAGTCTCATGTAGTTCCAATATTCTTAGGCATTATGTTCAAGCCAACCAGTGTTCTGATCGATCAGAGAATAAATTTACATACGCGCTTGAAAGTGGTATCTTGTGGTTGGGAATTTTTTTTGAAGGGAATCAGCAGTAGTCAGGAAAATATATTAATATATAACAATCCAAGTTGCAAGGTTGTCCGAGAAAAATTGTCCTCAGCGACCCATCGGTGTAAAGCGCTCACGGTGTTAGCTCAGTGTGTCTCAAATTACTCAGCAAATGTGTTCCCATGTCCTATAAATCTGTGGGTGTGTGTGTGTGTTCATATCGCTCCGCATGGACCCCTTCTTGCGCGGGTCAAAAATAAATAGGCTTTGAAAAACAGGATGTCGTTCTCGCTTATCGCTCGACCATCGACTGCGCACGACGGAGATACTATTTACGTTAAAAAAAAAACAAAAACGAAATGAGCGTTTCGACTGAGCGTTGACGTGCAACGACAAAACACGTTTTCTCCCCACCCTGTTGAGTCATTCCGAAGGGCGCCGTGCAATGGAAAGTGCTTTAAATTTGGAAGCTTTATAACCAATGCAGCTGCACTCACTGTCGTCCAGCTTTCACTAATCCTGCAGCCGTTTCCTTACTCCATTAGACGCCTCCGTTGGAGCACCTTCTAATATTTTGAGCACCGTGTTTGCGACAGTCTGTGAAAACATCTCCCGTTCGCTTCTGCTCACCAGCGCTGCACTTCTCCACTGTTTCTAATATTACTCTAATATTGTGACGGTTCATCATACGACCTGTACTTTTCTTATGCACCTTCCCCCCAGGCCCCCCGCAAAATACCATCAATACAGTGAGCATCAGAATTTTGTTGCACTGTCTGGGAGTGTTTCTTTCGTTGACTGTATTAAGCTACCCAAGGTGAGCAACGATTGGAGCGTGAGTGCCGCCTGTGCCTCAAGAGCCGCCCCACCTGCTGGTAAGTCAACTACAGTTTGCTGCTTATGCTGTAGCCACACCAACAACTTCATGACAATTTTTTAAAACTATTTGTTATTTGATTTGTTTTTCACAAGCAATATAGACCAACGCATTTTTTTTTTTTTGTAAAGGTTTGAATATAGGGCTCCTTTTCCATATTAACGAGTCATTTGTTGGTTTGTCATTTTGCAACCAACCTTGGTTGGACTCCTGCTTGTGTTGCCAAACGACAGAAAGCACTTTTAAAAAAATAATTAATTAACTAATAAAATACCTCCACCTTGGGCTACTTTGAAACCGGAACATGTCCCTCTTATTCGTGGTAAAAAAATAAATTAATTAATAAAAAAAAAGAAATTCCAAGTACATTTGGTGTATTTCCTCTCCCCAATTCCATTTTCTACAATCGCAAAGTCAACTCAAAGGCAAAGGAAAGTCTGAGTAAAAATCCAAAAAGCGCGAATCTTGCTGCCGTACAGCGCCGAATCTTATGCGCTCAAACTCGAGAAGTGAAGGGACCACCCGCCTCGTGCCTTCCAAAAAAAAAAAACCTGCAGAAATGTTGAGCTTGAGAGGGTTTGAGGGGCAGCAGCACTAAGTGGACGTTAAGGGAGCCGGACTGACTCTGCTGCTGCTCTCATTAACCCCCGTCCACAGCAGGAAGGTCCGCGGCAGGCAAACACCCGGGGTTAGAACTCCTGGCCAGCCCCTGCCGAGAGCCACCTGAAAGCTAGCTACTGCGTACTTGACCTAGTTCCTCGGCTGATAGAAAAAGCACTTTCTCTCCCCCGTCTCCAAAAACTGAAGAAGAAAAAACACACAAGCACAACGTGATTTGTCTACAAATTCGGCGTATGAGGCGTTCCTTATCAAATATTTATCCTCATTCTGGATTCCGAGCGGTTAGTGAGAAGCGAAGTCTGTGATGCGTGTGCGTTGTTTTTTTTTGTGTGTGTGTGTGTGTGTGCGCGCGCGCAAGTGTTCATGATGCCACACGGCTCTCTCAACTGTGCCGTGTTTTTGTTAGATTAAAGAGAGTTCTGATGCTGGGTGTTAAGCAGCCCGCTGTCTGGTTCGGTTTCGGTGTCGAACACAATAGCCGCCGTGGGAATATCGTGCAACGCTCTGCCCTCGGGTTACAAACACGCTGCCTCTCCGGGTTGCTTTCCGTCACCAACACTCTCCCGCTTTGGCACTCAATCCATTCCTACACACACACACACACACACACACACACACACACACACGCATATATATATATGCAGTACTTCGTAGATCGGGGTGGGACTCAATGTGGGCTATGCTAAACATTTAACCCCACCCACTCACCCCCACATCACCTCATCTTTAGCCCCACAATCATCCACATTCATCATTCATCAATGGTGCACACGTGCAAATTTTTCCTTTTATGTCTGTATGGACAGATCGGGTCGATGTCTCCAATCTGAAGACAAAACAAGTGTGTTTTTGCAACAGGACCTCCTCAAGCTTCCCCACAGCGGCTGACCAACAACTGAATGACAATGGAGAAACACACAGCGGTTGTCTTTTGATGCCGCTTTTAATTAGTTTGTGTGACGAAGGGAGAAACTGTTGCAAAGGTAGAATAAAAACAGAATTCCATTTTCCCGTTGACCCAAACATGATCACCATATTGATCGTTAAAAAGCCTGCTTGTTTGTCCTCCCTGTTTCCTTGCGTTTATGCTCAACAATTACATTTGGCCTTCCTGTTTCACTGTCGGTTTTCACTCGGAAGTGCAGATTCACACAGGGGTGTTTTGTTGACCCAGCTCATAGGAGGAAAGAATATATATCGTGGAATGTGTTGAAATGTGTTTTAATGTCAATTGACAATTAACAAAAGCATTACAACAGAATATCTGTCTTTGAAGCCCCGAAGTGTTTACCTTAAAAAAAAATTTTTTTTTTTAAAAAACTCTGAAAAAGTTGATGTAATACAGCTACTTTATTACTCACTATTAATATAAATACTTCCAAGTTCTGCATGCCAGATTTGGCCTCTTGAGTAATCAGTGAGTAACACTGGTCTCCGAGAAAAAGATGTTTATCATTGATGTAAAGAAAGAAACACAAGTGGCCCCGACACTGAGCGCACGTGGGAGTTCCTGAAACGGCGCTCATGTCTCCGGGGGGGGGAGTGGAGTCTTCCCTTGAGGACCGCCGCGCCGCGGGGTCGCACAATAAGTTTGTTGTGACAAAAGAGACAAACGAGAAGAGAGCTCGCACGTCTGGCCAACTGGTGCGTGAAGGGGGCGCGCGTCGCACCGACGGAGGTGTGGCGTCAGGGAATCACATGCTGTCAGACAAGTAAACTGACCTTGTGCGTCTCTGAGAAGTCGGTATGGCGGAGTGGTGGCGGAGGGGCGGGGGATGGGGGGGGGGGGGGGGACGGCCGCATGAGATGTATGGCAGAAGTGTCTGGTGATTTACTCCCAACGCCAGTGTTCAGGGTCAGTGCGGGAAGTGGACCGGCCTTCAGTGTGAGAGCAGGAGGAGGCCTGGCGGCCCGGCGGTGCAGCTGTCGTGTCGGAGAAAAGAGCTCAAGTGGTGCGAATCAATCCCGTCGCGTGTTTTTGCGCTTTATTTTTTGATTTTGCTTGTGTATTATTGGCAGTGTTGGCAAGTAATCTATTCCTATTATTATTAATGTAACGGGACTACTCTGGCAAAAAAAATGGTAATTACATCGTCATTACTTTATGACGTCGTGATTCCATTACTTCGCCAAAATATTTTGCAAGCTAAAAATGCCTCGCTGTCCACAAGACTTAGAAAAACAACGGAAAACAGCGATGTCGCGGGTTGACGATGCAGCCGTGCGTGCGTGCAATGTCATTGATATGCGACGACGCACCGAAACAAGCATGGCGGCGGCAAGAGGAGAAAACAGCGATTGCGTTTGATAGCTAGAAAAAAAAAATAAATGAAGGAAAAGTGTGGTTCGTTGTACGTGATGTGCGGGAAACGAGACGTTCTCAACTGTTACTTTATCTTTTTTTTTTTTTTTAACTGAAGTAATTAGTTATTGATTACTTGTGAAACAAAGTAGATAAAGAAGCAATTAGATTACTTTTTAAAAAAGGAGTAATCCCAACGACATGATTATTGGCCGGATGCCATCAGCTGTGGATGATGTCGGCTGCAGCTTCCTCTGTTCTCCATCCGTCTCCTCCGCCAGGACAAGTCGCCGGCACCACAGCTTCTTATTTTTTCCGATCGTTCAAAACTATTTAGCCAGTGTTGGAACTAAATCTATTTCATAAAACACTCTTCTTCTCAGTCCCCTTGGGAGATATCTTTTTTTTTTCTTTTCCCTGCAGGCGTGCGAGCGTACACTGGGTCAATGTGTGTTTATTCTGCGAGGCCACAGCTGGATGAGTGAAATAAATGAGGCTACAAAGGTCATGGTTTCAGTCAGGGCGCGTTTAATTCCTTCACAGCCGGAGTTAGAGGTGAGATTTGGAGGAAAGAGAGGAGCCAGCTGAAAAGCCAACGTCATTTCCTGAATGTGTTTTGTGTGTGCGTGCGCGTGTGTGTGTGTGTGTGTTTAACTGTGTTTATACATAAGCCAAGCGACTACTGTTCTTTCATCAGTCTGCAGTTGAGCTGTGCTTCTCCATTCTGTGGTCCCATTTGCAAAAGATTTGCTGGTTCCTGCAGCCCTGAGACTGAGGGGCTTGTTGTCAAGTGCTGGGAGCAGTTTGAAGCTCAGAGGTGTAAACAAAATACTAATTAAACAAAGAGTACTAAAGGGTTTTTTTTTTTTTTTATCTGGAAAGTGTCAGAACGTAATTACCATTTTAGTCAATTGTGCACTTGCTTCAGTTTGCTTTGTTATTGTACTGTATAACATCATCTCATCGCAAAAACAGAACAAGCCGGGGCCGAACCGCGCCGAGTCCCGCGCTCGTCCTCGTCGCCGTCACTTTCGCTTTCTCGCCTTGGGGAGGCGCTGCACACGCCCGGACCGCAAATCAACCGGAGGCGAGAACCAGCCTCTCCCAGCAGGCGTCCCCTCTGTTAAACACTTTAGCGCCCGCTAACATGTCCCATGTTATCAAACTGTTGAGCACCAAACATACACATAAATGCAAAATAAATAAATAAATAAACCAAATGTTGAACAACAGTGTCACCCGCAGTTGAATTTATATTATTGTAGGTAGTATAATTGAACCATTGTAACCTAATTTTGACTGGCAGTCTCTGCCCCTTGTTTGTGTTTTATTCGTCACGTGACTCGGTTGTCCTCTTATTGGTCCGTTTTTTTATTTTCCTATCTATGTTTAGGTTCCAACTGTTGAGGCTGGTGGCTGAAAGTAAAGAATGGGACTGGGCTGAAGTCTTAGCCCAGCGGGTTTTTGCTGCATCACCAAGTGTTTAGGATAAGCGACAGTGCTGTTCCAGTGGCAGCCCTCCCTGCCTTCCAGGGGCTGGAGGCAGGTCGTTAATGCCACAGCGCTGTCTATGAACTTTCAGGTTCGTGTCGGTCTTCCGCACAGTTGCCTCTCATTTTCACGTCCCTGACGCTCGCCCTCCCTGCCCCCCCCCCCCCCCCCTCCCCTGAGTCTCTCACCCTCCCCTCCCATCTCACCTGCTCTCCTTCGTCTCTCTCAGGAGAAATCTTCCCCCCGTCCTCGTCTGTCTCTCCTTCCCCCTGCTGTTTATACGCATATTATTCAGGGACCTACTTTTTTTTTTTTTTTTTACCATCCTCCTGGAAGCCTCCTTCCTTACTAGATGTCTGATAAGCATTCAGCAGCTGCACTATCTGATTCTACCCTTCTGCACACACACACACACACACACACACACACACACACACACACACACACACACACACACACACACACACACGCACGGATGCGCTCACATAGCACCGACTCCCCCTCAGTTTCAGTCCAACCTGCCTTTGTATCCTAGCAACCTAACTTTACTAGTAGTAGTAACATCAGCCTGGCATCTTCCTCCAGCACAGCACATTTGATATTCAAGCACAATTCAATTCTTTTGCAGGGTTAATAGCAGGTTATTCTGCACTTTGGCTCCGGCGTCCTTTATTTTAATTATTCCGGCAGCAAATCCTCCGCCCAGAACGCCGCAGCAAAGTCTATTTCCCAGAAGTCTGGGCAAAAAAAAAGAAAAAGAAAAAAAAGTTAATAAATAAATAATCTTGTTTCAGCCATGTAATTGACAAGTACCTCAGCCAGGCCAAACAGTGCATGATCCAAGCACCAGAATTAGAACATGTAATCCTTCCACCAGATTTCCACGCAGCGAAATCGGAGGATTTAGGGGAAAATTTGAGGCTTAATTGCTCAAACGGCCTCCGACTGTAAGAAATGCATTGAATGCTTAAAAAGGGGGGGGGGGGGGGCGAAGACGCGCGGCGCACTAAAGAGGCAGAAACATTTCCAGTGGGCGATCCAGGTCTCGTCTCAGGGAAGAATGTGGGCCCAGCGCGCTTTGCGGGGTGGGAACATGGAGAGGAGACGCATGCTAATTACCGACTTGCTCGTCACATTGCAAATATTGAAAGCGCAAACATGTTTGACTGTATATGCAGTATATGCAGTATATTTGCCATGAGCAAATCAAGCCAAGCAAGCATGTCATTCAAAGAATCTATGCTGCAATCTTGATTTTTTTTTTTTTTTCTTTGATCTTCTGATGCGTCAAACAAAGCAGTGGCTGCAAGAGCTGTGGAGGAAAGATGTATTCATCAGCTATTTTTTAAAACAATTTTGCTTTTCTGATCAAACACGTTTGTGGAAGTGAGACGATTTCGCTGCCCCTACAAGCGCATTGTAAAAAAGAGCAGATGTGAAAACATGAAGCGGCGCCGCGAGAGGAGCTGAACCTGAGAATTCATCACCGTTTTCGAAACTGGAGCTTGAAGTAGAAACGCTACGTTACTGCGCCTCCCAAACAAGCGTAAGAACATTATTGCATCAAGAGATTTGTGTATGGAAAAAAACCCAACGCCCCCATCTGCATTGTGCATAATGATTCCCCCCCCCAGCCCTTCAGACAGGAGAACGCTGTGCAAAAAACAAGAGAAAAGTCTTCTTCTTCTTGTTGCTGCAGCCCACTGCTCGCCTCACCAAGGCGAGACAGCAACAGAAGGTTGATGGCGTACATCTGCTCTGTTTTCACCGCGCAACAAAAAAACACTCACCTGTTACCGCCGAGCGCTGTCTGCAAGCCGAACAGCGTCCTCATTAGGCCAGACGCGGCTGTCTGCCGGGCCTGTCTGTGATGTAACGCGGTGGCAGGTAAATACCGTTAGAGACGTTTTATTTATTTCCCGAGGGTTTGTTGTTGTTTTTTTTTTTTTTGTCATATCGTCAAAACTGTACTTTTTGCATTTTATTGCTCCTAAAGCGACGAGAGGCAGAGTCGCGGTTAATCTTTATACCCACAGAGGGCGCTGCCTGTCGGGCATAACGCATCGAGTCATTTCCTGCTTCCTTTTCAAGACAAATTAGTGGACCGTCTTGTATACTGTATGTTCGTCTGTATCTGTGCGCGTAAAGTTTCAATGTTCAATCACAAGCAAAGACATCACAGGAAAAAACGGAACCTTATTTTTCATAGCTAGCTTGCTAGATCCGTCCCTCTGTTTATATTGCACTATTATGAAAACACAGTCACAAGGAGGCAGCGTAGCACGCACGCTGTAATTACAACCACGCGCCACTAACTGGCTGAACAAAAGATCTTTTCATCTGGTCGTTGCTTCAAGTTTTAAATGTTTGTCTCCATATCTCCTCTCTCCCTCTCGCTCCCTCCCTCCCTCCCTCCCTCTGCCTGTCTGTCAGCTCTTGTTCATCGTCAGGTCCCAGACTGGAGCAGGATTAGCATTTGAGATGCACACGGTGTCAAAGTGGAATATGTGATGATTCACAAAGACGCATTTATTTTGGTCTGTGTTGCATTGTTTTGGATCGATCAGCTCTTACTATTATTATTAGCTGCACTGAGAAATGTGCACTATCATATGATACAAGCGCTGGTATTAAATAAAAATGAACCGACGAATCCAGGCCGTGTTCCGGTATCCTTGGTGCCGACATCCAGGCATTCTGGGGCTCAAACTTTTTTTTTTTTTTTACTTTGGAATTCACAAAAGGGGATGAAAGAGGAAGCGAAGGTCACAGGGTGGACAGGACTGGACACCGGGTACATGCACATGAAGTACACTGAGTGCCCCACTGAGCTACTGTCTGACAGACAGAAACAGCAGGAAGAGAGTGCACATTTTCCCCCCACCGCCTCTGATGAGGGAAGAAAAGTCACCGTGTGCAGAGGAAGGACACTGGATGTAAATTATTAACCAACGTCCGACAGCATTAAAGTCCAGGGATACACTTCACACGCACAGGGGGTGCAAAGCCTTGCGCACATAAACAAACACCTGAACGCCTGGGGAAGGTGTCTTGCACACGTCCGCGCAGCATTTACATATATCCCGAGTAGCGAGACGCAACATGTCACACTCAACTATTGCACAGTATTTCATCTGCGTCCCCACAGTTTATCGTCCGAGGAGTGTTTTTCCACACCGTCTTATTTTATTATTTCAATTGTGATGGCGCAAACTGGTTTGAGGGATTTTCTTCCCCTTGATGCACTGTCATGCGCACATGCTTGGCTCCTCCTCAAGGTTTTACCGTCAAGATATTAGCTCATCACTGGTGTAGGTTCATTCCACTTAACAGTAATGTCAATAGATCATCACGCACAGCTTGTCAAACTACGCCAAAACATGCTAGCCGCTAAGCACTTGCGCTTAGTGTGATGCCGTGTGACCATCATTGGCTCAATGTTCGATGCACCAGTTTCTTGTTTCCAGGCAGCATCCTAGCAAGCCTGTCGAGCTAGTTGGCTAGCTAGCAACAACCTGTTGAGCTGCCAACCTACCTGGCTGCTAGCTGCCCGGATAACGAGTCAGGGTGCCGAGGTAAGACACCCAAGATTGGTTAAAGTGACGCCAGTTCATTCAGAACCCCTCAACCGACATGGAGCCAAAATGGCTGCCAACGTCTGTTTCATTCTAAAAGTTTGACGGACGAAGATTCTGGTAAGTGGTAAACAGTGAACAGGATGTCTGGTGACACTGAAAGAGAAGGAGAAGAAGGAGAAGAAGTGTTAAGCATGAGACAGGGTGGTACCATGCAAGATC
Source organism: Nelusetta ayraudi (assembly GCF_046127955.1). Lineage (NCBI taxonomy): Eukaryota > Metazoa > Chordata > Actinopteri > Tetraodontiformes > Monacanthidae > Nelusetta > Nelusetta ayraudi. The sequence goes on along the minus strand of NW_027466066.1, from coordinate 1,185,035 downwards.
TCCTCCAAACCAAGACTTGCAACAGAAGGGTTTTGAGGGTGGCCAAATAGCTCATGAATCTCAAGGTTGGTGGTTCAAGACCCGGGGCAGTCATACTACTGTAGTGATTTGAGTTCAAGGGGTGCAAACCTGTTGGCATAAGGATTGAACTGTGCAGTATTCAGAGACATTTTTATTTCGCCCTGAGCGACGTGGAAACTTTGGGTCACTTCCACTGGAAAATAGATATTTTGGGGGCCACTGGACTTTATAATGCATCGCTGCTTATTGTTGGACTTGAATCGCCAACCACAGGAATTGTAAGTCAGCACTTTTACACCCTGAGTTATCTGCTGACTTTTGAAGCACATTCATCCTTTATTTTTGGACCATTCAACCATCCAACGATACATGGAATTGGGCTTTACTATGACTTGCAGAGGGAAAGGGTGGTTCGATTAAAATGAAAACCTGCTAAAAGTCGGACTTTTCAAGGATGGCAATATTTTTAAAAAAAAAACTATTTTAGCTTGAAAAAACATCATGTATGACCAAATATTGCTAATACAGGTCTGCAGTCTTTCAGTCTCTGACGGTTTAAGACCAAGATCATTTTTTTAAAAAAATTTACCTCCGCTACTTTGTGTCCTATTTGAAAAAGAGAGGAAGATAGGAGACTTCGTAAATGGTACCTGTGAAGCCCTGTCCAGCGTCTACAAATATGTCTCAGGATAAACCTGCAATGCCTTTTGGCATTTCAGTGCAAATGTAACCTTTAGAAAAACTCTGTCCAGGGAAAGGTTTGTTCAGATTTAGATATTTTTCTTTCTTTTTTTTCCTTTCCTTTTTTTTCGCTAGAAGCATCAGGTGGAGTTGGAAACCTCGATCTAAGAATCTTCTGAGACATCACTGTCCTTTTCATAAGACGGACATCTTTCATAGCAAAATATCAGTGAGAACTTTTAGTCCCAAAAAAAATCCATTGGCAGCTATTCTCCAAATATCATAGAAATTGGGGACGCGCTGACTGAATAATCTATGAATTATTAATCTGAACGCTCTCCAGAATATTTCTATCATACTTGTTGATTGACATGTAACCCCGAGCAACTTGTTTCAGCGCTTATTTGGCAAGGTGCGAGATTTATCTTTGCCTCGGAGCTGTCACTTCTGTTTAAATGTTTATATGAGGAAGACGTCATCTATCTTTTCACGTCTTCTAATATTTGTGGCTTGAAGCGAGCGTGCAGTTGAAAACATTCAATTTCAATCTTTATCACACAGAAAATATAAAACAAAGGGACAAAGATCTTATTATGATGTTGACATTTCTTTAGTGGCTTAAATTATGCACAAAATCATTCATCTGAACATTTTTAAATTAACGACATCTGGTAGCTTTATTAGGGCACTCACATGCACAATAGGTGACATATTTGTCAAGTAAAGTCACTCATGTCTTCTTAGCATCGTCAACATTGTCATACATTTAAAGTCCTGGCAGTCAATGTATCAGATCTTCATATTCCTAAATAATAATTTCCAAGCAATGTTGTTTCATTTCTTTGAAAAAGTAAAGTTGACGACTCATAAAAACACGACCAATTTGTTTTTTCATCCATCCACTCTCAATACCTTCATATCACGTGATCCGTTTTCCGTATTTCGAATATCAGCGATCAAAAAAAAACAAAAAAAAACTCCTAGATCCAAATAACTGTGCAACTGTGTCCGCGCGCGTGGTGTTTTGCATTAGAGTAGAAGGGCTTTTATGGTGATTTGCTGCCCTCTAGTGGTGCACTCAAGTACACCAGTCGCAGAAATACCTGCCAAGACGCCGTCAATTAGTGCCGAGATGAGCTGAGATAAAAATAATAATAATAATAATAATAATAAATAAATAAATAAATACTATTTAAACCGATTTCTCTGTTAACTGAATATAAGAGACTCGGCATATCGTGCAACTGGTGACTTTACAGCTTTATTCGTGCTCAATTCACTACTTTAGTGTTGCAAATAAAATCATACTTAATCCTTGTAAATGTTACATTTCCTCACGTAAAATGGATCCGATACAGTAAATGACCTCGACCCCATTACAGTGCATTATTCGTGTGCGACCTTTTCCTGTCGATTTCCAAGATGTAGGCTATTTCTCAGATATGCATGCAAGGTTATTTCATTAAACGTGCTTGCCCTTGTAAACGTAAAGTAAGACTTTATTCTCCTTTCTTCACGGCTTTGCTCCACGGCCTATTTGCTCACGGTTCTCTGAATTGCCTGTGGATTTCTGTTTTGTTAAATTGTGGTTTGAAAACGATTGAATCGCTTTAATCACGATTTCACAACTCTGTTACCATAGTTGTTTCTACGAAAGAGGATTGGGGCCACAAGAAGAGAAATTTTTTTTTACAGGGAGATTTTTTTATTATTATTATTAAGTTTTCATTTCGAGATTTAAGTTAAAAGTCAAAAGTCGACATTTAAAAAAAGAAGACTTTTTTTTAAAGTAGAAATTTAATGAATGAAGTCGGCGAGTAGACTGGGTGGATGGTGGATTAACCCAGTTATCCACAGTTAAAAGTAAATTGCCGAAAACAGGTGTATCCCATAAGAGTGAACCTCAGTAATCAGGACAGTGGCGAAAACGGAAGTACTCCACGAGACTTGCGCGCAGAGCCTTTCGACTTTATTCTCGACATTTTGACTTGCTTGAGGTCGACATTGATTGCAAAAATTCGATTTAACTCACAAATTGTCGTCTTTAACGTCAACTTTATTCTCGAAATTTCGACTTTAATTTTGAAATTTCAACTTTATTCTCGATGGGGGGGGGGGATTCTTTTAAAAAAAATATATATCTCTCTTCTGGTGGCCCTAATCCTCTTCCGTACAAATAATCTTCCGTATGTTCCAGCTATATAGAATAAAAAAAAAAAATAAAAAAAAAAAAGATTTCCTAATTAAGACACTGCGTGCGCGCACGCGCGCCACGGACGCCGTCGATGTAGTGCGCCGCGGCTCGGCGGTGCGCTGCGGGGCCGCATCAGTGTCGGTCACCATGACGCACCAGAAGGACGCGCTGTGCCGCGCGGCGCTGCTGCCGCCGCTGCTGCTACTGCTGCTGCCGCTGCCGCGGAGCGGCGCCGAGTTCTCCTCCAAGAGCGACCCGGACTACGAGTTCGCGGACTACCGGGGCAAGTGGTGCATCGACGACCACGGCTTCGTCTACGCGATCGGCGAGGTCTACTACCCGAGCCCCACGGCGTGCCCGTGCACATGCACCGTGGACGGTCCGCTGTGCGTCCGCACCAGGTGCCCGCGCATCCACCCGCGGTGCACGCGGATCAAGTACAAGGCGTGCTGCCCGGTGTGCGAGGCCATGGCCAGGGTTTGCCTGTACGGCGGCAAGACGTACCGGCTGCTGGAGGAGTTCAGGGTGAGAGAAACTTTTTTTTTTCTTTCTTCTTCCGCGCACTTTTTTTTTCTGTTTGCGCTTTGTTTGGTTCTGTTTGTTTTCCATTATTGTTTCTGTCTCTTGTCGTTGTTCCGTCATGTTGGTCTAATTTGTCATCTGTAACTTTTGTGTGTGTGTGTGTGTGTGTGTGTGTGTGTGTTATTGGTACTAAATGCTAAAAGTGAACCCGGTGTCTTCATACACAGTAGTGACAACGACCTGGCAACACCTGTAGAATGGCGCTCGTTGTGTCTTAGACTGTTTTAGTTGTCAAACAGTTCAATAATATTACTATTAAATACTATTTCATGAAATGAGCCAACACGATAGTCACACAATGTGTCTTCTCGGTTGCCCTGTTAGTGTTTAACGAACCACATTTGATATGATGGGTCGGGTGCCAAACTCTTTATATGTGTATATATATATATATATATATATCAGCTTAGTCACAGAGCTGAATGCAGTTGTTGGTCAGTGTGGTCACTGGAGCGCTCTACATTGCAGGTGACTGTTTTCCAATTCTGTTGGACTTCTTTCCCTTTGAGCAGAAGCTCACAAAGCCCTCTGTTCCTTCCACACCGGACTGACTTACAAAAAAAAAAAAAAAAATGTTGCGAGCTTTGTGTGTGTGCTCTGCGTGTGCGTCTATGTGTGGGCTTTTCCGCACTTAATCAAATGAACCTTGCCTCAGTGTAATGCTTGTGATACTTCATCATCTAGCTGATGCCCTCAGGACCTTGTTATCAATAGTTGTGGAGGGGAAAAGAATTGGCCTTGAAGTGAGTGCATAGCTGCTGCCGTAAGGGTTATTACGGACTCGTAAATAGTGAGAAGTACACGCCATAATGTCTGATGTCTCTGTTAGTTTAGCTACTTGCAATAGAATTACCTGCAGTATGTCTACAGCAGGGTAATCAATCACTCTCTATTGCTTAAGATGAAGTTACTTACATTGATTTTGGGGGACAAAATCAGGCTTTCGAGTTATATTTACTATTCCAACCATTCCAGTACCATTCCAGGTACTGATTATCTTTCGCCGTTTTCAAAACGGTCCTTCCGTAGAGATACAGCAGCAACATCAGCGAATGTCTCCCATTCTGACACCGTCCGGCTACGCAGCCCAGACTGTCCCTACAGGAAGCAATGCTTCAAACTGGCAACACTTCTATTTTTCACTCCACCCGCGCGTCTTGCAGCTGTCCAGGTGTGAGCGCTGCCGCTGCGAGGCCAACCGGGAGGTGTACTGCAGCATCGCCAACTGTCCCGCTCCCCACTGCGTCAACCCCACCTTCGAAGCCAACCACTGCTGCCCCATCTGTAAGACCGGTAAGACTCACACAGCCACAGCTGGAGTTCCCACCCCCAGGCTGACACGCTGTATCCACCTCCGCCTCAATTCCGCCCCCACTTCCTGGCTACCAGATTACACAAACGGTGTCGGCAGACTTTTTAAATGTATAAATTATTCCATATCCTGTGAAGACGGCACGTGTGTCATCATGGGAAGTGCATGCAGTGTCTTCGTCTCAAACAGTTTAACTCTGAATCCATGAATTGCCAGGCAGGGTGCCGAGATGCTGATGGTATGAGGGTGTTGTCACACAGGCTCCATCTGCTGTGTTCTAAAGTTAGTGGTTGTGTAGCATAATGCAAGTGCTGCTCTCCAGGGCTATTATAACTGATTTAATCCCTTGCCTTCGTGGGCTTTAATACCACCTTGTTTCACAGTGATGTGCCCGTTCAATGTTCAAGATCTTTTCTTGTCATAATAACATTTTGAGGAGTCTTTCAGACACACACAGAAATAAAATAGTAATTGATCAGACAAAAATAGAAATATACATGCAATAGACACGTGGCAAATTTTTTTGATTGAATTGAATTGAATTCAGTTCAATTCATATCGGCCAAAATTCAATTCAATTCAATTAAATTCAATTCAATATGGCCAGGGTTTGCCATAAGTATGAGACTCACAATTATGCAATAACGTTGTAAACTTGGTCGGCAGCAAGTATGCAACATTTGCATGTACCTATGCCAAAGAAATGAACTTAAAACTTGACGTACAAGCCACTACGAAGTGAAAGAGCAGATGAACTGATTTGCTACGTTTGACAAAAATGCACGAAAACAGGAAGTGTGGTAGATCAACAAGGACTGGATGAACATCGTTCTGCAGATGAGGAGAGATCAGGTGGCCAGTGACTGAACTGGACCCCCTCCATTGATAATCTCTGGCTGCCAGTGTGAGTCCATCCCTGGGATGTCGGGCGCATCACGGGTTATGTCACCCCGCCCATCGCACGGCTTACCGAGCCCTTCCTGTTATGTCACATAAAGCCTTCTTCCTGTCGTGTGTGTGCGCGTGTGTCCCACTGGAATTGCAGCCGGAGATGAAATATAAGTCTCAATTCGCGCGCCTGTTTGATGGATGGAGACACCGAGCGGCGCAGATAAACAATCAAATCCATGTCCCCGCGAACACAAACACCGGAATTACGGCGACTGCTCCGTCGCAGTTGAAGTTAATCTCTGCTTTTTTTTCCCCTCCTCGGCTGGACAGACAGCGGGACAGATGGTTTAGTTTGTTGCGTCACAGTTGTTGTTTTTTTATTTCCCACTGCCGCCCGCCCGCCCGCCCGCCCGTCCACGGCCAAAATTACCTCACGTCATCTGTGTTTTACCGAACCGTCGGATCTGGCAGCAGATTATCTGTACTTCCTGTCCCGCTGTGAACTGGCCTCGGTAATTGTTTCCCAGGTATCTGCCAAGCGAAGACGCCCCATCTGCGAACAGGGGATGCAAGTGATGTCAAGAGCAGGGCCCGTCTCCTTTTATCCAGCCCCAAAATCACATCGCTGCTGTCGCATTACCAGACCACAAAAAGATAAAAGGAGAAGATGATTTATTTTCAAGGAAATAAATGTTTGTGCCTCGTGCAATTCTAGGATTAAGGAATCCTAACAGGCGGAGGGGGGGGGGGACTAGGAACATTTTCCTGCTTTATTTGCTTGTTGTGGTCGTAAAATCCAACAAGTTTGGCCGCACCAAATGATTTAACAAGGCAAAACAAGCTTTTAATTACTGTGGTTTACCTATGGGTTCCAGTTATGGCAAATCTGATCAAATATGCGTGATGATTTCATAATTTCAAACAACACTAAGTTAAAAAAAAAAAGACCTTTCTCTACTAGATCCCCCATCGCAAATAAAAAATATGGGAAAGGCAAAGCAAGCGTAACCACGTTAAAAGATAAAACATCTTAGTCTTCAACCGAGAGAGCGATCGGAGACCTAACGAAGCCTAATGGGCCAGTGATTAGACTGGATCAATTATTTCATTTGGTGTTTGCGAAAGTAAAAACACATTAAGCCCTGAGACATATTGCAAGGTACTGCCTTATAAAAGGGCACTTGACAAATGATGCGACTCTGGTCTTTGGTGTTCAGGAGAAGCCCTTTCCTCCAGTGTCAGCTAATCGCTAAAGAGACCACACGCCATCTGGCTTAGACTCGCGTGTTGGTGCAGATAAAAGTTGGGGAACAAGAGAGTCCAATGTAAACAAACCAATTTGGAAAGCTGCTGCCGAGTAAACCAAAGACGCTGCACTTCCAATCCCCCCCCCCCCTAAAAATAATCTCAAGCAAGACAAAGAGAATCCCTTGACTTTCTGCCATCGCAAATCCAGTTGCAAACAATCAAATCACAGCAGCTGGTTTGAACTTCTGTCTCTCCCGTCGTCGCTCCAGGTCCAAACTGTTTCGCCGGGACAAAGGTGATCCCGGCGGGGGAGCGCGTCAACCTCGACGAGCAGACGGTCTGCTACTGCACCTACCAGGACGGCACGTGGTACACCCACCCCCACGCCACCTGCGAGCAGCGGCCCAAGCCCACCCTGCCCCCCAACGCCCGGCCCGGCCCGCCCCCGGAGGAGGAGGGCCGGAGGAAAGCGGCGAGTCCGTACGTCCCGCGGCTGGACCTGATACCGTGACGCCCCAACAAGCGTCCACGCAGAGATGTGTCAGGTGCTCGTGTTTTGGATTCACCCTTGAGTAGCAGAGGCAGGTTTGCCAGGTCTGGATGAAGAGGAGGCTTCAGACGCAAGTTAGGGACCATCTGGCTCAGTAAAGACAAACCCAAGAAAAAATTAAATCCAGAAACTAGAAGAGCAGAGAATCCTGTGGTAAAGAATAAAACAGGACGTAAAAGGTCTTTCTGAGCAATACGATACAGAGAAAATAGGGGGGGGGTGGGGGGGAATGCAAAAATGATTGACAGCGGGCGCCCTGTTGACAGACAGGTCAAGGCACAGTGTCTAATATTGATGTAGCACGGCCACATTGAAGTATTTCCTCATTTTAAACCAGGACGTTTGAGGCGAGCTGCTAACCGACAGACAGAGAAAGTCGAGTGTCGTGGGTCCAGCAGGGGGACGGAATGCAGAACGCAGGGGGATTTCACACTTGAACGTGCAACATCGTATCCGCAGCTCGCACTCCCGGTTTTCAACGGACCGCAAAGAAACCGTGACCGGTCAGCGCAGCTGCATGCCAGAGATTCACTTATGCGGGGACCAGTTTTATCAGGGCTTGGACGGCAATTTCACATTAAAAGTAGGACAAAAACTGCACTGCTTTTCCTGAGGGGGTGGCAAGTTTTTTTTTGTTTTTTGTTTTTTCCTTCCCAATCTCACCATTTCCAACTGGCTTTGGCAAGAAATTAATTTCACATCACGGTGCCAATAGAATTGTAGCCAGAACGGCTAATGTCAAAGAATTGTCACAAAAAGATACATTAGAAAAATGAAAAACTTTTCTTACATGTTGGAATGAGTTGTTCAGGAGCTCTGCAGGAAGCAGAGCACCTAAGACTTTTTAATAATTTGTTCCTTAAATTTGGCTAATACAGGCATAAGAATAAACGCTATGTAAAAGTTACATACAATTAATACGCTAGGTTATTGATATCCTGCTTCATTTACTACCTGCTCCTTTACCAGTGTTGCAGGTTACTGGTTCCCGAGCTGAATGCAGAGCCAGGATGAACCTGAGTGCGGCATACACAGGAAGTGGCCATTTACAGTCAGCGACAGACGGTAAACGTGTTGGGCGGAGCCTGCAGCCTGGTTGCTCGGCATGGACCGGCTGGTTTCCCATCTGTAAGCAGAGTGAGGCCGGAGATAGCGAGGAGGACCGCAGACACACACACACACAGCCTGGACTCAGATACACACAGGCTTGAAACCAGGCAAGTATCAGCCCCACTGTCGGGTTTCTTTTATTACTTGGCACATACATGTCTTAAAAAAAAAAGATTATCATGAAAATATCCAGAATATTAAATTGGATTTATCAAGTCCTCCTCCAGGTTGTGGCATTTTCTAACTGGAAAGTTGACCTTGCTCTAGTTTCCCTCGGCTGAGACTTTAGATATTCCTGGTTTCACTGCAATGCAACATAGTAACACTGACCATACAGAACCCACTTAGGGCTCCAACAGCAGCGTAGCGCCACAGACTAATTTAAATTAAACGAAACTATTTTTTTAAACTGAATTTAACTTTTCAGATGCCTCATTGCTATAGTGGTATGGGTCTATTCACAACACAGATGTAGGAAAGACCTGAGAATTTCAGAACAAAAGTTTCAGAATTAAGTGTTTGTGTAATTTCAAGCCCTCAGTTCTTTGTTCTCCACAACCTGTCTGTGTACATCATGTTTTCTGTCTAGTGTGAAAAAATGTACAAGATTTGTTGTACAAAGTTATCAGATGGACTATCAGGATGTAATAAAGCTTTTAAAATAAGGCACTTGTGGTAAGTTTGTGATGGTTTACTAATCCCCTAACGCACCCAGACAAATCAGTGTTGTAAAAGTATGAGAATTAGAACTTATTAAAGTGAAACGTCAACTTGAAAAAGAAAGCAAGGCCACTGAGACCTGGAGAGTAAAGTGTTAAACCACACACTTATCAGGGGCCAACATTACAGAGAAGAAACAAAAAACAGCCCAATAGCAATGATTTTGAACAGTTTATTGAAAACAGACAGGTACGGGGTCCATCTCAAGCTATGCTGCCAGCATTGGAGGCGATCCTGGGCCACAGATCTGCACACTCTTTGGCCACAGGGCCCGTGATGGCTGAGCCTGCAGGGACACGAGCGGAGAGGCGAGTTAGCCAAACTGGATCCAGAGGTGAAGCATCAAATACAGTCAACTCATATCCATATAATAAACAAGGCATTCTGAAACATCATCAATGTTGCACTGGGGCAAAGTGTCTCATCACTGATTGAGATCAGTCAGCCACAGAGTATTGGCTGCCGTCTCACCCACAGTGGTGAAGTCATTATTCCCTTCATCGACAACTCACCCAGCCACTGAGCAGACAAAGCAAGTGCTTTTTGAAGGGGGAACATCTGCTACAGTTGGTAACTACCAACTACCTGCATGTAAAACCTAAAGCAGGAACTGAATAGTCTTGGTTGCAGGCAAGGCACAAGTGTCTGATTTAAAAACTTCAATTCTTCCGGCTAGATCATTTAGAAAACACTGCATACATAAATACTACCGGTGCTTACAATGAGAGAAAAACACCCACCTTTCATTTCTCCTTTATTGTTTACTATGACCCCCGCATTGTCTTCAAAGTAGAGAAACACACCATCTTTTCGCCGATACGACTTCCGTTGCCGGATCACCACCGCAGGATGCACTGTGGACGGATGGAGGACGGTTGGTTCAATTGAGCATTGAGGCACAAAACACACCTGCAATAGTCCATTTAAATCCGAGTTCAATGTGAACCAATGTGACCAGACATTGGCAGGGAAAACACTGAATTCAAATCCAACAAAACAGACAAATTTCAACTATTGACTCCGAAATTGCAGAATAATACATTAGGTTTTAATGCAAATACATTAATAACATACTTTTGAAAACTACAAGGCACAACGTGGTACCTCGCATAAATATGCGTATACAGGTAAAATCTTTATCAAGACCAACGACCTGTTGCTACTTTTAAAGTTAGCATTAAGCTATTGACCAAGTTCATCTCCTTGGGTATGTTGAGCAAAGTGTCTCATCACTGATTGAGATCAGTCAGCCACAGTGTCTTGGCTGCCGTCTCACCCACAGTGGTGAAGTCATTATTCCCTTCATCGACAACTCACCCAGCCACTGAGCAGACAAAGCAAGTGCTTTTTGAAGGGGGAACATCTAAGAGGCTGGTGAAAACTACAGCGCAGACCTCTCACAATGATGAAATGGATCATCAACATAAATAAAAAAGAAAATCGCCTCCACTGGGTGAAAGGGGGACTACAATAAGAACTTGTTCTCAGTTCACACCAGCCTCGTGTAGCATAATGGAACTTAGTGGAAGCTTGACTGGGTTGGTAAGGAAATGCTAACAAACTGCTGGTGTGAAGAAAATAAAATAACTGGACTCCAGTTTTCAAACTTTTCAGAAATGTTGAGTACAGTTAAAGTCCTCAGCATACATTTACGGCACTGAAGAAGCAGGCCACTTTAAAACCAAGTATAAAAATAAGAGTTGATCTTAGGAGCAAGCCACTGGTAACTGCAAATGGCATCTAATGCGATGACACAAGGACAACGCATCGATGGCGAGGCTGCAGAAACTCACCCTTCTTCCTGAGCTCTGGCTTGCCTTTCTTCACTGTGGCCATGACCATGTCACCCACTCCGGCAGCGGGAAGACGGTTCAAGCGCCCCTTGATGCCCTTGACTGAGATGATGTACAGGTTCTTGGCACCTGAGGGACAAACCAGTATTAAGCATTATACTAATAGTATAACTGCATCTCGATTTAAAAGCAGCATTTCAAATGGCAATTTAGCATTTACATTCTCACAGCACATGCAAATGTGAAGACAAAAGTAACTTCATTACTACTTAACAAGTGGCAATAGCATGGCTGAACAGTAGTTGAGGGATACCTGTGTTATCAGCACAGTTGATGACGGCTCCCACTGGGAGACCCAGTGAGATGCGGAATTTGGCTCCCGATGAACCTCCACGTCCTGCAAGACAACAGCACACGTTCGGTTTTCACCCACTGCAACCAACCATGTGCACCGAGGGTTACGATCCAGAACCAGGACACAAGTCACCAATCGAAACCCGCTGTCGTCCATCCATTCTCGGGTACAGGTGAGAAGTAGGACTTACCCCGTAGGTACTCCAACGTTTAGCATTACGGCATACATTAACTCTACTTACGTGATAGTTTTATGTATACTTTTCGGCTACCGTCATGACACGAAATGCCCCAAATAATTCAAGAAACACGGCACGTTAGCCTCGGCTATGCCTAGCATTAGCAGTGGTAGCACCGCGTCGAATCACGTTGCAAATTGAAATGAATAGAAAAATTAGAAAAATAACAATTATAGTGTGCCAGTGTTAAATTAGATATACCAGCTGACCAAGTCGTTTAAAGTAAACTATTAAATCAGATATGCTAACATTAACATCTATTCCGAACGTCATGCCTCCATGACGCTAACTGCTAAACATGGCTTCCGTCAGCTAGCCGGCGAAAAACCGCTTTTTATTATGCAAGATAGTCGGATAAATGATAAACTAGTCGCATAAATGTGCTGTCCTCAATTATGTACCCCTCACAAATAACACTGCAGGATTAGATGGGGTGAAAAAGACAGCAGATGAGTGTGGATTTCACAAGGTGGTTTTCGTACCTCTCTTAGACATGGCTGCTGCTGGGAAAGAGGAAGAGCAGCGAAAGGAATTGTGGGATATAAAGTTGAGCACAACTACTTCCGGTTCATGACGCGGAGGAACGCTGCCTTCAGTAGCTGTCGGAGAGAATCTGAACACGGAGAAAACGTTTCTTTTTATTAACTGTCCTACCACATTTTATAGAAGTTTGTCGGTTGTGTTGCTCGCCTTCAACATTTTAGCACATATTTCGGTAATTTTTGGTGTCCTGGTTTAAATTAAAATCAACAGAAAATACTTTATCAACAAAACAAGATTTGGAGGTCTACCTACAAAAATACAAACGTAGCAGGCAAATACATACAATAACTATCATGGACGTAAAAGGATCAGAATTCACAACACCGTATTTGTCTAACACTAAGGTGTATCTGGCACAGACTGATGTTTAACTTTTCTATTAGCATACGTAGTAATTAAGTGAGAATTTAAGATATGTTCAAAACAAACTTAGAGACGAAAAAGGAGATTTCATTCTTATGTCTGAGCAATTATAAAAAAATCTTAGCTAATTCTTAGCCATCACCTGTGTTAAATATTTGAAAAGACTTGAGATTTATTCAGAATTGAGCTTTGATTGAGGCAGAGCAGGACAAGAATGATTAAAAAAATAATGTTAAATATTTTGAGTGGCTCATAATATAGGTGGACCTCCCTCAACAAGTCTTGAGTAACGTTTTAAGGGTTCAGTTCAGTTATGTGACCCAAATGAAACTAATCTTTAGGATATTTTGCCCTCAAATATATTCCTGGATTACAAAAATTTCAGTCACATGATGCAAAAAGTAAAAGCATTGCTCAAAAGACTGAGAAGTCATCTTTATTTGGGTAAATAAGTTCAGACAGTACAAAAGAAAGATCCAAAACAGAGGCAAATTACTAAAAACAGTCCCAAGTTCAAGTAAGAAAACAGTCCTTAAAATGTACAAGTGACTAAGGTTAGGTTGGGATGGCAGGGAGCATGTGCATTCCTAACAAGAAATGCATCTGGAATAGGCGACTCATGGAGGAACTCAGTTTCAACAACAAAAAGCAAACCTCCAACACTGAAAGTTAATTGGTGGCAGGTTTCTTACACAAAGTGTGATGGTTACAAAGGAACAGACATCTATGCCATCTAATCATCCAGCTTTAAGAAGCATTTTCAAGACATCTTGGTTAGTTCGTTTTTTTTTTTTGTTAAGTTGCTGCACACGCGGTGCTCCGTCTCCCACTTTTACATCATAAATACCATCGATACGCCCGAATCCTTTGGAGAAAAAAAAAAGATTGTAGGAATATGACGAGCCGTAAGCTTAGCATGCACAACGTGGATGTAAAAAACGAAGGTTTGCATTTGTCAATATTGTCTTCAGCAGTTGTGTCCCCAAAAAGTGGAAGAAAAGCAATAAGAGTGAACGCTTTTAGCGCAGCGCTTCAAATTCATTACTTTCGTCTCACACAGTTTACCTAGTACGCTAAAACATAAACAGATTAACAGCAGTCCATCTGAAAAAAAAAAAAATGATGAATTACAAATCTGAGGTTTTAAATGGTAGGAAATAAAACCATACAAGGTCCTGTGGTGTAAAAGGTTTGCCTTTGTTGCCAGAATATCGATATCAGAGCTGAGAACTTCCAAGGCTGCAGAATTACATCTGTAATTATTATTTCTTTTAAAACTGCACAGTTGAATGATGCGTTATGCGGTGTTGCAACCAACGGCCATTGCTTTGAAAGGAAGCAACCTTGCAAATTATGATGCTGAGCAGGTTATGATAAAGTTAAGTTGATGATAAATGACTTTAACCTGAAACTGAAGTTAATCCTCCTCCTTGGGAGGTGCGAGGCCTCTGCTGTCAAAACGGACTCGACATCTTTTAAAAAAAAACAATAGCGATGCTTTGTGGGGTTAATCATGACCTTCCTGGGCAGACACGTGACCTGGATTGCATCTTGCACTCTACCAGACAGTGCATCTGTGGTGCAGCCTGCGCGCGGTAACGGTGACGTGACCTGTAGCGCCCCATTTAATGCTACTCAACACATTGGAAATGGGTGACGTTGTGTTGATTTAATTAAAAAAGCCTGCTGTGTTCTTTGCTGGCATTTTATTTCATTTGAACAAACCAATAACCAGGTAGTGGTGGCGGCGGTGAGGAAACTTAAAGGAGACGTCCGCAGATTTGTGTAAAATAAGACTTTGTTTCTGAAAACCCGGCCTCGCGTTTTCGACGGAGGGGGAAAGTTGACCGACGCACGCGTTTATTGGCGGCACGTGCGCTCACCAGGCGGAGGCTCCCACTTACAAGATGTGCACTAAGAGAGCCGGCGGAGCCACTGCAGGTCTTCTCCGTCCAGCTGCACCACTAAAGCAACTACTGTGTATCTATACTGGCGGTAGCGTTACATGTCGTACTGCTGGCCGCCGTGGCTTGGGGGCAGCAGCGGTGGGGGAGGGGCCTGCTCCTCCGAGGCCGGGGGAGGCGGCGGCTGCGGGGGAGGCGCCGCTGTCGGCGCCGCGCTGGGGTTGGCGGCATTGGCGTCCTGGGCTGCCGGGGCGTCTGAAGGCGCTGCTGCTGCTGCTGCTGCTGCCGCTGCTGTGGTGGCGGCGGCGGCGGTGGTGGCAGCAGCTGGGGCCGCAGCGGCGTCCGAGGGAGGGGCAGGCACGCTGCTGCTGCTGCAGCTGCTGCTGCTGTTGCTGTCGTCGCCGCTGGGGGCGCCGCTGCTGGGGGTGCCGCCCTCCCTGAGGGTCTCGGGGGGAGGGGCCGCTTTGTCAGGCGGGGTGGAGGCGGGGTCAGACGTGCTGGGCGGTGTGGCGGTCTGGGAGTCTGACGGAGGCTCTGCAGGTGCTGCCTCGTCTGGAACGGACGACAAGGGAGGAGAAACAGCAGGTCAATCAGATCTTTAAGTACTTTATGAACTTTTGTTTTGTTTTTCCCAATTTAGCCAAAGCTTAGGGGTGGTTTTTACCAAGAAAATGCTGAAACAGAAAAATGCCAGACTTGTACTCAGGTACTTTATAAAAATGTTCACAGCAATTTTCCTGCTTAATTCCACCATTATGAGTGAAAGTTCAGTCACAGTCGCAGTCTCTTACCGGTTTCCATGGGTGTGGGTTTGTCTTCTTCTTTGGTCCCTGAGGTTGGGTTGGCTGCGCCGCCGTTGGTGCCGCTCTGCTCGGCGGCCTTGTTTTCAGCAGCGTCCTGTTGCTGCTGCTGCTGCTGCTGTTGTTGCTGCTGCTGCTGCTGCTGCGCCTGCTGTGCCGCTTTCTCCGCCTGCTCGGCCGCCTCGCGCTCCCTCTCCTCCGCCCGGCGCCTCGCCGCCTCCTCGGCGGCGGCCATCTCCGCAGCCAGCTTCTCCATGTCCACCTCCACCTTCTGGCTGCACAGCTGGAGAGACGAGAGACACCGGCGGCTCAACCAAACGGCCACGTTCTCCACCGTGGCTCCTTCCGTCGGCTCCGTGCACAGCCGCAGGAGTGTAGGTAGGAGTACTTGCGGATAGGACGGTCCCAAACTAAAGTCTCATTGTATTTGCTGACAGTTTTGTTCAAGGTACTCACTAATTTTCAGTGCTAAAATTTCTCAACTTTTCCATGACCTTGCATGAAATTTCCTTGACCTTATTGCAACCAAAAAAATACAGAATTTTCTAATTTGAACCTTTGCCAACTACCTTGTGGTACAATAATTGCTTGAACAATTCAAAATACAGACAGTATTTGTGTTCCTCAGCTCATGAAGCATGTTAGAGTACAACAACAAGCAAATTTGGCTAGTTCTTAATTTCCTGACTTTTCTAAAACTTTCAGTGATTTTACAAAATACCAAGACTTTTCTCAAGCCTGGAAGATGGCATTTGACTTTTTCAGGTTTTCCATGACTGTGAGAATCCAGTTTGTCTCATCTGCTCTTAACTTTTAACTTTGTCATTGAAGAAGTAAAAGAGGTCCTTTACCCGCTTGAGCTCAGTGTTGAAAGTGTCAGTAGTCTCTAGGAAGCGTCTCTTCTTGTCCTGGTGCCGATCCTCAATCTGCAGCAGTTCTGCCTCCAGCTTCCTCTGGAGCGCGTGGGGAAGAGAGAGGGGGGGGCAGATCAGAACCAGGTCGCCGACTCTCTCTGGTCTTTGCGATGCGAGCGCGCTCAACCCACCTGGTGCACCATCAGCGACTGGACCTGCCGCTTCAGGACCTGCATGCGGGCGGTGGTGACCACCGAGCGAACGTCGGGCACCACGATCTCGCTGAGGATGTCGCTGATGAGCCGATGGTTCCTCTGGAAGCGGGCCGCCGCCGAGTGTTTCACGGAAAAGCCGTCGTCGTAGTCTGGGCGGAGGGGGAAATGCGCAGCGTTAGCACGTGGACAGCTAATGCGCTCACTAAATATAGACCTATTGACATCTGATTGATCCATTCATAATGTTCATTTAGCTCTGTGTCTATCTTTTGTATAAAAAGTATGGCCGTCAAACAATTAATTTTTTTTAATCGCGATTAATCGCGGTTTGAATTGCATGTGTAAAATTCTGTTATTTTGCATTTCAAAGTGGTTTTAAGCCCATAAAATAAAGTATTTCCTACCAGAAATCGGCCAGAGGGGCCGACTACAGGTTAGTAAAAGGGGCAAAAAGGCTAACGCTGGGTTCACACTAGCGCTTCCACTTAGTGTGATACGCGTTACGGATTGTTTTTAACTAATCGCGATTAACGCGTTAACTCTGACAGCCCTAATAAAAAAGATAGATAGGTACTGTAGATAGCATGTGTTTGTTTTTTGTTTTTTTGACTGACTACAACGGACCATCGGGATCTTCAGCTGGCTGAATGCTCATGTAGGGCTCTCCCTTGTCCAGGCGAGTCTGCCTCTGTCTGTTCTCCTCCTCCATCGCAGCTTCGGCCCTGTTCTTGGCGTTGACGTAGGCCAGGTAGGCCGGGGAATTGTGGTAGGCCTTCAGCGAGTCATTGTATTCAATCTGACAGAAGAAGAAGGGAGAGAAAAACCAAAGTGTGAGGTTCTTCATCTTAATGGCACTTTCATTACCTGCGATTGATTTTTTTTAATGGCCAATTGTGAGTATCTTATGAGTTGGCAAATTCTGAAAACCAGCAGGTGGCAGCACTCGCTCTGGACGTTTTTGCTTGGGTAGTGCAGGGTGTCCCAAAATACTTACATCATTTCACAGGCCAATAATTTTGGCAATTCTTGTTGAAATGACCTCAAATTTTCACAGAATTTCCATAAAACAGATCAAGATTTTCAATTTAATGTTTGGTTTTCGGTCCGTTTTGAGCCATGCCGTTCACTCCCAAAGAGTCATTTCTCGCACACAGTCACCCAGTTGACGTGTGTCATGTCACAGGCAGTGCACATATTGAACCTTTATGAAATCTTATAATAAACGTATGACGTTCAACACCTAAACTGTTCAATTTCATTGAGCTAGACTTTGTAGTTTTCAAGATAATAGCTTTAAAAAAAAAAAAAAAAAAAAAAAAAAAAGGCTATTTTTTTTGGGACCCCCTGTACCTAAACTGAAAAAGACAGATTGTTAAAGACGCCGCCCGCTGACGATTTACCTTCTCAGCTTCGTACTCGTTCAGATAGTCCTGCTTCTCCTCGTCGCTCAGGTCCCTCCACATCCCTCCGATGATCTTCCCGATCTCCCACAGCTTCAGGTCCGGGTTGGACGCCTTCACCTGGTCCCATACCTTGTGAGGCACACGCACGGGCGACAAGACGCCAACACACATGCACAAGCAGGTGCAAACAAAAACAACCACCTGGTCAATACGGAGCGTGTAGAGTTAGAGGTGTGTTTGATCAAAACAAGGCAGGTGGGAAATGAAGGAGGAAAAGTGCAGAGGTGTCCAAATTGGTGGTGAAACAAGCTTCACATGACAGCTCAAAGTAAAGCAACTTCAATGAAGGCGACGTATGGTATCACCAATTAAAACATATGCACTTAGTTTCATTAGAAACCGTGCAAAAAGACTGCAGTTTTCGGTTTTGCACAGCTTTGAGCTGTCTGTGCTCAAAGAGTCATAAGGGAGTTAAAAAGGACCAATTAAATGGAGATGAAACAACTTAAAAGATAAAATGAAACCAAGCTCACACCAGTGGAAAAAGACTTTTTTTTTTCTTTATGCAGTATTAAGTGGTAAAATATTAACGAGAAATTTAAAAGGAACAGCGAAGCAGCAGCAAGCACAGGAGCGGGAAATTAAGGGCAGAAGCAGATCATGCTCGCGGGAGGTGCAAAGGTGCTGCATCATTTCCCTTTCTCAGGACGACAAACATAGTAGCTGCAATTATTGGTTTGAGATGTTGGTGAGGGCGTCATGGCTCGGCTGTTTCCCACCCTAGACCCCCTGCAACCTTTCAGGGGGTAGGAGGACAAGCAGTAAAAGCAGACACCGTGGATGGGTGTCTTACCTTCCTGCTTACCTTCCGGCTGTACCGCATGTAAGGCATCAGTGGCTTGTCTGGAGGTTTGGGAGGCTTTGGGACAGTGATCCCTGAGGAGTTCTGCGGAGCGAAAAAAAAAGAGGGCGGGGGAGACACACGGGGTTGATTATTGGCTGATCGTCTTCAACTTGCGCGGGAAGAAGAAGGGTTTGAGGTTTTAATTGACAGGTGTTGAAAAATCTCCGGCGCTTTGAAGAGCAGACACACGCGTTTTTCCGAGAGGCGGAAACCGAGCATCCGCCCAGGGTGCACGGCGGCCGTGCCAAGGGACGATGGGATGGAATCAACCGGTCGGCCTGTGGAGGCATTCAGCCCAACAACATTTTTTGGCAAGTCGATAAAGGAAATGGCAGCACTGGTCTAATCGCTTCGTAGCTGCGCAGGAAAATTACACCGGTGGTTTATTGTCTCATGGATTATCACAACACATCAATCAAACTACACATAATATGTATATTAAGACAAAACCAAAGAAACTTTTTCAGAGAAATGTCACCGGTTAGCAACCAGCGTTAACTCTTATATTTTCAGCAATACTCCTAGTGGTGCGGCTGAGGAAGAACTTGGTCCATATGAGAACCAATCAGCATCAGAGGTTTACAACACTGATTTGCAATGCTGAAAACCGTGTGAATGTAAACAATGCAGACAGGTTTACCTCTTCAGAACAAAAGTTCTGAAATTTCATCTGTTGGCCTCGTCAGATAAACAGAAGACTTGCAAGCTTTTAGTTGCTAACCGGCAACTTTAAATCCCAATAGTTTCTTTCTTATTTTATCGTACAACTGGAAAAACATCTACAATTCCGTTAAACATGTCAATATCTTCCTGCTTTGTCTCCATCTATCTATCTATCTCGCAATGTGGACCGTGTTCACATTACTGCATCTATCAAACATAGTGGTTTGAATGCACAGACACCTACTGAAAAAGAAAAAAAAATGAGTATTTTAAAAGTGCATGATTTTACCCAAGTAAAGCAAATATTCCAATAATTTTAACAAACCCTGAACACACAAACAACTGCAAATCATCAATGGTATTCAGGGGCTGATAAAGAAAATGGTAAAAAGGAACAGTGTTGTTAATAAAACATTAAACAGCATTTATTTCATTACAAACTTAGAACCAGCAGTTTAAATCAGGTCAAACTGCAGAGCATTTGACCCCTAAGCAGCCTTCGAATATGAAAACAGGCGGGATAAAATAAAAGTAACGTGCTTAATGTAGATGACCACATGATGCTTGGGGGTTTATGTGAAGCCTTTTTTTTCTTTTTTGTTCCCCGAGATGTTTATCATCAATTGGGCGAGATCTCAGGATTTTGGAATCAGTTATTAATGTACAAAATAGAAGCAATTAAGAATATTGAGAGTCAAAAGTATTCAAACTACTGATAATATCCATTCCTACATTTTTAATTAAACTGTTATTCCCACCTGTATGGTGGAGTATATATTATTCTGAAATTGCCTAATTTCTGTTTCCATCACACACTTTGACGTGCCATCTTCTTTTTAAACAGCCCTCAAACCTAAACCCGTCCCCTGTTCTCTTCAGCTGCTCCCCCCCCCCCCCCCCCCCTCCTCCTCCAAATCCTTCCATCAATTCATTACCCTGCTGGAGCCTCCGGAGCTCCCTCCCAGCCGGAGGTTGTTGTAGGCCAGATGGCTGTAAGGGTTGTAGCCGACAAACCCTGGGGTGGAAGGCATTTGCTGATGGAAGACAAATGAGACAAAACACGAATGAGAAATGGTTCACAAACAAGAGGAGGAAGAGGGATAAACAGAAATAAGTGAAGAGGAGGGAAAACATGGAAGTATATAATGTTGTTGTTTTTTTTTGTTTTGTTTTGTTTTCCATGACCTCATCATGCAAAGGAGAAACAAAAGGCAAAAGGCCAGCTGGCTGGCATTCATAATGAGTGTACAACATGTAAGCATTGCATGGAAATAAGGACCCAGCACAACACAACAACCCCGCTCGCCGTCACGCCATCCATCCCATACCGAGCTACAGACTGAACCATTTTATTTTGATGATTCAGAAATCAAATTAAGGGCATCATGTGAAACTTATCGACTGAATTATCAAGCAAGGCCCTGCGTTCAAGGACCCTTGCAGGAGTGATGGAATGACGGGTAAAGTGGGAGGGGAGCATGATGATGGAAGAGCACAACAGACGCGCCGTTGAAGAAGAAGAAAAATTAACTGAGAGCACTTCTGTTTGGACGTGAAGGAGGAAGCCAAGAGAGTTTAGAGAGCTAGTCCGACCGCGTGGTCACCACAACAGAGACCATTTGGAAAACTTATGGGCACTTACTGTTGTGGGGGCGGGGGGAGGGGGCGGCGCGTAGGAAGGTCGCTCTGTGCAAAGACAAAAGAGACATCAGTCAAACACTTCAGTTATTGACGACGGTATATGTTCATCATAGTCGATGCTTTTCTTTGGTCAGCATGAATTAATGAATGATGGAGAGGGAACAAAGCAAAGGGAACATAACAGTTGTATTGGTATACAGGTCATGTGAGGGGTTTGTTTTGGGCCAGTCAGTTATAAATACAAGCAGTTCCCTTAGTGAGCATATAAATATAATGTTTCATACATAAGTTACAGCCAGTGGTGTAAGAGTGAGTGTGTGTTGGACCATTGTTAATGAAGAAAGTGTGCCTCAGCAAGCCCCCAAAAATTAAAAACTAATTTGGGGGGGGGGGGGGGAGGGGTATTCTGAAAGCCGGTTTCAGAATAAAAGCTAATTATAAGTCGAACGCAGCAATTTCATTGTTTGTTTTCATACAACACTACAGTAGCATTACGTTCGAAAAATCGTAAATATAATCGTACACAACAGACGAAATTAATCAATGAAAAGGTATTCCTCACATTACACACAGTTAACAATAATCTGCTTCTGAAAGACATGTCCCCATGTATAATCAGCGAGGCTGGGCAGTCATAAAGGGTTTTAACGCTCAGCCAATATCCACGTACAATTTGCGTTTTCAACCGTCCTTCGTGTTATTGAGAAGATGTGGTATCTACTTACTTGACATCGTGGCTTGAAATGTGCCTAATGGAAGAACTTTATTTCCATAATGGTTTACCTGGATAAGAAAACATGTAGGGAGGAAATAAACATTAAAGATAGCAAACTACTGCATTATTTCGATACGAAGACTGATAAAGGCAGGCAGGACACAACAACTAGCGGAGGCTAAGCTGCTAAACTAGCATGTACGGCCTTGCCGAGTTGGCGGACCAGCTAACGGCTAACATTGTTACAAAGAGACTATTTGAACCGCAGAGACACTGTGGCCTACATTAAACGACGTTTGTTTGTTATGAGTTATCTAAAAGCAAACGCAGACGACGGTCGCCGATGTGCACTCGGTAACTCTTGTCGGCTGTGGATTGCGCTGGAGATGTTTGAATGATCCACACTGGAATTAAGCTAACATTAACGGACAGACGGCTCGTGCTGCCGCCTCGCGCAGAGGAGTAAAATGTATCTTTATTCGTCAGCTAAGTTACTTTAAACTATTAGATAAAACTTTGACTAAAAAAAAATTCACACCGAAAATGAATGAGTGCATATGTGACGCCTTATTTTGCAAGTAACGTAAAAACAGACTCACTGAATTACCCTTTGTTCCTTCTCGAAAGCCGCTTCTTCCGACTTTCAGACTCAACCGGAAGTCTATATTCTGGCTGAAGGAAATACTGTTTTCAGAATAAAAGCTCTTTGTGTTGGGACCTCGGTGTGTGTGTGTGTGTGTGTGTGTGTGTGTGTGTGTGTGTGTGTGTGTGTGTGTGTGTGTGTGTGTGTGTGTGTAAGAAAGCAGATTGCAAAGGAAAATACAGAGCTGTATTTTTGTCATGTGTTGCCCGTGGTTTTGTTTGGCTTCATTTAGTAGAAATTGGAAGTCGGACTGGTAAAGTAAGCAAGCCACTTGCCAAAGTAGGTGTCTTCAGTGCTGGTCTGAAAACTTTTTTTCTCTCTCAGACGCATATTTCACATAGAAAAGGCCACTCTGATGTTAGTTGTTGTGAGTTGTGGTACAAGTAGTAGTAGCACTACTAGTTGTAGTAGTACTAGTATTGAATGAAGACACCACTTATTTGTTTATAGGGCAACACGGTGGCACAGTGGTTAATGCCACCTCACAGCAATAAGGTTGTGGGTTAGATTCCGGACCTTTCTGTGTGGAGTTTGCATGCTCTCCCCATGTCTGCATGGATTAGGGTTGCGGTTAGGGGTTAGGATTATGGTGTCTGCATGGGGTCTCTCTGGGTTCTCCGACTTCCTCCAACAGTCCAAAAACAGGCATGAATTGGAAACTTTAAATTACTCACATACACAGCTACACACAGTAAGTGTGTAGGTAAAGGAGGTGACTGGTAAAGTAAACATGCACTGGTAAGTAGGTGACTGGTAAAGTATATAACATGCGCTCACATACACACCTACCTACACATGGTAGATATGTATGTGAATGCGAATGGTTGTTTGTGTATGTGGCCCTGTAATGAACTGGCGACTTGTCCGGGCTGTCACCTTTCCATCGTGCTATGACAGCTGGGAGAGCCTCCAGCAGACCCCCGTGAGCCGGAGCTCAGGAAGAATTGAAAATGGAAGATAGACATTCCTGCTATGAGAGCTGCCCAGATGATGAAAATCTTTCACAATTTCTTATGCCACGAAACACCAATTAAGAGATTTCACAAATGTACTCTGTCAGACTAGTTTGCAAAAGGAAATTCCCAGACAAACAGGTTTTGCCCTTCATCAGCTATATAAGGCAGCCAGAGCAGATCAGCTGTCTGTCAGAGAGAACGATTCCACTGCCTGCAAGGTATGAGCTTGTTATTCTTGCAGTGTTTCTCATTATAATCTGCTGTGCACTTTTATTTTGAATGTTTTAACTTAGTTATCTTATTATTAGTTCATGAAATATGTTTTTTGTGTAATTCCAGCCAATATCATTTATTAACTGTTGCTTTAAATTCTCTTTTTGGACTGGACTTTAGACTGCTGTGATTTCTCTTTCTCAGTTGACCCGACAAAGAGTATGGACGCTTCTGATGTTGTTGACATTGTGTGCGGGGTAACAGACACAGGAATCTCGGTGGGATCACTAGCTGCCAAACTGATTCCAGTACATCGGCAGTGTTCCATTACAATTTCCAACGAGAGTTCAAACTACAGCCTGTGCAACCCATGGTAACTCGTGTTTTTCAGCGTGATTTCTAAAACATTTCAATGTTTTTTCATGTATTCATTCCATTGTGTGGAAATCTCAAATATTTTTTTTTTTACAGCATGCACATAAAAAGTGGAAAGTGCTGTGTACCACTGCCCCCCAGCATTGGGCCGGAAAAATCTGGAGAGGCTTTGTTCACAAAGAGCCGGATGAAGTCAAATGGATCCGTTGGCGTCATCACTTACGATCTCCTCGATACCGCGACTAAAAAGTCCTCCCAGAAAGTGGCCGTGCTGTTCAAGGTGCCATTCAACCAGAAGCAGTCGCCAAGCATGTACGCCCTGGGGATTGTTGACATCAGCACTGTGTGCGACCAAGATCTGTGTACCGAGATGTCCAAAGGCACAACTGAGGCATTTGTCAGAGGCAAAGCAAAAGGCCCCGGCTTGACTCGCGTGGGTCAAAATGTGACAATTAAAGCCTCCATGTGTAGCGGCCGCGAGGCTGTTATGAAAGTGGAAGTGTGCGATAACTAACTATTCATCCATGAATCCATAAATACGTTGATGTAAGTTTGAACTACTCTGTGGGAAGTAAATTTTGTATCTATTTCTGTACGTATTAGTCATGCATGTTTTGTTTTTTTTCACAATCGCTGAGCTTTATCGATGAGTTGTTTCTCCACAGTTTTGAGTTCTTTGTTTTGTGCGGTCGGAATAAAGGTTGAAACATTTACCTGCCGTGTGGTTGAAAGTTTTTCCGACAGCAACACGCAGCTTCCCCTCAGGATATCTTGGAACGACTTGAACTAGGAGTCATTTTTAAGTCATCTTTTTTTTTTTAATACAAAAGCAGACTCAGACAACCAACCAAGACAAGAAATAAAGAAGAATCAGGACTGCATTTGGGAAAGTTGTTGAAGGATCATATAAAGTGTTGTTTGATTTGCTTTAGAAGCTCAGGATTGTGCATCTGTGAAAAAGTAATTACATCTGCTCTTAAATCTTTTTGTTAACACAGTGAGCGAAAACCCTTAAGTGATATTTTATTGAGGACAACAGAACGTGTATCAGATATAGTGTGACGATTTGTTTGGTTTTTTTTGGTCACTGTTACCATTTCCAATTCTCACCAGGCAGAACTGCATATTGATTCATAGCATTGTAAAGTTAAGTCAAGATGAACAGTCATTCGCTTCAGAATTAGTTGTAATCATGAGGTTTAAATCCTAATGGTTTAAAGTTTAAAAGCTTTGTGAGAAAATGTGTTATTAATGTACATTAATAAGGTACATTTAAAAATAAAATACAATTTGATGACTTCTTAACTTGAGAAAGACATATATTCAAGAGGTTGTCCCTATCACTAGATCAGTTCCTTACTATTGAATTTGTACTCTGTTCTTGGCTATAATTTGTTACACCTTAATTGCGAAACCCTTTTTAATTCTGAGTCAATGCGTAAACCTCACCTCAAAAGACGGTTGAACAGTTGTTCAATGGCTCTAAAATGCCCTGCAGTCCCAACTGATCTTTTTTTATATATATATATATACATATATATATATATATATATATATATATATATATAAAAACACCCACACGTTGTGTCATCTGATGAGTCAGATGCTTTGACCAAGGAGAGTCCAATTACGCTGGTGGGTGGGATGATTAGTGGAGAGTAAGCAGCCACACTACATAGAGAGGAAATGTTTCTCTGATCCTAAACCAGAATTGAAATTTTGGTGACCAACACTGAAACTTGGCAAAGTTCCAAGCCCAGTACAACAAGGAGGAGCGGTTGACGCCGATAAAAGCAGGAGAGAAAAACAATGATGACATCATAGCGGCAGAACTTTTTTAGGCCGGAACTTGACCTTCCGTCACTTGACATTCGTATGACTCTTCGCATACAGCCGAGTCCAGTTAGAGTAAATACCACTCAAAATGCACCTTTACATTTAAATAGGAGGGAATCAGGAAAAAGTCCAAGATCTTAATAACACTTTATTTAGTATTTTGTTGTTACAAATAGAACATATTTTTAATTTGATGACCAAAAAAAATTTAATTTTACATTCAAAATTTACTTTTAAATCTCAACTGTGGACAATATTTTACTGTCACTTTTTCTCGCATGCACCTCTAGAAAAAGAATGACAGGCAGCTGCCGTGCCCCATTCCAACAGCATTGATCACCTGCTTTCACTGACATTCCGTGCCCATTTGCAGGAAAAGAAAATGAGGCTGACTCATTCCATTTACTGTTAAGCTGCTCTCGCCTTCACCAACTTCCTAATTACTTACATTCAATCTTTTTCTCTAGAATTCATCAATAGTCTCCCTTACTCAATGTGACTTTAAAAAATCTAAATGCATACTTTCCTCCTAGTAATTGTTTGCTTTTTGCCTTGTCATGGAAAATTCATCCGAGGGTGCCAACGTCAACACTGGACCGGTTTCAGAATAAAAGCTAATTATAAGTCGAACGCAGCAATTTCATTGTTTGTTTTCATACAACACTACAGTAGATCTGTCGTGATCATGAGATAAATGGCGGCTCGCTTACTCTCAAGGACGACACGAGTCGACACTGTCGCTTTGAGAGCTTGTTTGTCAATAAATGGTGGCACAATCACTCTCAGCGTATTCCTTGACTTTGATTTTTTTGTTTTGTTTTGTTTTACGTGCACTGAAACCTCCAATACAGATCTGCCACTACCAGTACGCCTTGCGGCTGAAGGGTTTGTGTTTGAGGCGGGTCTTCAGGGCCAGGAGGTCGATGTAGAGGATCTGATTGAGGACGGCAGAGGCGCAGAGCATTCCTCCGTGCAGCGCGCCAGCCATGCCGTTGCAGAACACATCTTGGCCTACACACACACACACACACACACACACACACACACACACAGGAGTAAGTCTTTATCTACTCTTGTGTTTGTTCTGAGGGAGAAAGCTATGACCTTTTTTTGTAACAGTAGTTGGTTGCACCGTTAATATACAATTTCAGAAGGTAATTCTTCTAATAAAAAGCCATCATTGGCTGTCGAGTCACCTGTTAAGTAGAGTCCGTTGATGGGGGTCGCTGGTCTGGTCTTAGCTACTGTTAAGGGGTTGAAGCGCTCCAGGTTGTGCTCGGCGCCGTACATCTCACCTCTCGGAGCCCCCAGATAGTGAGAATTAGTCAAAGGAGTGGCGGCGTCAATCATCACCACCTGAAACACAAACGCACACAGTTGCAGCATCCACCGCAGTATGTCTCATTTCTTGTAAATCAGACCTGCTCTGATGTTTTATATGTTTGTCAAAGTGTATTGTGTATATATAATGTTTTGGCTCTGTTTCTAAAAATCCGCCTTAGGGCAACAGATCAACAGATTAGCATTTATGCTAACTCCGGCATATTTACATTGATGCTTTTGCTGACATGTCAATTGATGTGCATTGTCCTAATCAAATAAATAACAACAATGACATAGACACCTTATCTCGCAGTTGAGGGAAGACAGTCAGTGCCCATTCCAGCAGCTCTTTGGCCATGCTGTTCTTCAAGTCCAGGTAGTCCTGCCCCCTCTTGCCCAGCTTTGTCTCCTTCCATTCCTCGAACCACTCGTAGCGAGCCATGGTCAGCAGCGTCATGCAGGATTTTCCTACAGAGGCCAACAGGGAGAGGGTCAGAGCTGAAGTACCTGCTCAGAAACAGAGCTAACGTTTACATCGGTAGAGGTGGCCATCGGCGAGAGTGCTACCTGGTTGTCTGATGCCAGAAGTGGTGTCCTTGGCTGATGGGAAGGTGATGAACATCATTGGTATGTTCCCCAGCACCTCGTCCCTGCTCAGAGAAGCGTATCGCTCCATGCTTCACGAAACACAAAGAGCACACAAACATTTAGTCAACAGAAAGTGTTATAAGCTTTGAATGGGTATTTCGGCATCAGTGATTAACTTCATCTGCTCATCTCAACAGCAAGACACAGTAAAAGTTAGCAGACAAATTCAAGGACAAGGAGCACAACAATCTATCTGTGGCACAAAGAAGAGAAAACAAAACCAAAAACCTACAGTGGGTCCAAGTCGCTGTCTTTATACATCCAAAAGTTAGTGGAGACGATGCCAAGATCCTCCTTTGAGCCGTCCAGACCGACAAAGACCAAGAAGGAACCCATGCCGTGGCGCACCATACTCAGCAGTGATTTCACCTCTACACGTTTGAGAAAACATCCAGCAGGATCAGCAAGATACTGATACTCAGTGCGTTAACATGCAGTTCAACGCAACAAGCTTTCTGCTGTTTGACGCCGTCTGACCTGGATTCTCCTGGACTTGCTTGGGAAGAAACTTCTGGAAGGTATTAAAGATTCCAGCGTTGGAAATCACCACCGGGGCTCGAACCTCAATTTCTTCTTGACCTTTCAGTACCGTGACCCCTGTAACACACAGACGGTGTCTATACGGTGTGCCACATTCATTTACCATGTTTTTGGAAAGCAGCTTTGCAGTGAGGTTGAGCAATAGCAAAAGTTCAGCAACAATTATTTAGTAACTATTTAGTAAATATCTGGGCATTGACTGAATTAAGTACTGCTGTGTGTAGTCCTGTGGCAAAAGCTGTTCAACTTTAATACAGCTAAAATACACACCTTCAGTTAGCCTGAAATAATTAACTCAACCCGCCCCAACAGGCAAAAATGAGCATTTTAAACTGCAGAAATGTTACTAAAATGAATTTTCCACTTGTCTCACTGGATTTGCTAAGGGGTGGAGTTAGCATCCCACCGCCAAAGCTGTTTCAAAGATATTTTCGACCTTTGACCTTGAGAAGGTCTCATGACATCCATCCGTCTCTCACAAACAGTCTGCGTCAACCTTTGCCCTTACCACAGGCCTTCCCCTCCCGGTCGAGCAGGACGCGATTCACGGGGGCCCTGACGAGAACATTTCCGCCCCCCTGCTGGATGACAGGGATCATGTGAAAGGCAAACTCGCTGGCACCGCCGCGCGGATAGTACGCGCCGCGCTTGTAGTGGTGAAGGAGCAGCGCGTTGATGAGGAAGCTGGACTCCTTTGGAGGGACGCCTTACAAAAAGAAAAAAAATGAGTTGCGATGAAGAAATGCGGCATTGTGAGACGAAGCAGGGTAGGCGCGTGTGTCTCTCACCATAGAACAGGTAGGCAGACAGTGCCTGGAGGTCCTTGTTCTGCGTGAGCTGGGACATTATTTGGGAATGGTTGGTCGAGGCCAGGCGGAACACCGACGATATGCGGTTCAGGAGCCCGGTCCAAATCAGGAAGTTGACCATCCAGTATGGAATCATCTTCAAAACTGCAAGAAGCGGTGTTCTCTGCGAGGAGAGCTGCAGGAGAACAGAGGGAGTTCTTTATTAGAGGGATTGGGACTGTATCATTTGCCCTGTCGCTGGTATTTTTCTAGTGTTATTTAACTAGAGTGTCGGCAAGTAATCTATTACTAAGTAATCCACTACTGCAATTAAACTATTTTTTTAGTAACAGAGTAACGTGATTACTGTGGCAAAACTGGTAATTATATCATAGTTACTTTTCTGAAATATTTTGCAAGCTAAAAATGTCTTATTATCCACAAAATGTCTAAAATTTTGAAAAACAACCGAAAGCAACGATGTCGCAGATTGATGATCCAACCCCTGCATGTAAAGTCATCGATATGCAACGACGCACCAAAACAAGCATGGCGGCAGCAAAAGAAAAAAAAACAGCGACTGCGTTTGTAGCTGGAAATACAAACATTACTTTGAGTTCATCTCGTCTACATCAAAGAATATTGTGATTTGTTGTACGTTATGTGCAGGAAACAAGACGTTCTCAACTGTCACTTTATCTTTTTTTCACTAAAGTAATTAGTTAGATTACTTTTTAAACAAGTAATCAGTAATATATATATTACAATATTTTTGAAGTAAGCCTCTGCCTGTTAAATAATTTCTTTCATTCTCTTCCGTATCCGTAACTTCCTTCACCTTCATCAGTCGCATGAACTCGTCAATGGCCTCTTCTTCACCTGGGAACTGCTTCTTTAGACTGGCAGCCATCTCGGTCTTCCCCGAATGGATGTGGTACTCCCTGCGAGTGAGAGGACACAGTTAGAGGGTGCGCCACAGACGCTTAAAAAAAAAGCTTACGTTTACATCTCTGAAATAGAGAAAATATCAACTGAACGATCAATCCATCAAAAACATTTCTTATCAGCCGCGCAACTTAACCTTTCGGGAGGACGAATGCTACCTGCGCTGGTCCGGCTGACCAATCAGAACCGTGTCAAAGTGCTGCTCCAGCCGTGTGAACTGCAGCTGCCCCTCTGTGATCTGATCCAAGGCGACCCTCAGCAGACTGTTCTCATGAAGCTGGCCCAGGTAATGGATACCTGGTGGCGATGAACGTTGGTGGACATTAGTCTACTCCAATTTCAGTCAAACATTAAGTTGCATTGAAGTGAGATTTTACGTACGGTCTTGAAGCAAAGTTAATACATTGGCCCCTTCTTTGTACTGAGTTGTGTTCACCTTATCACCAGATAAGGAAACATAAGTTTGAACATTATCTTCGCTTCATCACCAGATAAAAACCAATGAAAGCAGATCAGAAGCTTTTTTTTTTTTGCTCTAAACTGCCGTCGCTTGTTCAATTTCAAAAAGATTGAGGCCAGGCTTTTTTTTTTTTTTTGTGCGTGTCAGCCTTTGATGAAGCATGCACTACAATAAAAGGGCAGAAATGAACTGAACCCTAGATGCTGATTTTCTACACGGAATGGATCTGACGCTGCCGGCAAATGATCAGATCATACTCAGGGATGTCAACACACCCTCTTTGTCTGAGGCATTCCATGACCCGTAAAATGCTCCAAATGATCCACTAATGCGTTTTATCCAAAGCGTGACCACGGTTTCCAAAATCGGACATAAAAAGAGCAGTTGTGGGTAAATGTATTGCCGGTAGGTTAAAGACCAGTCAGGTGACAGAACAGGAAACTGTCAGAGAGGATATTTGCGGTGGATCACGTTTGTGGCATGAAATTGCTATGAAGAAGATCCCTGTGTTGTCAAGGCAGTCGCCACATAAAGCTAACTGATCCGTGACGCGTCACAAAGAGGTGCTTATTCATGTTGATGACTGGATTGTTCGTCATCTCAAAGTTCCACCATTTCTTTTCATTCTTCCTGTAAATGAGTTTATTAAGACCTTAGAAATTCTTAGAAAGTCTTTTCATGTCATTATGAGGCTGCATTTCCTTTAAAACAGCCACTTAGACGTGTTCAGACACATACAGAAGTTGCAATGTGAATGTGAATTTTTTGCTTTTAAAAAAAAGATTCAGATCCTCTATTTGTCTTTGTGTGTGGTGTGGACCTACCCACGTCAAACTCAAAGCCCTTGTTCTGAAAGGTGTGCGTGCAGCCTCCGGCCTGATCGTGCTGCTCCAGAACGACCACCCTCTTGCCTGCTTTGGACAAGAGCGCCGCCGCCGTCAAGCCTCCCACGCCACTGCCAATCACCACCGCGTCCAGAGCGGGCGGGATACGGTCCACGCGGAAGCCTGCGGACGAGCATCACATCCTGAGTGCAGCCCAGAGGGGGGGGGGGATGTGGTTCTCAAGTTTGAGGCCTGAGTGTGTTTTTGAGCCACTACTTTTTGCACTGATTTATTTTGTTTATAATAATATATATTTATATACATATTATTAATAATGGATTGGATTTATATGGCACTTTTCAAGGCAGGTAAGCTACATGTGTAGCCACAGCTGCCCTGGGACAGCAATGTGGGTTAAGTGTCTTGCCCAAGGACACAACGTCAGAGCTGGATTTGAACCATCAACTTGTCATGGGACAATGTGTGATATTGCTGATTGAGCGTTTAAAACTAATTTATATATAATTTAAATGTATTTATTTATTTAGTTTTTCAACACAAAATTTATATTGCCTTGGTCACATTTTATAAATGTACTGAATTTCTTGCATTTTCAGCTAAAACGGCTCTAATTAGGTCTTGTGTTTAGTCTTGTTCAAATCTTGCTAGCAAAAGCTAGCAAGATGTTTTCAAGTTCCACAAATTATTATGATAGAAACAAATGACCTGAACTAGATGAATGGCAAAAAGTCAACAGTTGCACAGTGACGACACGACAAATGATTGAGCACATTAGAAGATCCAGGCTCCTCGTATTAGGAGCATTAAGGGATTATACTCTTGAATTAGGGATGCATGGAAAACGGTCAAAAACATCTCGATCAGTTAAGATCTTGAGGGACATGTTTCCTTTCTCACCTCGCTTCAGCCTGTCGTCTCTCTGTCTGCTGTCCGTCACGAATGGGGCCGGAGGCCTCACGTTCTTCTCGCTGAACACCTTGTAGCGCCGGCCGGTGGTCAGGAAGAAGACGATGACCGCCACCAGCAGCACACAGGCCAACACGCCGAGCAGCCACCACCACATCGTGTCCCCCAGCTGCAGCGACGCCGGCAGGAATGTGTAGAAAAAGGAGAGGAGGGAAAACACAGCAGTCCAAAGGAGAGCGGCGGGCGGGCGGGCAGGCGGGAAGGAGGTGGGAGCGAGAGGGTGAGGAGAGAGGAGGAAGAAAAGATGGAGAGGTCGCTGCGGAATGCAGAGGAAGAGGTGAAGAGGAGGCGAGGAGGGACTGAGGGTTATATCAACGCGGGAAACAAAAAGACGCGTAACTCATGACATTTTGGAAACTCTAAAGCCAAAAGAGGTGGAGCAGACCGCGCATTCTCCACGGCCGGGCCATGGGACCGGCGGAGAAGAGAGCGCCGGCTGTTCGTCAACTCGTCACACTCACAAACTCCAAACCAGATATCATCACTAAACCTCCCGGGGCAGAATGTCTGAACAAGAACGCACGCAACAGAGAGGGACATCATCTGCACACCGACCGGCCCACAAAGATGCTTCCAGGGGAGATTTTATTGTGAATGGGGAACTTTTTGTACACTGGGCCTTTAACTCGGTTCAAAGAGTGCGTCTATTGTTTTAGAAATTTTGGAAAAGTTCAAGCTGGGTTTTCCAAAAGCCAGGGATTGCCCGTAGTAGAGTCATAGTGTGACGACTACCTGCTGCAATCTGATATTTGTTACAGCTTGAACTGCCAAGCATGATGTAAATTAAAAGTCGAAATCAAAGGAATGGTCCTGATAAGCAGAATGTGTAAATGAACAAAACCAACCGGTTAACAAAAGCAGGGAATTCAAGAGCAACAAATAATTACACTGTTAGAAATGTGTGACACAGAATTGATGTTTTCCCCAATGTGGTACAAGCCAGTTGTAACAGAGTACCAATTTTAGCAGGAAGCTGAAACACAGTGGGTTCCATTTGAATGAATATTGTATGTTCAATTCAAGTCAATTCAATTCAATACAACATTGTCACCAACATTAACTGCCCAAATCAGTTTTAGGCAGCACCTCAAGACAGCAAGAATGAATGAAAGTATAGATAAAAACAATAAATATTGTATACTAATGTAATGTACTACTCATATCCATAAGACCAAAAGAAAAAACACAACCACAGCTGCTTTCAATCAAAACATAACTTTATTCCATACAACAGATTGAAGCAAAAAGTCAGGAAATCCAGCAACAAAATTTTTCAAGCTCAAGCGTCCAGTTCTGAAAATACATATCGGGTATACATAATCACTGAAATGCTTCTCAGTGTTAATATGTTGTCTTTATCTCCAACTAACTGTGCAATGTTGAATTTTGGAATGTTTTTTTGTCCAAATATATTTGGGTAAGAAATACTGTTTTATTGCAGTCGGCAGATTTTATAGAAAATGTACACATCGAGGTTTGGGAACGAGTCCCCGGGAGAGAAAGATATTTCCGGAACACTCTGGAGATCCAGAAATAGCTGCCTGACAAGAATTTCATCATAAATATAGATGTTCTTTTACAAAGACAGAGCCACTAAAAAAAACGATAATAAAAAAAACAACCTCTCCACTAGTTCAGCTAGGTTTCCGCTTTGTTCCTACAATTCATTGTGCATCAAAATTAGCTGCCACTATAAATACCCAGAGTACAAACAAGCTGCAAGTAGAGCTCTCGACAGTTGGCACCATGGACAGTTGAGCGGCGGCCTAGAAGCGCTCGAACGCGACGCTGGCGAGCGGAGGGCTCTTCGCTTTCGAATAGCAATTTGGCAAAAAAGCGAGTGAATTGTGTTGTCCAATCGCGTCGCGTTGTTCACTCGTAGGCCACCTTCAACACTAGACAAGAATCTCGCGCCTACGCTATGACTATCAACATCACTGGTGGTGTGTATCTACATGCTATCTACAGCCTGTGTTTAGCCGAGCTTCATAAATACAAGGTTTAGAATAAAAGATAAATATACTACAAATCTGGAAAAAAAAATTAAAAAAAGTGCAAATAAGGACAGAACGAATTAGCATACGCGTACGCTTTGCGTGTATGTGTGTGAAGCAGCCTGAGCCAGAGGCCTATTCACAAGTCACGTGACGCTGTATAGTAAAAACACAAAACGCAAATATTTACC
This sequence comes from Nelusetta ayraudi, assembly GCF_046127955.1. Lineage (NCBI taxonomy): Eukaryota > Metazoa > Chordata > Actinopteri > Tetraodontiformes > Monacanthidae > Nelusetta > Nelusetta ayraudi. Next base: position 1,150,612 of record NW_027466066.1, on the reverse strand, counting down.
TCTTGTATTCCGGCTCAGTTGCTACCGGGACAATAAACACTGTTGGTTTAATGGCTTTAATGCAAATGTGGAGCCCACGATGACTCTGGTGGTGGTGGCGGCGGGGGGGCGGGGGGGGGGGGGGGTGGCTAGCAAATGTTTGATTTGAACATGTGAGCGTGCATGTCGGACTTGTTTGCCTTGTAAAATACCTGCCTGTAATATGACTGCAGTGAGAGCGACATGTAAACAGGGAGCGATGCAGAAGGCGACCTGTGCTTCCACCCACAGGAGAAACGGACCGTGAGGTTCGCTTGCCGTTAGCAAGGAAAAAAGTAAAGTATTTTTTTCCATATTGTGCTTCATGCAGCGACTAAAGGGCTGCGCGTACGGACGTCCCTGCGCTTTTGCTCATGTTGTTGTTTTACTGCGACTGAGAAACTCTGATCTGCCAAGAAATACGCCGCTTTTAGAGGTACTCATAAGTACGGTGGCCGACGGGGGCCAAACACAATACAACTGCCTAATGCGCCGTAGTTGTTGAAAACAGCTGCAGGTATGGAAACGATGCAACGATGAACAAAGGTACAAAAAGAGGACTGTGGTGCAAACAAAGCTTTGGAGCAAACTGCAGGTTTGGAGCACTTCCGTCGTAGTGACTGGTTTACTACTGCGTTTTTTTTTGTTTTGTTTTTTTTCATTTGCATGTTTTTTCTTGGTTTGCATCCATTGTGTTTTTGGTATTTTGCAGCGCTTCTCTGTTTGCAGCGCATTTGATGATTGGGTATATGTTTTTATGTCTTGCAGGGCCTTTTTTTTTTTTTTTTTCTCGTTTGCACCACGATCCTCTTTTTGTACCTTGTTCAGACTTTTGTTTGTTCGTTATCATCGACCAATCGGTCGAGGTCTGCCTGTAAAGTGTAATCGTCAGTTCTCACCTCTCGGGTTAGGGACGTGTAAACAACGACAAAGGCTGCTGATGATCGTCAGTAATGGCACAATTAATCTAAACGTAAATACAAAAGTCTCGCCTGCCTAGAGGACACACACACACACACACACACACACACACACACACACACACACGCACACACTGGTAGTCCGTCAATGGTTGGTCCACACAAGAATGGATAGACCAAATACACAACACAACCCAGGCACACTACTTCATCGTTACATGTAAAAAAATAAGTAAATAAAACAATAAGTTAATAAATAAATAAATAAATAAATAAATGTCACATTCATCGCTTTCATCTTGCTGATTTTTGTTTCCCTCGTCTCTCCTTCCCTTCCACCCAGCCACAATCGAACATATAATCTTGGTTTATTCAAAATATATATGCTTTGCAACTTTGAGCTCAACTCTTAAAGACAGGTTCAAATGTTGATGGAAAACCTTTCCCACTTCCTCAGTTGGTCGCGCGGTTCTTCTTTTTAAGGGTCCGCACTCCCCACGTACCTCGCCGAGTCTAAAACACCCAGGTGACTGGCACCCACTGTGGGTTTTTCGACACCGTCTCCAGGGCGGCCTTGGCCGTGCGGTAGGTCTCGTCCAGGTTGTCGTTGACGATGCTGAGGTCAAAGTAGTGGCCGTACGCCGCCTGGATTTTAGCGCTCTCGTTGCACGTCCTGTGCAGCTCTTCATCCTGCGGGGGTGAACACATGCGGCTTTTTTGTCTTTTTTTTTCCATGTCTGCTACCCAGAGGTGGCAAGTGTAGTGGTAAAATTAATGCTTGCATAGATTGTTGTGAAGACTGCTAAAATAACCATGTCTGTGTAAAGTCGACAGGAACCGTCTGCAGCAACCAAGACGGCAGACACGTTATCTGATCTACAACTCCTTGTGAGGAGTTGTTGTTTCACACCCCGAAAGAACAGTCTGAACCCTAAATGCACCCTAAGCTGTTAGTTCCTGTTTTCCAGTTATTCTTAACAGCTGCTCAAACTTGCCGCTCAAGCTTGCAAGTTCCTGCCTCCTACTAAGATGTAACCACTTCCCCATTTTGCTGTTGTGTATTTAAATGTCTTGCTCACCAGTGTCCGGTGAGCATTCTTGCAGCGACTCTGTCTGTGTGCTCCCCGCTGTAATAAACTCTCACTGAGACCAGCTCTGATCTTGACTTAGTTTTATTCCTTTTGAGTAAACGTCTCCATTGATTTCCACGACACAAGTAACAAAGTAACAAAGTACAAATACTTTTTTACTTTTTCAGTTGATTTTCCAGGTATCTGTACTTTACACCGTGTAAAGTACAGTAATTACAGTGTAGTTACTGTGCAATTACGCTGTAATTACACAATTGGAAGTCTATACAGTTTACCTACACTTGTACACAAATTTACTTTCAACTTCTTACATGCTATCTCTGCTGATGTCTGGCCAGACTCAGCCGTCCGCAACGGTCGCTTACCGTCAGCGTCTTAGCGACCACGCCCGCCTCCACGGCCGAGGTGTTCATCGCCTTGAGCACCTCAAACTCGGGCGACTGCAGGAACACCACGTACGGCAGGAACTCGGAGGTTCTCAGCAGTTTGAGAGACTGAGGTAACAGAAACACAAGCGCAACAGTTGAAGAATAGCAAATGGTAATGTTCCCTCTTATTACGACAACTAATACAAGAAGCCCGGGCTCATCAGGTGAACGGGAAGTCAATGATAATGCTGTTAAAATCTTACTGATCAGATTTAATTTTTTTTGTATTGACTCCAACAACCGATTCACAACAGTATGAGGCATTTGTTTCTACCTCAGGGTTGGCATCCAGTATGCAGACCCGCCCGGCCTCAACCACTTCATGTATGGAGTCGATCTTGAGTCCGTACAGGTTGCCGTCGTACTCTCCGTGTTCCAGATAGCGGCTGTTCTTGATGTCCGCCTCCATCTTGCTGCGGCTGGTGAAAGCGTACATGCGCTTCTCCCGATCAACCTTTTTGGGCTTTCTGGAGGTGTCTGAATACGCGGGAGAGGGATTAAAAAAAAAAAAAGAAGACAAACAGCAGTTTTGAATTTACAGTTTTTGAGGAATCGCGTTTTCAATCAACACGTTGGGGTCGTTCTCATACATGGGATGGTGGCGCCAAAGAGCAGTGGATCCCTCAGTAAGAGCTTGTTCATCAGCCTCCGCCGCCCCACGCCCTGGGCACCGATCAGGATCAGAGTTTTCCTCTTGAACGCCGGCACCTTGGCCACCTCTTCGTAGAGCAAGATCTCATGCCTGTCGAACTCTGAGGGAGGAAGGAAGGAAGGAAGGATTGCAGTCAGTAGGTGGAGCAACAGAGGACTGAGAGTAAATGTAATTTGTAATTAGTCACATGGCCGAAAAAAAACAAATGACAGCGTTGATTACCTGCATTTTTGGTGGTCACGTACATCACTTTCTTTTTTTTCTTCGCACCCACAGCAGTACAAAGATTTCCTGGTGCGTTGATGAAAAAGCGATAAATCATTGAGACCCACATGATAACATTTGCATTCAGTGACTGGCTCATTATTTCCTATTTCCTTAAGCTATAAATTACAGCTAATAAATTGAGTCATACATCCAGCCATAAATCAGCTACTTAATCATTTTTCAAATTTCGGCACTTTAAGCCCGGTCTAATTCTCAACACACCCAGTAGATGGCAGTGTAATCATGAGAGTAAACACTAAAGGGCTTTCTGTCAATTACCATCGTTTTATTCTGAAATCAACTTCCTGCCTTCTTGCGAACCGTCGAGGTGTTGCGCTGTGTTTGTTGAACGTTCTCACTAGCTGCGTTTCCACAACCCCCCGAATTGCGCAAAACCTAAATAGCGCAAATAAACGTGACGTACGCGGGGTCACGTGACCAGTTCACTTCAAGTGAAAATGGCACTTTGTGTTTGGACGGAGGAGGAGATGGATTATTTTTTTTACAAGTAATCAAAGAGAAAAATATAACAACCATTCTTGACAGCAAACAAACGTAAACAAATAAATGCTAATGTTTATTTTACGAGATTTTGCGAGAACTACGGTTTAGGCGCTTCACACCATTCAGTGGACACGCCCGCAAATCGGTATCGTACTTTGTCGGAATTTTGGAAATACCGCTTTTATTTTGCGAAAAACTGTCATGGAAACGCAGCCACTAACCTGCAGGGGGCAGTTCCACATCTCTTTTGACAAATGCCTTCCTTTTCTCCTCCAGCATCTGACTGGGGATGAGCCCTGTGCTGCCTCCCTCCACATGGCGGGCCTGTCAAACAAACACATCCAACGTGTCCACAGAACACACATTTAAGATTAAATACATTTTTAAAAAGAAATCAAGTATCAAGATCATGCGGCGCATGCAGGCGTTGCGCTCCACCTGCCACCAGTTGACGTCGTCCTGGTTGACTATCTGCAGGATGTCTCCCGTCTCAAACCTCAGGCCCGCCTCCTTGCAGGGAATCAGGTTGTCATTGGCCGGGTGGTAGTCGTAGTGACATTTGAAGAAGACCTGGAAACAGGCAGACAGTCAGCACAGGTTTCCGATACGAGGGTCGTTTTGATGCATTGCATTGACTGAATACTGAGTTCTGGTCTTGTAAAAATGTGATAAAGGCGGCTATGTGGTATATCTGTCACCTGTCTCGGTGGTATGGCTTCATGGTAGCTGGGCAGGATCTTCAGCACAATGATTCCATTGGCTGCTTGCAGCTCTTCTTGTATCACCCTGGGGTCCTGGCCGACCTCTCTTCCATTTACCTGCCAACACATTGTAGAACTGAGAAAAACACTGATGTGTTCAGAACGAAAAAAATTATTTAGTTAGTTATTAAAAAGTCGGCAACAAAGAAAAATCACTTGCCACGGCAAACACTGCAAGTTGAAGTCCTTATTGGCAGAGATGAGCACTTTGTTCGTAATGATTTTCTCACTTAGTTTCAGCACATCACCTCCCACAGTTTGTCTTTTAAGTAAAGATGAAACTCACGACAAAATCTCCTCTGGCTTTCCGCCCAAAACGATTCAGCTCATCTTCATGAAAACTAACAGAACTTCACAAGTCAATAGATTTTTTTCAATATTCCAAATTCTATTATCCAGCGCACAAACGTAACGTAAACATACAAATTTATTGTCAATAAACCAAAGTTTTTCGGAAATTCATCAATTTCATTTACTTATCAAGTTGAAGTTTCGTTCAAACTCGAGACAAAATCTGCTTTTAGAATTCAACCATCTGGTTGTCCTTACCGTTTTTGCTTACACTCCTGTTTCACAATCATCATGGACATATTGTGGACAGGTATCATATCTCAACAATTTAGTACAGTGACTACACTAAAAAAGGATGCCTGTCCCAGCACAGTCATCCTGTGCACTCAGTACTTCCTGCTTTGCTCCATCTCACCTCTTTGATGACGTCTCCGACGTGCAGCAGTCCTTGCTGGTCCACGATGCCTCCATGGAGGATGCGGGCGATGGTCAACTCACCAGCTTCCACCTTGAACGTCACACCCTGAAACAACGAAAAAGCACTGATGAAGTGAATAAGCCAATATCCACAGTTGAGTCACAAGTCTCAAGTTTTGTCCTCGACGAAAAAAAAGAAGTAAAAATACACAAAATTTTGTTGCACCCTACCAGATGCTCCCCTGCCACCTTGCGGATGCCCACCATGCGAATGGCGTCAGGCGGCGGGTACGGAGTGTGCTCCTTGTCCTCCTCTGGTGCGTGATCCACAAAGTCACACGGGCTGGGGGGCGGGCTTTCACAGGTCTGGGATGCCACTGAATCGTGAGTCTCCAGCAGGGACTGACAGGCAAAGAAGTAATCCACAGTTACTCACACCACATAATGACTCAATTGGAAGTCCAATATTGTGTTTTGTTATTTTAAGCACAAAAACGTTAAATTATTGTCTAATTCAGCTCCAGTCTTGGTAGGATAGATTCTAAAGTTTCTGGCCATGATTTACATGCTTGCAGTCTAGTACTCAATCTATTACTTTTATCATTATTTATTTAAAAGGGACCGTACATATTGGTGAACAGTGTTGCTGGGATAATTACTTCATAAAAGTAATCCAACTACTGATTATGTCTTTTAAAAGTAATCTAATTACTTCTTTAACTACTTAGTTTCATAAGTAATCAATTAGTAATTACTTCAGTTAAAAAAAAAAAGATCAAGACATTTCTAGCTTGCAAAATATTTAGGAAAAGTAATGGAATCGTTACTTGATAAAGTAATTATGATTATAATTACCAGTTTTGCCACTGTAATCCCATTACAATACTAAAAAGAAGTAGTTTCATTACAGTAGTGGATTACTTAGAAATAGATTACTCGCCAACACGGTTGTGGATCGTATGTACAGAGCAAGCAAGTTTAAACTTTTTAAAATGATCAAAACTAAACTAAAAAGCGAACAGCATGAAATTCCCGCCGCCCCCGTCACCCAAAAAAGTGAATTCAGTAGTTTCCCACCTGGAAGTGAGGCTGCGTCAGAATTCCTGCCAGCTCGGCTGCAGTGTTGGAGCGGTGCGTGAAGGGGTCCAGATCTCGGAGGATCTCCTGCAGCAGCTCCACATTGTTCTCCCTGACCGGCGACAGACGCAGGTCCTTCAGACTCTCCTCCTGCTCCTGGTGCACGCGGGCAGGCAGAGCACTCTGTTATCAACTGATGTCATCAAACGTGAGCGTGGGGAATTGGTTGACGTGCAACGTACCACGGGGCTCTCCATGATGCCTTTGAGGTAGAGGAGGTCCAGGTCGTTGGCCGTGGTGGAGGTGTTGGTGCTGTCACTCATTGCGTCTAACACCTGGGGAGCTACAACACACACAGCACACGCGCGCACACACACACACACACACACAGAGTGATTGGTTTGGCTGTGCTGCAATTGAAAAAGGAAAAAAAAAAAACTATTGTATTGAGAGTAGCAAAAAAAAAACACTTTTGACTTTTTACTAACATTTTTCAAACCTTTACTTTCTTACTTTAACTTGAGTAAAAGAGTTGAATCAGTACTTATTACTTTTACCAGAGTTTTTTGGGTTTTTTTAGACAAGTATCCGTACTCTTACTTAAGTCCAGAATATAAATGCTTTTGCCACCTCTGGTTTTATCTATTTAATCATTTGGTCATGTGGAAACTTTTTCACTTTACACTAACAAACATTGTGCTATTTCTCTCTTAAAAATCACATAGCAAGCAAGATTTATAACTGCACAGCCTGTGGAAGGAGGAGGAGAAGTGCGACAGCCTGGCAACGATTTGAAAATGTTTTTCTCTCCAACCTTTTACTGGGAGGATTTTTTTTTTTTTTTTTTTTTTGTCTCACCAGGCTCGGTCCTGATGGAGGCCACAGGCATGGCAGAAGTGGAGTCAGTCTGAGAGAGAGAGAGAGGGACGGACACACAGACAGTCAGAGGGAGAGAGAGAGAGGAAGAAGATAAAACGCCTTGATTTCTCGGTCTCTTCAAAAAAAAAACAGGGCATTTTTGATGGCAGGTTTCTAGGCAACATTCATAATTTAAAAGAAAAATCCCACACATGGGTCTAAGTTCACGCTAGGCATTTCAGTGCAAACAATTTGGTCTTATATTGTGCACATTGAATGTTTTAGCAGATTTTCTATAACACAGAGGACTAAATATGCTGTTTCGCTGGGATATAATGATGCTGAAAGAAATATAGATCTGAAAATGTGTTTAAGATGAGTCCATTGATAAACAGCTACAAAATCTGCCTCAGCTCAGATTAATTCATGCCCTTGGAAAAGAAGACACAAAACAGAAAAAAGCCCTTAGTTGCATTTTTGTTTAAAAAAGATAATGATATGAAAAAAGTGTTTGCTGTTATGTAAATAAACCAGCTTGTGCAGCAGTGGGCAGCATGACTTCAATATTAGCGCTCTCCAGCAATCACATGCACGTTTGTTCTTTATTTAACACCCCCCCTACACACACACACACACACACACACACACACACACACACACACACACACACACACACACAAGCGTCATGGGCGGCAACACCAGGAGCGGGAGGGAGGAGCATCAGCGATTGTTCTGGAATTGAGGAGCCGTTCTGAGGGAGGAGAACGGAGGGGGGAGAGGCCGATGTGGGCGGAACCAATCCATGCACACCGCTCCAACAAAAAGACTCACTCACATGACTGGGACGAAAAAGATAGACACATCTATCTATCTATCTATCTATCAATCTACCTATCTACCTATATATCTAGATGATGTTATTCGCTGCTGCTATGGAAACCTGGGATCCACACACATCCACTGATGCCGCTCATGCTGGAGTAAGCATTACACAACACCTCGGGGAAGAGCATGGAGAGAGGGGTAGAGGGAGGGTGGTGAGCAGCTTCAAAACAGCTCATGTGGAAGGGAGGGGAGGAAGGTGCGGAATACATTCATATGCATCATTCCAAGATTTTTTTTTTTTTAAATCAAATAGGTGCACTAAAAAAAAGACCAAATCTTTCCACCCTACCACTCAAACCTGTTCCTATTGTTTTTGTTTCTCTCACTAGTCGGCTGCCTTTCTTCTCTTCCCGTGCACATCCCACCACCTCATTGTCCCATCCAGTCCACCTCCCCTCTTCCCTTTATGATTTCCCTTACTCACACTGGCCCCATCACTGCCCCTCCTCCCCTAGCTCTTCCACCAACCATCTGCTCCCCCCCCACGCACACCCACCCCAACCCCCCCAGTATGCAAAGAAATACATTGTGCCAGGTGCGCTCACCCAAACATTGCAAGATTGGACACAAGGAACAGGATGTTTGCGTACACGTTTCCATACATTTAATACAAACATCAGATTTTTACTCTTAATGAACTCAGTGGTCCTGATTGATAGACGAGTTCAGTGCAAGCCAAGGAGTTTTGTATTAATACAGAAGCATGGACAATATGCAATGTCCTGTTTTTTTAACAATAGTCAGGAGAGCCATGCGGATGGAGGGAGTGGGAAGGTCCTCAGAAGGCTTCTCCCTTTTCTTTTCTTTTTTAAACCGCACCTTTGTTGTCAATAGTTGCGCAAAAGTGTCCCTCACTAACATGCGAGACAAGGTCTTCGCGCAGGAGCTTTGAAGTGACGCTAATGCCGCGTGTACAAGACGAAGGTCCCCACACGGCCAACAATGCGCTGCAAACACAATGTTAACACAATAACACAACAACGAGACAGATTGACTAGCACATTTAACAGCGATAACGTGGTCGGGTTTTTTCTTTCTTTCTTTCTTTCTTTCTTTCTTTTTTTAATGCGCGCGCGCGCACACGAGCGTCTCTAATAAAGCAGGTTCGGCGTGACGTTCGTCCGCGGGTCTCACAACGACGGAGGGCTCAACGTGAACAGCACCGTCAACACAAGGCTCGCTCAAAGAGGCCACCCTCAGCCGCGAGGCCGACGAGCAGCACAACACACGTCCGTGTTTCGGAGGAAAAACATAAACGTACCTTTCAACGAAAAAAAAACGAAACAGGCTTCCCGCTGTCTGGGATGTCTCGTGCGCCCCTTGTTGACGTCTGGCTTCTTCCAAGCCGTCAGCAGCATCACGGACGGCGTCAAGTTCGAAAGGAGGTGTTAAAACACTTCCGGTAAATCTCAAAAATAAAACGCGTTTGTCAAACGTAGAACCCTACACAACAGAAATAGTGGGAAAAGTGCTTTTATTGTTGTCCAACGCTGAATTACAGTAAAACTGTTTTGACGCGTTAGTGTTGAGGTAGGTCCGATACTTGATGCAAATCAGATGTTATCATACATATATTTTTACACTTTAAACTCGTTTTCGCTAAATTATAACCTATAAAAGAGGCTTTTACGACTTTTTCTACCAGTTCGCTAACCTGTATTAGCGCGGTAAAACCCCTCTCTTTTGCAAGTTCGTGATGTATTGTGTTAATAAGATCTGTCCAATACTGAAATTGCTATTATATTTTTCTTTAAACAACGATTTTAGTCAAATGGACTGGCCTCCTCAGTCTATTTTAATTTTCAGGTGTAAATATTGCTGGACAGCAATAACTTCCTCCCACATTGTTTGTCTCCCTCTGTTGGTCGTACCATAACCTAGCAACTTACCCAGAATATGCCTCGTTTTCACCCCAGATAGCTGATGAGAGTGGTGATGTGTTAATCCCCATCCATGACTCACATCTACTGTGTTATGGCATCTTGGCTCCTTTAACCCAATCGTGAGAATCAGGCTGTCGTCTGTTTTTTCATGCAATAAACAGAAAACCCTGGAAAAGATTGGAACGTTTGACTATATTGGAGAAATAAACTTCCACGGAGCTGTTGAGCAGCTGCTGAGGTTCAACCATGCTGGCACCCACGAGGGTGATTGTGGCTGCCAGCATCTGTTTCACACTGTTGTGTTAATGTTGCACTTTCTGGTTTCTCATTACTCCCAGTGTCTCTTCATCCCCAAACAGGTTAAACGAACTGCAACAGATTTTTCCCTCAACCGTACCTCCATCTGTCTGTACTGACCCTAAACTGTGCAAGCTTTATTGTTCCCTGCACGACGAGAGAATGTTCTCGTTTCTCAAACACGGTGACAAACAAAAAACATCTCTGATCGATTTTAAATGACAGAAGCTAACAAAAATACAGTCTCGTAGTGTTTTCCACTGTTGTCTCTTGCCAAGCGGTGAACTCCCTATAGGGGAGAAATGTTCATCCTTTACTTCTTTCAGTGGCTCCACCGTTCAAAAAGTGTGTGATAAGTAAAGTGACCTTCCACTTGTGAGACTCAGCCTCACAGCTTCCCTGTTTCTGTCCCCTTCCAAACATGGAGAGCCAGGAAGCATCATTGGCATTGGCAAGAAGCTAAAGCAAAGGATAGATATGCTGTTGCACAGAGATCTAAAGAGTTCATGGACTCAACTGTGTGTTTGAGGCTGTGTTGATGAAAAAATGGAAAGAATCACGGAAAGCTGACTCTTCATTGTCCTGCCCGATGAAAATACATCAGTGAGTCATTCTGGTTCGCCACATTAATAATCATTACTGTGAACATTCACACTGTCGCTTGACTTTGACTCAGTCCCACATACAACACTCTGCTGCTGCTGCAGAAAATATTGTTATTATATTCTATTTGCCCCCCCCCCCCCCGAAAAACAAACTTGATTGAGTATTGCGTCCGTATGTGTGAACCTATCTGTTGTTGGTCTCCGAGAGACTGTGCGGCTCTAAGTAAATATCGGGTTATGTCATTGTGCATTCTGTGAAAATAAACCACTAATATGTGTTTTTTAGAACAATGATTTATCAACTAAAGGTATTCTGTCATATATACATTCACTGGTTGATGAATTTTAGCCAAATTAGCTGGATGGATGACAAACCCTTTGCGCTTCAGCATTTACTAATTATTTAGTTTGCTCTGTCACTAGTAGAGGAACAGATTCAGCCACTATAGGCAGCAAACAAAGTGGGAGCTCCCCTTATGAAAGACCCCCATTCCCCTCTTCAAAACAGGTTCGAGCACATGTCACGGAATTTTCAATAAATCCTAATCCCACACAGAAGTTTTTAGTCATTTATTGTGATGTTTCCTTCTACAGTCAATAAAACATGGAGTTTCCCGTCTTGACAGTGTTGTGCAGTAGACTTTAATGCTCACAAAGAGACAGACTTCTACCTTTCAGATTTTTTTTGTTAGCTCCAATCATATGTATGTATTTTTTTTTAGTCGAATAGTAAATGATGTACAATTGTGTCGCGGTGGAGATAAAGAAGACAGAGACAGCTTATGTCGCGCTCAGTGATGGTCTTTGTTTTTTTGTTTTTTTGGGGGGGTTGGGTTCATGGGTCAGACGTGAGAGGCACATGTCGGCCCCTGCAGGCGCACTGTGGGATGCACCCGCAGGGAATGCCCGAGAAGGTGAGGAAGGCGTGGGGGAGTCACCACATGTTGTAGGAGTCGTCAAGTCTATGGCAAAAACACAAAAATAAAAGGAGAATATTTCAATCTCTCTGATGATTCCATGGAATTACAGCTCCTACTGCTTTCAACCGGGTCTTTACCTTGACCTCTGGTCTCTGTTGTTGTCGCTGCCAAACAGGAGCTCTGCAACCACATCCTCTTGAGCCGAGCGCTTGCCATACCTGGTGGGAAAAGGTCAAAGGAGCCACTTTCAACCTTACTTGTGCACTATTTTCTTCAAGTTAGGAGAGTGAGGATGGGAACATGAGTTTTTCTTTACAAGTTGACTAAAATGTGATTAAAGTTGATGCAATAAAGTTGACTGCTTGGTTCTGGAATGCAGGACTTTATTGATTTAGAGTTGAACAAAAAAAAAAAAAGACCAATGCAGAGAGAAGCATGCAAATGTAGATGACGATGAATCAATGAATCACCTCTAAATCTTTGACTCCCTGCACTTTCTTTTGTGAGCCATTTCTTCTGACCTCTTGTAACCACTAAGAAAAACAATCTCACTAAGCATTGTTTGCCTGATGCCATTAAATGCTCTGGAGAACTTGTCTGATCATTTGCAAAATGGAATTGTGGATATTGGACAGAATAATGCGATGAGATCCCGTTGAGGACGGATCGCCATAAACGCACGGCCACGACCTGTGAGACGTCGGAGAAAACGTTCCCCTCCGCCCGCTGGCTGTCTGGCTGGGTGGCTGGCTGGCTGGCTGCATCATCCTCTCACCCAAGAGCACTTTTCCTTTATTCCCTTTTCACACTCGACTTCCCCCTCTGCTCATTTTCCTCACTAATGCTTTAATTTCACAGTCAGATTCAGACGGTGCATCCAAGCCTCATCCTGCGCGTGTGTGTGGGCGTAATTTCCAAGCCGGGATGTGTCCTACGATTCTCTTGATGAGGGCTCCAGGAGAGCCATAAATGTAAAACCACGGAGCTGTTACGCGGATGTTTACGCGGTGGCACTGTGTGTGTGTGTGTGTGTGTGTGTGTGTGTGTGTGTGTGTGCATGAAGAAATCAGCGCTATCAAACACGACTCCTGCAGCTTCTCCCTTTTTTCCATCAACCACCTGTTCCACATTCCCCCCCTGTGACCTCAGCACCCAATCTTATGCTCTGTTACGCACAGAAATGGGTGTGTGTGTGTGTGAGAGAGAGAGAGAGTGTAATGGTGCCCTGTCGTACACCCTTGTGTGTCTCAGCTGTCACAGTGCGACACATCAGGAGGTGAAATGTTCCCCTCCCCGACGATAACAGCCCATCCAGCAGAGGATCCCTGCTTGATCCCATGCTCTTATTTTCTCAGTATCTGCCCTCCTCTCACCACTGATCCCCCCTGGACTTCTATTGTTGATTGGCTGATTGGAAAAATGCCGTGATTACAAAATATCCACTAATAAACACTAGTGATCAATTTAAGGAAGAAAAGGTCAAACGCACAGAGCAAAATATTTGCCCACCCGAAACACAACCAGTTGTATTGTTATGGACCAGAGCTGCATGGCATATATATGTTATCTATATTGCAGACCTTAAATTTCCCAAACATCAAATTTGATACAGCCAACCCTCCGGAACCGGGAGGTCTCCTGTCGCATACGTCTTCATCAGCGACGGCCAGAGAAGTGCAGAAACTCTTAACTTGGAGGAAATTGACTCTCTGCCGCGCCGGGAGTCAAGTATCTAAATATCAACGACCTATTTGCCTCACATGAATAAGAACAGATGAGCCTGACCGCTTTCAAATCGAAACCGGTTCCTGCACCTTAGAGCAACAGGCCCCGGGCTCAGGCCCTTCTAACTGGATTTGGGAGTTCTTGCTCAGGTCCGTCTGTGCCGATGATTGCTCTGGTCTCCTTGATCCGGGGCGCCTGGAGCTTTTGGAGAGTGGCCAGTAATCTAATACGAAGGGTTCGGAGGGGCGGTGGAGGGGCGGCGGCGTGTGTTCAGGGAGAGAGTCTGGGCCGACGCGGGAGAGGGAAATAAAGCTCATACATGACTTGGGTGAAGAAGGAAGAGAAGGAGAAGTGGCGAAAAATGAATTCAGCTGCTGTTATGTTCACGAGTCGGGATGCAATGAAAACTGACTTGACTGTCTTGGAGGTTCGGGTTTGGGTTTATTCAAATTCACGCATGGTCCAGCACACAGAGGAACTAGAACAGACTGTGCGGCTTCAAATCCAAAATCTTATTTTGGGTTTAAGGGAGGAAAGTCTGGTGTCTTATGTATATAATAAAATAATACTATGCATATTGGAAAGTCTAGATCCTTTTTGATAAACATACCAAGAGCAAACCAGAGAAAGGGTGATATGGCCGAGACACACCAGCTAGTCTATTATCATTGAAATGCACATTTTTCGGAAGGAAAAAAAAATATTTTAATTTTTCTTCTGCGCAGCACTGCATTTTTTTCCATGGCAATACTTTTCCCGACTCCTCTGCGCATCATTTGCCATTCTAATAGCGGTGTTTTACCAGAATTTATTCTGTAATAGATCAATTTTAAAATTGTAGCTGCATGTCTTTGAGCCAGTTCATTCCCCCGCTTGCGAAACCTGCGCGGCAGTAACCTTGATTTCCTGACCCTGTCTAGATTTAGTGAGCGCTCTCCGGGAGTCTGACAAGATTATCTCCTTCCTGGGGTCTCGACTGATTCCATCGGCGGTTGAAAAACAACATTTTAAAGGTCTTAACGTGTTTTCGTGATGAGCCAAAAAGATAAACAAGAAAATGGACCACTAAGGAACATTTACAGTAAATGTGTTTGCTAGTTGTGTTGACCCACCTCTGCCTGGTGATCAGGTTGATGTAGTGTCTCAGGGCCGTGTAGTACTTGGCCAGCTCTTCGGGGGGAGCGTCTTCCCCGGGGTTTTCGGGTTTGGGAGGGTAGGCGTCGGCAAACGTTCCCAGGCAAACCAGCACGCACAGCACCACGGCCACGAGCACCGTCCACGGCTTCAGCATCACGGCCATCTGAAACAGAGCAGCCGGAGATCGGTGAGGCCGGCCGGACTGCCTGATCAATGAAGAAGCAGACAAATGGTAATAAAAATGAAACGACCACCGCTATCAGTTGGGTTATTCGCTATTGTTAAATTTCAGCGTCCTGTCATTATTTTATTGACGGAAGAGTTATGCAATGGCGTTACTAAAAAGACAAATCAATAACAATTATTAAAAAAAAAAAACTCCTGCTGCGCAAGACGCCTGATGGAAATAATAATCCCACGACACCAAAAAAAAAAAAAATCTCTAGGAGGAAATTGAGGGAGGTGTTGTGTTGCTGCAGGGCTGACGAGGCAATTTCCTCTGTCAATCTCAATGGGGAAAACCACTGGGGGAATGCGACCCCCTTCTTCCTCCTCCTCCTCCTCCCCTCGGGACTGGAGGAGGTCCGCCAAGCCGCCGAGCAGGTCAATATGTATCATGTGGTGAGGAGAAACACTCTTCAAGGCGTCGATTGAATTAATGGGGCGACTCCCGTGACCGCGTGAACGCAGAGGGAAGATGAAATTCAATGGATTTGATGACGAAAATTTCGAATGCCTGCTTCTGCCAACTATTACAGTTGTTTTTTGTTTTGTTTTTTTAATGTTAAAAACGATGATGATGATGATGATGATGATGATGATGGCAGCAAAAAGGAGAAGATGTGGAGAGGAAGAACAACTTTAGTAGCAATTAAAGCAATGAGAATCACTTTATACAATGTAAGCATGTTAACAAATTAGCATTTTGCCCATTTCAAGCATGCAGAAAAAAATAAACGTTGTATGGAGAAACATATGGGTTGCATTTTGGGCGGAAGAACTAATACAAAGCCATGGAGTTGTTGCTGGAAGTTGTTGGCTTTGGATTGAAGTGGCGCTGTCCGTGGTGCTGACACCGCCGCCCACTGAACAGCAAACTGCCCGAGTTCGCACTATTGTCAGCCGCCGAGTTTACTTCTGCGTGATTCATTTCATCTGCAATCGTGGGTTATTTTCGAGAAGTAAAGTGATAAAAGATCTTGGTGCACTTTTTAAAGAAATTTAAGCCACGTGAAAAACGGCAACTAATGTTAATGTCGAGCAATAATGTGGAGGAAGCAACTTATCGTTGTAAAATAAAAACGTAAAATACCGACTTTTATAATGAATGAATTTATCTGATGTTGCCTATCCGACCTGTTAAAAGCAGCATTTACGAAAAAGTTTTGATATTTTTTCTTTCTTATTTTTCTCTTCTTTTAATCACTGAAACAATGAATTCCTTAACGTCGATGAGTACATATTTTTTACATAGCAAAAAAGTATGAAAGGAACTTACTTCGAGAAGACTTTGAGGTCGGACTTGACAGCAAGCAGAAGACGTGGCTTCGTATCTGTTTTCGCGGTTCACTCTGCGGGTCGCTGCAACTTGTTCCGCTGCTCCGACACAGGTGACTTATATAGTCAGCAGGTCGGGGTGGGAGGGAGCAGGGGGAGCAGGGGCGCGCGCGCGCTTGTGTTTGCGTGCAATGTGAAGGGAAAAGGGCGGGTGAACGGGCACCGTGCGTCAGATGGCGCTGATGATGGAGACATTACTAACGCGTCCGCCGTCACGAAGTCACTCTTTGATTTTTTTTTTTTTTTTTATTATTCCATTTTTTATTTTTTTTTGTAACATGACATTTTGGGCCATTGACACTCAAAACACTTTGAAATGTTTACCATCTCTCGCAAGTTTTGCACTGTGCGCATAATATTAGTGTTATTATATCACAGTGTTAAACGACGACACTTTGAGTTGGGGACAATTCAGTGATGCGCAGTTGCTCACGTCGGTTTTTGTGCAAATTTGCCCCAAACATTCGTATTAGTCAAGGGCTTGGGGTTATGTTGATGTGAGTATTCAAAGATCAGTGACAAAACCAAAGAGTTCAGGGTGTATTTGTAGAATTCTGACATTTTGGAGGTCACATATTGTGAAAAAAAATCATGTTATCAGTGTTCTACCATTACTTCTTTTACTTAAACCTGCCTTTTAAGATATAATAATAATAATAATAATAATAATAATAATAATAATAATAATAATAATAATAATAATAATAATAATAATAATAATAATAATGTAGTGTTCCATCATGTGAAACTATTTTAAATTTGTTTTGATAGCTTGTAACTAAAATGTGGACATTTTGTTCATCTGAACATCTCCGTTTCTTCTGAACCTGCACGGAGGAGGTAGACTGGACCACGGCAAGTGGAATCAATATGGTAATAAAGGCATCGTCGTTGCTGTCTGGCGAGAAGTTGCGTCAGTTGTCGGTCGGGCTGTGTCGTGACGCAGTTTGGCGCCACTCTGGAGTCTTGACGCACGCAACACACTGGCGTTTTACGCAGGGCCCAGACTCCTGCGCACCGCCCTCAGGTGTCCACCCACCCCCACCACCACCACCACGTCCTCCTCTCCTCTGTGGTTCTTCTCTTTGTAATGACATCAGTTCTTTGCTGCAGGAGCTCAAGGCTGGGCGATTGCTGTATCGCAGATCAAATTACAGGATATCAATCCCGGTTGCGTCTCTTTAGGTTATTCCTCCTGAATTTTTCCGTCTCTTTTTGTTCAAAATGGTCCATATTGTGTTAGGTTCACCTTACAAGTATAGTCTGACCGTGATAAGTATCTCTGGCCTGTCTCCTTGTTTTTTGTGGTCTCCCGTTTTCAGAGAGTGGGAGAACTTGTTGCAGGTGAAACAAAGCATCCAATCCAGCAGGGGGGGGGGGGGGGGATTTGGCAGGAGGTCACAAACAAAGGGGCAGAATGGAGATTTATAAATGAATGTATGCACTTAATGATACTTTATTTTGCAAGGCCACTCCACCGGAGTCTGAAATAAAAAAAATAAAAAAAACAAGACAGAAAAAAAAAACAGAGCTATTAAATGTGGTAGGATTTTTAGACCTCAAAGTCAAATATCCTCATGAGGACTTCAAGATCCATTGTGCTGCTGTTTGCCATTTTCTATCCATCGAGGAGTAAAAAACTGCTGGCAAATGAAATTATTAACTTATTCAAGAGACATTATTTAAGGCTACATACCATCAGACTTCTTTCTAATTAAAAAAAAAAAAAAAAGGAAGAAGAACTGTGGCAAAACTGGTAACTATATCATAATTATTTTATCAAGTAACGTGTCCGTTACTTTTCCGAAATATTTTGCGAGCTAAAAATGTCCGAGCAACTGTTGCTTTATCTTTTTTGTTTTTAACTAAAGTGATTAGTAATAAGCAGTTGAATACTTATCAAACAAAGTAGTTAAAGATGTGATTAGATTACTTTTCAAGGAGTACTCAGTAATCAGTAGTTGGATTACTTTTATGGAGTAATCCCAACAACATTGCACAGGAACATGTAAACTCCATTATTGTTCGTAGTAGTTGAATATGACCAGAGAAATAATCATTAGAAATGGTTGTGCAATCTCCCTCACTGCCTCCTTGACCTCTTGTAGCCAGTGTGCATAACGTTACCGAGGAAGCAAAAAGGTAGTTGCTTGAAGGTGCAGGTTGCATCAGGGTCATGTTTAACAGAGCAATATCACATTTCGGCTCAATTTATCTTGAGTAACGCACTTAATGGTATTTTGATAGGAAATGATTGAACCAGAGAAAAATGCGATGGATATTGCCTTCCACTCCAAAGCATCACAATCGAGTTATATTTAAATTCAATAATTAAGATGCATTGCGAGACGTGTGTCAGAAAATTACAACAAAGGCGGGCAAGGATACACTGAAGTGATCATTTTTAATGGGAGTAAATTAACAGTATTGTCGTCTTTATTTGTCTTTTCAGCGCCCTCACAGCTAATGGATTTGGTGGACGCAGGAAGATCCGTTCTTAATAGCGCAAACAACCATCTGTAACGTTTGATCTCCGCCTTGCTCTGCAATTCACCCTGAAAAGTCAACAGAGGGAGCGCGAAGATGTCCGACATTCGCTCGCTACTGTTCATTCACTAAGAAAACACGGGAGCACAAACCCGTGTGTGTGTGTCTGCGCTGCGTATGTGTGTGTGTGTGTGTGTGTGTGTGTGTGTGTGTGTGTGTAAGTGAGCGTGCACACGCGCTCCGCAGCGATGGTGGATGTGTTTGAGCAGCCGACGTGGCAGATCGGCCCTGTTCAAATA
Organism: Nelusetta ayraudi; assembly: GCF_046127955.1. Classification (NCBI taxonomy): domain Eukaryota; kingdom Metazoa; phylum Chordata; class Actinopteri; order Tetraodontiformes; family Monacanthidae; genus Nelusetta; species Nelusetta ayraudi. Next base: position 1,131,533 of record NW_027466066.1, on the reverse strand, counting down.
CTTTTACCTGTGGCTGTGTTTACCTAAGGGGCAATTATGGCAGGAGTGTGTGTGTGTTTATGAATGTGTGTCAACCCTTTTAGGTCACCATCAGTATGGCACTGAACCGGACAAGCTAAAGTAAGTATATAAACCTGAAACCCAGTTGACCGTAAGTTCTCTCTGATGAAGGTTCAAGTTTACATTGCAGTAATAAATGAATAATAACATTGAAAGCGCAGTGAATGCTCTTCACACTGACCATTTAAAATGGAGCTTCTTTTGGAGCAGAGCCGCAAAACGAGATTTAAAAGCAAAAAGGATTCACTAAAAATTTCAAGCACTAAAAATTTCAAGAAACTAGTATATTTAGCAGCCGTTATAAATCACATTTAACTCCTCAGCTTGCACTTCCTGCTAAAATTCATGACTTTGTTGCACCTAACCTGCTTGGAACAGGATAAAAAAAAAACAAATCTAATATGTGAAATAAATCCAAAGGAACGGAAGACTCTGCTCCATCCGTGTGCTCCGTTTCTGGTTTTCACCAAGCAGAAGCTCTCAGAAACTCCTTGAGTCTTGGTTTTTTTAGTCTTTCCAAGTCTTCTCATTCTTAAAGCCTGCTGTCCTACAAGATGGAGGAGAACGTGACCTTTGGGTGGAGGTGCATTTCCTCCTCTGGACGTGGATTAAACGTGGCAGCTCTCTCTGACTCTTTCCCTCTCATCGCCCTGGGCTGTCCGCCGGGTGTTGCTGCAGCACCTGCTGCAAGTTGGACCCTTGGCTCAAGAAAAAAAAACACACACAGACAAACTGGTTTGCTTGTACAACACCTTTGCAATAGCATAGCGTGGCAGTGACCTCCAAAAGTCGTTCTGAAATGTACTATTTAATATTTTTACATCGGCTAGCGTCATTTTCCTCAATGAGCACCGACATGGCTGTGATGAAGTGTTAGTTGTAAATATTGACCAAGTCCAAACGTGGGCATCACAGTTCTTCCAGTCATTGACACACAATTAAAGGTCCAACCAATAGCAAGTTTCACTTTTTTAACTCATTTTTCTGAATGGAACCATGTGACTCCGGCACGACAGTGAACTTCCAAGAGATGAGAAAAGTCCATCCTGTGTTGCTTGGTAGACTTTTTTAAAAGTGTGTTCTTGAAAATAACCCTTTGTGATGTCACGGATGGCAGGCAACTGGAACTTCTTATAGGTTAGTGATAAAATCCCTGGGCAGGTGTCCTTGAATTCTCGTGGCTGCCTTGTAACGTTGCCAAAAGTGAAACGACGCATCATTTTAAGCAAGAAGCCATAACTGAGGATTTTTCCAGGTGGCTGTACACAGAAGGCTAAATGTGCAGTTTTCTGGAGTTCCAGAGAATTTTGAAAATGGGAAGAATATTGAACTAATAATTCAACCCCAATGTCCAGGAACCTAGCAAACAACATGTTTGCTCCGACGATATTGGGTGTGTTTTTTTTTTTTAATATGTATTTTAATTTTCCAGCCTAGAATGCTGTTATCCTCTGAGGTTTAAAGTAGGTCAATTATTAGCAGCTTCTCTCTTTCATCTCATCTCCACATGATGCAGATTAAGTTCCTCAAGTGAGTCAGCCAAAGTGAAAAAGGGAGGAAAAAAACACCTAATATCATCTTTATGTGGTTCATGTATCATAAAGCACCTGCCGCTGATTGCCGGGATTCTGATATTAAACGATGCCATAAGCCTCCGCGGCGGCAGCGCGTCATTAATCAACAGGGATATTTAACACAGTTAGTGAGGAGGTCGAATTACACTTACGACGCGGGAAAATGCAAAAAAGGCAAAACAAAAGCGTAATAAGGCGGCAGTGAAATTCTACCCTATTAATCCCTTTGCGGGATATTATCTGTTGCTCCGGCAAATGAACGGGGCCGAGGCGAGATCACATGTTTCACGCCCGGGTTGGTGTTCTCCATCACCGGAGTCGGGCTACACGGAGAACATCAAGACGACAGAAAACATGCCAAACTACGCAATAAAAAACCAAAGATAAAGGGCACTGACACACACACACACACACACACACACACACACACACACACACACAGGCTGTCCATTAAAGAGACGTCTTGTTGTTGGTGCTTATCAGTGAAGTCTGGATGTCATATTTTCCTGTCAGAGCGGAGCTTCAGATAGAAGAATCGCAGACTTAAGTAAACAAAGGGAGCCTCCACGTCATCATCCAGACAGGAGATGAGCTTTAAAAGCCTGTATGTGCTCGTGTGTATGTACAAATGTCACATATGTGTTTGTGAAATGAATCTAATGATGTGTGAACATCTGAATTTAGAGAGTATGGTTTGAGCCTCCATTGCGTGTGTGTGTGTGTGTGTGTGTGTGTGTCGGTGTCGGTGGTGCTGAGTGACAGGCTGTGACAGCGGCGGCACTGTGTTGTTTTTATCAGCTGTGGTTAAATGTTTCCTGCCACTCTTCCTGCTGCTTTCAGCGGCTCTAACCTTTACAAGGCTCCCGCTGATAGCGATCAGACAGACACCGATGCAAAGGCACCGGCGCGGCTCGTGCTCTCCTTTGTCGTCCCTTACGTATTAACGCATGTTCTGTATAAACATTTAATAACAACATTGGTGCTGTTTTCGAAAACCCTGCTCCTCTACATACATATCAAAATATGTGTGTGTGTCAAAAGCTGAACTTTTACTATTACAGGCAAATAGAAAAGACTCCCCAAGGCTCCATTCTAGGCCTCTGTATGTATTTGGAGTAAGAGGGCTTAAAAACTGAACCTGACTTGATTTTTGCCACTGGATGAAAATGCATTTCTCTTCACCTGCATATTATAGTCACGTCTTAACAACTTACACTTGGGTCAAAAGTTTGGACATACTTTCTCATGTTTTTTTTTGTTTTTTTTTTATCTTTACAACTTTCTACACTGCTGATAGATACTGAAGACATCAAATATACGAGCAAGATACATGTAATTATGCAGCAGGGAATAACTCTAAATATGCTTTTTATGAAAGGTGGCTACACTTTTATTGTTTCCTACATAATTCCCAGTGTGTTCACATGCTCAATAGTCATGAGAATGAAAGAAAAGACATTAAATTCTGCGTCCAAACTTTTGGCTGGTAGTGTATGTTAAAATCTTACCTTGGTAATGTTAATGATGATGATGTGGTCTATTTTAGACATCACACAAACAAAAAACAGCAATCTGAGTGCAAATTCATCTGACAGGGGAAAAAACAAAATAGTCGCTATCATCGCACAATTCCAGTTCTCATACAAAATGTACATGATGGGCAAAAAAAAAAAGGGAATTGGCTGAAGCCAGGACTTATTTTTGTCCATCCTATGTACAACAAATACAAAGACAAATACAAGTATGCATTTGTACTTGCATATTTTCATTGGTTCTACAGTGAATTTAATGGTGAAACCACTTGTTCTCTATTGTTTCTACTCATTGCCGATGTCGTGACGAACCAAATCATTATGCAGCAGGTTTTTCTTGGTTTGACCTTAAAATGCAGATATGCAACTTGGCGGTGGACTCGTATTTGGCTTGGGACAGCGCAATATCAACAGGGTTCTCCAAGTGATCAATATGGTCTGACGTCTAGCTGGCTGTCATGGTATAGATTCTCACCTTAACGCCGGAGCTTCTGATTTACCTCCGTTTCAGAGCAAAGGTCTCGCCACCAGCTCAAGGAGGTGACTAGAACAGTGACATGGCGTGTGATGAAGAAGGACCAACTGAGTAGAACAAGTGCAAGAGGGCCGACTTCACTGGACTCCCTGTCTAGAGAGCCTTCTGTCAGCGGAGACAGATGTCAGAAGACAAGGACGAGGACGTCAGGACTGGAGGCGGATAAATGACACGAAATGGAATTCATAAGTTGCCCCTTTGACTCTCTTAGTAACATAAAGCAGTCGACACGGTTCGCTCATGACAGTCTTGACTTGAGGTGGGTTCTGGATTTCCCCTGGGCACGTGCCCCCCCCCCCAACCTAATACAGGCTTCTGCTTGAATTTATGAGGTGTCAGAAACAGCTTTGCTCTTGTCTTCCGTCCCGCGTCCCACAGTAACTCCTCCCAACCGAGGCGGGAAAACAAGGGTTTTCCTGTTTATGAAAGGCAGTTGTCCCACGGGGCAACCGACACTTTGGTTCTCGTAAATTGGATGGAGGGGGAAACATCTGCAGAGGCAGAAATATCTTCAAACAAAGAAAACTTTATTTTTTTTAATTTTTAAAGAGAAAATAGCGACTGGGACATGGATAAGGCACCCCGAGGCTTAAACTGGTTAGATTTCTTTTCCCCCTGATCAATAAATCACATCACAAACATTGATCTCCTTCCATCCTGCACACTCACCTGCTGGGCTCTTTGAAAAGGGGGAGAATCAAGAAAAAATGACTATAATAGAAAAGCAGTGGAGTTAAAACACAAAAGAGGGCAAGATATATAATGTCAACTTAAAAAAAAATCATAATTTATTGACTTTTTTTGATATCTGAAGCATGCCTGTGGCAAACTGCATAGCTTCCACTGTTGACTGTCGAACAGTTTCGTCTCTTTGGCAGTTTATATCTCAGAAAGGCCACTTATGACAGCTGTGATTCCAGGAGAAACCAGGGCTAATATTGCATTTAATGTCTATCAATAAATGAAAACATAGCAGTCAGCTATTTTCTGTTCTTTTCTGCTACCTCAATATTTTCCATTTACAGTTCCTCGTAACCTTGTCTGGGACTTGAAACAAACAAATCTAACCCCCATCCATCCTCTTTAACTTGAACAAGCACAAGAACGCAAATTGAATTCAGTGGATTCAAGAAATAAATCATGATTAAACTGAGCAATATTTTTATTTATCTGCAATCCCTGTTTCTTTGCTCCGACATTTGCAGCCCTCAAAGCTGTCTGCGATCCCAGAGCCACGCGCTCCAACCTCCGACGTGCATCGTGACATTGTGCACTGAATCACCGACACCGGCAGTGGAAACAGCAGTTGTCTTGCCTGCTTCCTTGGCTAAACTAAAAGAACGCGCAGAGATGCTTCAGACTGGGAAGAATGCAAACACGGCTGTTGGGACACCAACACCAAGAAGCCAAAAATGAGCCAACTAAACCAAAGCTTATGGCGAGTTTTCGATGAGCGGCAGATTGATATGCATTGATTCAACTCTCTTTAGCACGACTCCAGTGACAGAGAGGCACTCTCACTCGCCCGATGAATAAAAATTCCAGTTCCGTGAGGCCAAAGTGGCGGCACACGCTGTTTTAATACCCCGTTTGTCACACTTGCCAACGTGTCATAATTCTCCACCCGCGTTTGGCCGACATCTTGATCCAAAGTGACTCACAATAGCTGACGAGAGCCTCTCCGCTTTCAGTTGGGAGGCCCAGTGGGAATCAAACAGCGTTTTAACCGCTCTGGAGGAAATTAACGACCATGACAAATTGAAGCCGCCATGTGATGGATATTAGCGGGCCAGTGAGATTGATGGGTCACAGCACAGGTTTTATTCTGTAATAACATGTTGGGGTTTGTTTTTTTTTGTTGTTTTTTTTTTGTAAAGGAGCACGCTAGGAAGACATCCTGCCGGCTGCTGTGGTGTTTATTCGAGCCATCAATCAGACTATGGTGTGATACCTGTAAGAGAGCAAAGCAGGGGGAAATTAAGCCTGCAGGACGGACGGTTCGCGACTCGGCTGACGCGCCCCTGTGACACAGGTGCATCAGTCAGGCAAAGGGATGCAGCTGCGAGCGCGCGGCAGTAAAAAACAACAACAGCCCGGAGCCACACAGGAAAGGAATCCTGCTGGGCTGCTGTGCCGTGCAGCTGCACTTGCAGTTAGGCTGTTTGTCGTTACAAACATTTAAAAAAAATGTTTTTTAACTTTAAAAGATGTGGTGCAGGTTCACTGAGCGTGTAAAAAATAATAATAACATGGGTTATGTTATGTTGTCTATATATATATAGACTACAGTGACTTCTAAAGGTTGTTTGTTCTCGTGCTTTTATTTTGTAACCCTGGGGCCAAAGTTGTGACAGGTGTCAAGACACTGAGAAGAAATGTATCCTTTGGCATGCAAATATATAGTTTTGAATATGATGTTACTTGATACTTTTATTTCAATTTTGTCATGGAAATGGAAAACTATGTGTAGCAACATAGCAGTGTTTTTCAAACACTGTGCCGTGGCACACTAGTGTAGCGTGAGATAATGTCAGGTGTGCTCTGAAAACCTTCACTTCTAAAATGAATCATAACATAAAAAATAATAATTACATTCCATTGTCGAGTGACTTTGCTTTAAAATGAATGTAAGTATATTTTCCTCCCTCAATTCCTCCAAGAGTATCAGCTTTGTGTACATCTAAATGGGCCCAGGTTTCACACTGAGTCAGTATAAATAAATGAAGAGACTATATTGTCATCACATAATATTTTGTGTGGCTCTTGTGCCGTGGCTCAAATAGGATTTCTCGTAACCTTTGCCCTCTGAACTAGCAAAAGAGGCAAACAGCCTGTTTCCTTTTCCTTCATCTGACAGCCTGTCCCTGCTGCTCAAGTTGCTGCAAGCCGAGAGGAGGGTTTACAGATATATTCATCATAGACGATGTCTCGGACACACACAATCAGATTATCGGGATGATGTTTGAGGTGAACACACAGGGAGGAGGTTTACCGGCAGGGTGAGGAGGTTTACCCACACAATCCATCAACATTATGACCTCATAACAGCTAGTTCGTCCCCTCCTGTGAGACTCCCCAACTATCTTTGTTATCAACACGTGCGTCAACAACAAACAACCAAGGCGTCGCGGACGTCATGTCGCCGTGCGTCCACACAATGCCGTTTGGTCTGCAGCTATGCAAGACCCAAACACGCTAATGATGCAGTCACATTAGCATCACACACACACACACACACACACACACACACACACACACACACACACACACACACACACACATTTTTACACTGATAGATAACAGGAAGTGCCCGACCGGATGTTGCGTTATTGTTGTGCATGTGCTTACAATTGAGATATACACTACGCATTTTGAAGTTGCCTGGAAATGAGCGCCACACAAAATTAAGTCTCATTGTTTACGAACAATATCCTTGACAACGTTATCAAGACCGTTTGTCGGTTTCAAACCCTTCAGCTTTTTATGCAACGGGCCAAGTTTTACAAACTAATTTCTCTTGAACTCTGGAGCAATAGTCCCACTGGATTTCACATCTTTCTTACCGCTGCCGTGATTTCAAGGGTGAAAAGTCAAAACCCTGAGCACATTAATAACGAGCTCTTCTCTTTGTGTGACTAAAGGAAAACAAATGAAATACAAAAATAGATGCCAACATTAGAAAACTCCTTCCCTTTTCAGCTGTCTTGATCGCCCGTCCAGCCTTCTGAGTATTGCTTGACTGTCAGCGCCATCATGTGGTCACAAACCAGGACACTGCCAAGAGTAGTGCATTTTTAATACTTTTTTGGACAAACTCTGACAAGATAACAAAGTAAATTTTATTTAAATACAACATTTAATCACATAGGTTTATACAATTCTTTTAAAAAATAATAGAAAATCCACATTTGGTAATTGGTAAACTTTTCTTGTTGAAGACCATCCAGGTGAAAAGATTTAAGTGTGTGTTTGGGCAGTGAAATAAAAAAGAAATGTGTGTGTTTATTATTCATCTTGGATGTGTTGCATCTGCTCATCAGTTAGTGCGTTCTTCTTCTTCTGTGTCGTCTTTCGAGATGGGGAATTCAAGCGACGTCCTGTAGCGGACGGGCACCTGGCGCTCCTCTGTGATTGGCTGATTGGCCACGGGGGCGTGGATTCGCAGCTGTCCGTCATCCATCAGGGAGCAGGAGAGGCCGGACAGGTCCAGGTGAGCGGGCAGCTCGATCCTCCGGGCGAAGCCCATCTGGGAGGAGGCCGAGGAGCAGAAGGAGGCGCGGGCGGAGGGCGACGAGCACGACTGGCTCTCCTCGGCTCCGGCCCGCTTCATGGCCACCACGGCGAGGCTCCGCCCCTCCAGCTTGACTGTGATGTCGTGCGGGCCGTAGCCACGGGCGTCCAGGGTCACCAAGAGGTCGCCGTTGCTGTCCGCGGCCTTCTGGACATCTGAGCAAGGGCTCTCTCGCTGATCTTCGTCCCCGTTAGGCAGTCTGGAAGACAGGAAGTCAGAGTGTAAATGAGGTCCATGGTGTCGTTGGGATGGTTTGAGTGGACAGCAAAACATTAGAGACTAAATCCCTTTACAGAGCACTGACTGAAAGAGTAAGACATTTAAAACTTAAGTCCTTGAGCGTCAATTGGGTGTATAAAAAGATCTTTTTTCTTTTCTTTAGTGACTTTTCTTCAGCTAAGTCAGAGTCCAAAAGCATCTAAAGTTATTTGTCCATGTAGGACACTTCCAATAATTCCAAACTAATTCTCAACTCGTTTCCATACAGTGGGAACTGTATGCAAACGAGAATAAACATGAGCCACCAAAACAACTAATCGGGAGTGAACAAGCAGCAGCAGCAGCTACAACTTCAGGATTAAGCAGTTTTATAATCTTGTCATAAGAGCCCAAGAAACAAGAGCTCCATTGATTGTACACACCTGGACAAAGCAGAGGACACGAGGGGGAACTGAGGAAGTTCCAGCAGCTGTGGCCCGTCGTGGAGCTCGCTCAGGAGGCTGTCGACCAGCTGGGACCTCTTGCTGAGGAGGCCCTGCTGCAGGGCGGTGAGCCCCTCCTTGCGCAGCGGCCACAGCAGCCTCTCCTGGCTGAAGAAGGGGTCTTCGCCGAACAGGCTGCTCAAGGCTGCGTGCTGGGACATCATCTCAGGCGCCGGAGGACAGATCTCGATTTTTTAAAAAACAAAAGTAAAACTCAGAAACTTCCTTGTGAGCTGTTGGGAAATCTCCTGAGGAGAGTCAGGACCAGTTTCAGGAGACCCCCGGCTTCTGTCTGTTATATACCCAGCTGTCCTCCGCCCCCCCAACCCGTCTCTCGCTGCTATTTACACCTCATGAGCTCACAGCTGTTTGCAAGCATGTAACAGTGAAGTCAGGAATGCCCCAGCAGGCTATAGACGGCTCATGGTCACATCCTGTTTGGGTTTGGGTGCATGTAGTTATAATATTGAAATGTCGATTAAAGACTGACACCTCAAAAGTGACGGTCATTTAGTAATAGTGTGGTGACATAGGCAAGGTTTTGCCTATGTATCTTGAAAGATTGTGATTGAAATTATTATTTTAAATATTGTCTCTTTCCAAATTAAAAGCATCATCAAACCATCACTTTTAGCATCGAGTTAAAATTGAGTGGTTTTGCCAGAGGCCTAAGTGAGCCATTTATGAAAAATAGATAAATAAATAAATAAAAATCATATTAAAAATTGGTAGAATGTGGAACATTTTGAAATGGGAACAATGACAAATCAATCTCTCTTGAAAAAACAAGCCTCAGCTCTCTGTGATTGACAGCCGTGATCCTCCTAAAGGGCAAACTTGGGCAAAGGACGAATGACGGGAAACACTTTTGTCCAAACTCAAAATATAGTGAGCTATAATTTGAAGTAGTTCAAATTGGGTTTTTTTTTAGGCAAAACTATATCAGGAGCATACCCGTTCTTAATTGTCAGACATGTAAGGAAATAACCTCACATGCTAGCATCGTATCTCTCTCTGGTGATTTCCAGCCCTTCTCTGCCCACTTGTTTACAAGGCCGGCCCGGCTTGATCGTGTTGAGCAAACCAGTTCATTAAGAATTATACCCAGAAAAATCTGTTTATTTCAAGTGTTTCCACCTGACGATATGCTAAAATCCGAAATGCTTCAGTGCAGTGTCAGAGGTGAAAAGCAGCACGCTTACGACCTATTCTTGTGTCGTAAGCATTGTCTCGGTGTCGTGTGTCACGCATGGGTCACGCAAGTCACGAAAACAAGCGTCGAGAAGCAGCAGCTGCGGAGCCGCTCGCAGCTCACAGCGGCTCGACCGCCGGCGTGAGCAGCTCTGTTCTCACGTTACTCGGCCGCATCGCGACGTGTTCTGGCCCCTGAGCACAGTGAGACGACGCTTCCAGGAATCCGACGCGCGGCGTGCTGGTGCGAGGGCCGCGTCATGACATTGCAAGGAGCCCGTGTCACTTCTATTTGCAGATGCCTAGGCGTCGTGCCGCTCCCCCATTGGCTCACGGGTGCTACCTTGCCCGCGCTTGATTGGCCGTGACCATCTGCTTTCCTGTCTCTGCTCATTTCTGCCTTTTTTTTTCCCTTTTAATCACTATCGAGGGCTGTGTCACGGCAGATCGGGCAGAACAGTCTAGTAGTACGAGTAGGCAGTTGGATTGCGTCATGCTAAGTTCCTGCTTTTAAAAGATCACCGCAGAATGACTTGTATCGAGAAGAATTGGCCAAGAAGGCCTGACTAGCCTGGTGTAGGACAAGACAACTTAAGAAAACAAGCTCACTTGCAGCGGTTAGCACTGTCGCCTCACAGCAAGAAGGTTGCGGGTTTGATTCCCAGCCTGGTGGCCTTCTGCATGTAGTTTACACGTTCTCCCTGTGCCTGCGGGGGTTCTGTCCGGATTCTCCGGCTTCCTCCCACAGTCCAAAAACATGCACGTGAGGTGAATTGGGAACTCTAAATTGAACTGACGACTTGTCCAGGGTGTCACCCTGCCTCTGACCTATGACAGCTGGGAGAGGCTCCAGCAGACCCCCGTAACCCTGAGTGGAGGACGGCGCGGGTATTGAAAACTGATGAATGGATGGATGGACTTTGATCCTCTGAGTTAAAGTTAAAGCTGGTCGACTCGACTGAGATCACGTGTCAAATAAAAGTTCCACGTCCTCCGATTTACGTCCTGGCATTTTGACTCGCTAGCTCGCTAGCTTAGCATTATCAAGAGGACCGTGGCAAAAAATAAACAAGTGTGTCAGTGAACCAGGGAGTGCCAGGGACACATATAGACAGCGGGACTCAGGACTCCTCACTTCTAAATTACCGGGTTATTTTTATTACCACCCAGTCAGGCCTGAATATTATTTACGGAGCTTTGACATCATCCCGTTTAGAATGAAAATACGGTCAGTTTTGTGGGTGATCAGTGTGAGCAAAGCTGCAGACAAACAGGGTCTCGGGTCAGTTTTGGTTTGGTTGGTTTTAGATAAGGAAAAATCAGTAGTGGTGTATTTGAAATACATATCACATTTTAACTATGGCAAAATTTCTTTTTTAAAAGATAATTAAATTATTTTTGGCTTTGTACTGTTTGGTTATTGTCCATACATGTGTTATTTTTCTTTGCTTTCAGTTGCTGGTGAAGGTTTTTTTCTTCAAAAATGTCTTTGTTTTTGTTGTAGCTTTTTGTGGCATTTTCTCCACCTGTGGGATTTGTTGTTGTTGTTATTGTCCTACTTCCTTTTTAGGCCTTAAAAGAAAAAAAGGAGCAAATGAAACTCCAGTTTGAAAACAAGGTCTAGTTGCTGTAACTTTTATAAGGCGTTCATTCAGTTACTTGTTTAAATTAGACAGCACACTGGCTAGCCAGAAGCCAAGCTGTTGTTTGAGGTCACAAACATCATCAGGTATGACAGTGTGAACAGTGGAAACACATAAAGACAGAAACGGGCCCAAAGCAAAATAATTTATTTGGATCATTTGTAAAGTTGTTATGAATATCGAGAGATGTGCTACAGTTCAATCAAATAACTGTGAACACAAAATAAAAGTGTTGTTACACAACAGAAATACTGCACTGTACTGTAATTATTACATACACATACGTAAGGGTAGAATGGTTCTCTCAAATCTTAGGGTTCGGGTTAGCTCTATGGATGCTTGATTAAGCATTATCTCACCAAATAACTGATCACTGTAAGATAAAAGGAAATATAAAAAATGTTATGTGAAACTCTAGTGGTGTGATTTTATCTGGGGGAGAGCGTCACATCGCGTCTCTGTCTCTCCGTGGATTTCCAGGTCTTTCCATCCTCTTGTTTACAACGCCCGTCCAGCCTGTTGGCCGTGTGAATCTCAACTTCCTTCCACCCATCGTGACAGTTGCCCAACCGCCCTTATAAATAGCAAGAAGCAACCGCCCCTTTTTTTTGGAAAGTGGGAGTTAAGCTGTACAACAAACAAATGGACAAATGGAATTATGCGGCGTAACTGTACTTATCGCATGTCCAGCCCTTGACATTCCCGCGCTTGCGGCATCATATACCTTTATATGGTTTACATGCAGTGCTCAGTAGCTCTCTCAAAAAGCCGATAGCCATGGAGTACGCCTGTAAAGGTTCCCAGTCATCCGGGTCATCTTGAAGTAGAAGGGTTAAGTTGGGGCAACTGGATTTGTTCCTGTGGCCTTGAAGACATTTCGCCTCTAATCCAAAAGGCTTCTTCATCTCCGAGAAAAGGTTGGAGAGTCGCAAGTATTTAACCACCAGGGGGTGTGGGTGGGGCGGAAGGCTGATGGTACCTTCTACTAGCAACAAAACAGTGCCGATAGCCATCTTAAGTGATAACGTTCCATCCTGGCTGTCTGTGATATCACGCCACTAACGGGGAGAGTCGCACTGCGTTTTGTGCACAAAAACAAACTGGCTCCCTGCACGTCCAACAACATTGAACTTCCAAGGTTCAAGGTTCAAGGTAGCCTTATTGTCAGTCCTACAGTATATGTAACATGTATAGTGCATTGAAATTGTGTAAAGCAATGCACTCACCAAGGACAAAATGGATATAAAATAAGTAAAATAAGTGCAGCATGGGATGTGCTTGATACTGTCACGCTGGGTCATCATTGGTATCCGCATTGGGGGTCCCTTCACTTGCGTTCGCCATTGACTGACCCAGCGTCGGGATGAAGGTCACATGGTTCGGAAGGCTCACGTGCCTTCACATGCACTATTTGGGCTGCCGAGCCGGTTAGCAAAGAGCGGCAGAACGACAAGGCAGGATGTGATGTCATTTTTCATTTTTGGATGCCATGAGTATTTTTCTCATTGAGCTTAGTAAGCAGAACATCACATGTTGCTCTATTAATAACTCCAACCACTGCTGGCTTGTGACACATCAGAGATTCTCGTAAATATCTTCCTGTTTCCAATAAATGCACACCTCGGTTTCAGCGAGAGGCTGCGACACGTTTTCATAGTCGCCTTCATCGTCGGAAGAGCTCTCTTCCTGTTCGCTCCTCTCAGCTTGGAAGCGGACGGGTCGAGCCTGCGCGAAACCTGGTCTCGGAGTTGCTTCCTCATAACTGTGATCTTCAGCGCTGTCCAGTTCCTCATAATCGTCTCCATCCTCCACCTTTGCTGCCCCTCTTTGCTTCTTGACAGAATCGACTGGGTTGATAACATTCACGTAGTCGTCGTCCTCCTCCTCTTTGTCGCTTTGGTATTCATTATTCTCTCTGGAGACAACTGAAACACGAGCGACAGAAGGGAAGCATGAACACACAGGTTCCGATTGGTATTTTTTGGGGAGAGGGAATGTGAAAAGGGCGGGGGCCACACACATCGAGTTGGGACGCGACCCTTGGCTCGTCTCTTCCTGCAGACCTGACAGATGGCCACGGAGAGCAGCAGCAGCAGCAGCAGGACGCCAGCGGTGGCCAAGGAGATGAGAGGCAGCAGAGGCTCTGAGGGAGAGAAGAGCCGAGCGTCACCGAGCCATTTCCAAACACGTCTGCAGCCGCAGCGCCATGAGCCGCCACCAGAGGATGTGACCGCGGCCCCAAGGAGTTTGTGTGATCGAAACTGGTTTCAGTTCAAATTTGAAATTCGTATTAGGGAGTTCTGAAGGGGAACTCGAACTCATGGAGGTGAGACATTCACACGTGTCCTTAATCGCTTTTCGGTGTGTTTACCAGAATACTTGCAATGCAGTTAAGAAATTTCTTCAACATTTGCCAAATACATGTGGGAAAAAAATAAAATTGTGTGGTTAGCAGAAGCAAGAGTCATTCCAAATAAAACCCCAATTTACCACGAATTTCCTTAAAATGTAGCATCGGTATTGGTAAGAATTTGATTAATTATGGGTATATTGCACCTGTGTAGAAAAACATAAATGCGTTAGCTTAACATTAACATCATTAGCTAAGCTTAGCTTAGCTTAATGATGGTACTATAGTACACTTAGATTCAATAGCAGACATTAAAGGGTCATCATTTTATGTATATTTATAGATTTTCATCAAATTTTTTTGTCCTAGCAACCTTGCACAATAAAATACGAAAAAAGAAACAGCAATTCTCTAGAATGTAACTGATTTATCCCTCTGTTTACAGCCTCCTGCAAAAAAACAACAACAACTCTTTAGCTTCCTCCAAAACGTGATGCTACTAATCTCAACTGGGAAAGCTGTCACAGAAGTGGGAGAAGTAGCAATTCCCTTTGTGACATCACACAGGGCTGGTATTCAAAACATACGTCACTGTGAAAAGGTTTCCAGGACAGACCATTTCTGTGGAGGTCACTGACAGTTCGCTAGACAAAAAAAATAAATAAATTAAAAAAACACTTGACGCAAAACCCACCACGTAAAAATGCTGGACCTCCTAAATGCTGCGATATGATGAAGAACATCTTACCTGAACACTCCACAGCGGCATCCTCACTGTGTCCACACTTCTTTGTGTCCAGTCGTTCACACTCACCAAGAGGCTTCTCCTTCTCCGGGCAGCTGAGCTCGATTCTTACAGTTTCATTTGCCCGGCCGGACACGTTGAAGGCCCTGAGGGCCGTAGCACAGCCCAGCTCCCTGCACACCACCTGAGCAGTGGGCAGGTCCCAGCCATCCACGCAGACACTCCTCCACAATTGTCCCTGCTTGATTTCTAATCTCCCACTGCACCGAATGGTCCCATGTAGTCTGATGTCAACACCTTGAAAGAAAGCCGAATCCCATTTTAGTGTCTCACACAGTCGTTCGTATGTGGGTTAATCAGTAGGAAGACTGACCTGCAGCGAGCAAGGTTGATGTCCAAAAGATACAGACTGGGGAAATGATAAAAAAAAAAAAAAAGATATATACACAATGACTTTTTAGTTATGTTCTATCCAAAACTGTTTCTGTAAAATGAAAGTACATTTTTTCGGATTGTACCTGTGGCCAAGAAGTGAAGGTTTCTTTCTCGTGTTCTCCCCATGGCTCACGCGAAGGTTCCCCGGCGTCATCTCTCAATGACGGGTGGGTAGCATGACAGCAAAGTGTAGCGACTGCCGCTCAGAAACATCTCTCGCAGAGACCCTTCTTCCTGCAATCCGCTCTGTGATTTCAAATGGGGAACTGAAACTCAGAGTCGCCGACTTATTAATATGTGCGCGACAACAACAAAAAATCGCACAAAATGTTGAGCGCTATGCGTTTTGGTTTTTTTTCGACACAACGGGTGGATGCAAATGAGGGGCGTGATAACAGAAAAACTACTGTGTGTACTTATATATGTGTGAGCTTCTTATCAGACGCGACGACACACGTATTACATTACGTATTCCTTTGCAGCTTCCTCTCACCAACTATTAAAGCCTGTGAAACCACCCCAAATGTTTTGGTTGGTGACTCATTGCAAGAAGGCACCACCCAAGGCTTTTTGTTTGTTTGGCTTTTTTTTTACTGCTGTCAATGTGAAAAAGTGCTACATGGCTCCTGCTGAGTTCAATTTGACAAGTTCCATGAGTAATAATGACGCGCAAATAAAGATTTTTGAGGGAGAATGATGTGAGAATTAAGATTTATTAAAAAAAAAATTGTCACAACAGCAATGCAGACAAGAAGCTACGCAAAAATGCAGGTGCAATTAAAGTAATGTGTTGCTTTAGTTCCATTAGTGAGATAAAGTCTTTCCAATGAGGCCTTGGGGTTAATGTGGGTGATTGCACTTGCAGACTGTAGTCCTAACAATTTGATCAATCAGGCTCAATTGTTGAGGAGGGTTTTCTGTCACTTCCTGTGTGGAGATTTTTATTTATTTATTTATTTATTTATTTTTAAATGCAATGATAATCTCCTTTGCCATTGTACAGGGTGTCTGGTGACCACTAGATGGTGGAAAAAATCTATCTGTCAATAAATTGTAGATTACTTTATTGGTTTTCAACAACCTGGTAGGCCAGTTGCAGCCTCTGCATCGCTTGAACGAACCTCCTTCATCAACAATCAAGCTCCAGCAGAGGTTGCAAAAGATAGAAATTGATTTTTTTTTTTTTTTTACTCTCTTTTTTTTATCATTATTATTATTATTATTATTATTATTCATTTATTCTATTTCATTTTTTTTTTTTTTTTTTTGAAGCCAGGCTTGACAGGAGCAGCACAGAGAGAGCAATGCAAAACTTCACCGAACTCAACCGTCCTGGCCATGGAAATCAGGTTTTAGAATGAAAATAAGATCCCCGGGGCTTTGTTGTCTATCCAACGACTGAGGCAGAACAGGAACCCGCCGTACATGTTGCTAAACCTCTGGAGGGAGAACACAGGAACTTTCTGTGCCGTTTGGGACTGCCGTTTCCAGGAAAAACACGGGAACTGTCAGCCAGAGACCACGTTTCATACCTTCACATGAATCTCAACTGTGGACACGTTCCTTGAAGATTTTAGATGCGATCCACATCCATCATCCCTCAGAGTTTTTCCTTAGACAGACTTGAAAAAGAAGCTGCAGAGTAGCTAAGCAAGCCGACCAGCTGCAGGGTGTGAGAAAAACACACATTTTCCCAATACCAAAAATATGACCCATCAAATATTCTTGATTAAAATCTGTGTGTATTACACACACCGTCTTTGTACGTTGTGAAATCTTTATCATAGCGACGCCCCTGCGACACTGCTGCAGTATCGAGCTATAACCACTAGGGGTCATCCCAGCACTGCGTTTGTAAACCCTTTAATGCGTCTAATAAACTTTTTCCAAAAAAAAAAAAATCCTACAGATATGTAAAGGCTTTGCTGATTATTTGTGTGCATCTTGGCTATTTTAGTTTTGTAATATAAAGATGAGAAATATAAATTGTACTTGCAAAGAAATCGCGAGTAAAACTACACCAAATGTTGTCAGCTTTCGTTTTACACCACCCATTCTCCTGACAATCTCGAAATGTCACGAAAAAAATATTTTTTTTTTTAATGGTTCCCTCAAAATCACCTGTGATGGGGGAAACGAACGAAATAACCGAAAGCCTCCCACGAGACGGAGGAAGCGGAAGCAGCCCAACACACATGGAGGGCGCGCTTGCCTCGTAGTGTCTGGGGCACGCTGAGCGATAGTGACAGCTCAGTGAGCCTCATAGCGTGAGAAGGCTGAGGAAGTGAGTGGTGTGAGAGCGCTGCCACCGCAGCCCTGTGGCAGCTCCGCCTCGAGCCTGCGGTGCACTCAGCCCACCCTCCCGACACTCTCTTGCACTCAATTCCAGCCCGCTCGCGCTGCTCGGCTTCCCCATTCTCACGGGCATGGTGCAAAAACAGCAGGTTCACGTTCAATCGCTCGCAGTGTCTCAATCGAAGGCAGCCACCTTTTAATTTTTTATTTATTTATTTATTTATTTTTATTTTATTTTGCGAGATGTGTCATGTCTCGTGCAAGACAGGGCGTCTACCGACCAGTTGGACTTGAGGAACTGTTTCGGTGTGTAGCTAGTTTGAGGACGTAGATGGCTATGGATAGATAGAATTTGTGTAGAAGGGTAAGGTGGTGGGTTCTATCCCCGGACTTTTATTGGGGCCTTTCGTTGTGCGTGGTCTTCCGGAGTCCTGGTTAGGGATGTTAACAATTAATCGATAATCAATTAATTGATTACGAATTTAATCGACTAAATCAAATTAGCCGCCATTAATTGAAATTTTTTTCACGAGTAGTTAATACCATTATAACAGTGTGGTGGCAGGAAATAGCAATTCACCTGTAGATACTGTGATGGTCATAATATACCTAGACCTTTTTAAAGAAAATAATAATAAAAAAGGTGAAATGTGACCCATTAGAATTCAACTTAAAGTCACAGGATGTATGTTTAGAGTGTTTTTTCTGTTCTGTATAACGTAAAACTGGGTCACATTGGATCCTTAACATTGTTGAAGTGTTAAATAATGTCTTCCTTACACATTTTTCATTGTGAAATTTAGGTTCTCAGGAAAAATCACCGCTCATCAATCAGACAATCAACCAACGATAAATGAATGAATCGATAATTTGCAACCCTATTCCAGGTTCCTCTCACAGTTCAAAACACGTCTACATTAGCTGTGGCTGTGATTGAGGGTGCGACTAGATGCGGCCTTGTGACATACTGGCTTAAGACGATAGGATGGTGTAGGACAGTGGTCCCCAACCACCGGGCCGCGGACTGGTGCCGGTCCGTGGGTCATTTGGTACCGGGGCGCGGAACAATTTTGTTTTGAAAAATGACCGGAATCTCTCCGTGACATCCATCTGACGCTCAACTCTTGAGGCATGTCAATGCGCTTGTCTCGGTAATCTGATTCGTTACTGCGAGATTAAACCCACAAGCTAGCAAGCTAGCGAGCAACATGAGTGTCGATCGCCACCCCCACCCACCGTCAACGATCACGCGTTCATGCCAGTCCGTGAAAATATTGTCTCACGTTAAGCCGGGCTGTGGTGCTAAAAAGGTTGGGGGGGGACCACTGTAGGATACAGCGATCACGGCGACCCTGACTGCAGCTGCAGCAGCGAGAGAGTGGGACGGATGGCCTCGTATTGATATGCATTACATAATGCTGTCGTTGTAATCAGGACATTATTGCAAACGCCTCTCCTTGCCTCGAGTGATTGTATGTAATAATGCTTCATGCTGAAATCATTCATTTCACGCAAATCCCCCATTCTCTCCAACAGCTCAGTCCACCCCCGCCGCTCCTCAAACCTTCCACGCACCCCCACTGTGAGGTTTGCCGCTGTCCGTCCCGCAGAGCCCAAACTGCAACTGTGCTGGCGCCGTGCGAGTGAGCTTAATGCTCAGTGACCGACATCTTCGGCCGCCGCTGTGTCATAGACGGATGTGCGTGTTTGGAGCTCTACATGCTCCACAGCTCTAGCTGTTGCCCCTCTCTGCCAGTCGAGGGTCTCGCCGGGTGCTCACACCCAGTCACCCGCATCTGAGGACCCTGGCAGAGAGCAGCGTTCCAGGTTATGGAAAGCTGGTTTAACAGAATGTGGAGCCGGGGAGGTTGTATTGGCTCCTGAAAACTGATAAATATACTTTTTTTTTAATACTGTATTAAGTTAATTTCTGATTATTTCATGGAATAAATATTCATAAACAAGCGTGCACTTTGCCCCAACAAAGAAATATCCTGCGCTTCACGGACAGCAGGGCTGCACCCTGTGTCTGGTCATTATCTCTGACCACTCGCTCTCTGTCCCTCGGATGTCTCAAGGCCAAGGTCGAATGACGGTATTATTCAGAAACCTGTTGCCATAACAAGCTGGATTTGACCGGCTGCATCCCTGAGCCGTCGCTTCAACACTTCCTCCCTGCCAACAGGTCGCGTTCTCACCATGGATGTATTATGACTGGAAGCCGCACTTCCACTATAGTGACGCGGCGATATTTCTTCCTAGTGGCCACTCAAGGTACTGCATCAATCGCATTCGGCCCAAATGACAATTTTCTGCAATATACAAATTTTCTATTCGCTATTCCTTTTCCATTGTTCATTTTTAGGCCATGGACTTTTAATCTTTCTAAAACTAATTTCCCAAAAGTCCCAAAAAATCCCCAGAAAATAACTTTATTCTGAGCATGGTACGTGTGCAGCCCAAGCATTTGGAGCTTGGTCACAGCTTGTTTCAATTGGCCAATGCATTCAGATGAATCATTACTGCGCTAACGCTCTAATAACAATAACAATAATAATAATAATAACAATAATAATAATAATAATAATAATATTCAATTGCAGATGTCAGACTTTTCCGGTGTAGACGTCTGGTGAGCAACTTCATTGAAATTAATAGGAGCTAGTTAGCTCCGATCCAGTTAATGTAGCATATAGTTCTCACTTGTTATATGAAAGGCTGGCAGGGTTGTGTGGAGGGAGCGGCCAGCTTCCATGTAAATAATATTAGTGGTCCATTCACGTGGTGGTGGAGTCATGTTTGTCGCTGTGTTGTGTTGACGTTACGGATAATTCATCGGCAAAAACCTCAACGGACGCGTTGACGAACGTCAGGTTCGTACCGCAGAGGAGTCCGATCAAAGAATGTCGCAGGATCAGATTTGTGGTCACCTTTCAAACTTTTTTTGCCTTCGATAAAAGACCAAAGTGTGGCAAACAGTCAGCAAAGGTTTCCGCGGCTCAACACGGTGATCCGTGTGCGCACGGTGAGGGTAAAAGGATCCACCTGTGCTCACGGCGTCAGGGTTGCAGTCATGTAACCCGATGTTTCCGTAACACACAGCCGCCTTTGAGCAAAAAAAACTTTGTTCTTTCCTTCGTCCCCCTCCCCCGCCGGCACTATCTTGATCTCTTTCTCAAGTTGTGACGATGCACGCGCGCGCACACGCGCGCTGCGCACGCACACTCAGCAGGATGCCCACGAGGGGTTACAACAGGTCATGTTCTGAGCGGAGCGGAACTGAAAAACAGGAAGAAAGGCAAGGTGTAAGGATGGCAGCCGAGTGTGTCTCAACCATGTGCATGTGGGTTAAGCCGGGTGAAGCATGAGAGCAGAAAGGTTAAACATGCATCTTGTGCAACGCCGACAGACCATTAAAGCGTTGCGGGGCAGGGGAGGGATTGCAAGGGAGTGCGAGCGCGATTGTCTATCGGAGGTGATTAAGGAGGCTGCAGCCGCAGAGCAAGAAGAAGAAGCAGAGATTCCTTCATTTTGGTTTTACAGCACTGGGGCTGTGGCGCCGCGCACATATGCGCACACACACACACACACACTCACAAAAACATACTCCGAGTGGCCAACAACTGAATGTAATTCGGACCGACAGCTAGCCTTCACGCTCTGATGCACCTCGCCTCCCAAAATGGACACAGAAGGACCGTTTTACTTGCGCGCACGCACACACACACACACACACGCACACACACACGCACACACGGTGTCTAAATGGGCTTTCTGTCCACAGCAGCCGAAAAACCCAAAACATAAAGTGGAGGGGGCGGAGGTGGGGATGAATAGTTGAGGGGGGGATTAGCAGGGCGGGTGATAAGGGTGTGTTCGAGCCAACAACAGGCTGGGAGCACAAAGACGGCGGGCAGACAGCGGACGGGCGAGTGCAAATGCAAAAATAGACACGTTGGAAATCAGGGCGACAGTTGGGCCACACACTGGCAAAGAAGCACGGCGGCTGCTTGGAGGGAGTCACACCAGGACATGAAATCCAGTTCTGCTCAAGCGCCGTTCGAGCTGTATTTCCGACACACAGGACGAGACCAGAACCAGGAGATTTTTGCACGGCCAACGACCGGCGGCCAGCAGTTTGCACACCTGTGAAAAGAGCGGCGACAGCAGGCCAAAGCGGCTTCAGTTGTGAGATGTCTGCACATCCATCTTGCCAAGCGCCACGGCGAGGCATTTTCGCTCGGTCAATCAGTTTCCCTTCTGTAGTAACGAAACAGGGAAGCAACGACTCACTGCCATAGAAAAGCCGCAGCGAAAGGAGAAGAAATTCAGAAAGCAGCTGATGCCACCGCCGCCACCGCAGAGATAATCGTGGAGTCTGCAGCTTTATTAAAGCTGGATTTTCATCAACAGCCGTGAAAGCTTCACTCTACTCTCAACTGCTTTGTTGAAACTTTAATTAAGAGCGAAGCACGGTGGTGCCTCACTGTTCACCACGGGGCAGCGAGGTGCATCAAAGCCCAATAAGAAGCCCCGGGCGGCAACTGCCAGAATCAGATCCGATTGGTCAACTTTGATTGTGATTGGCAGAGCGTTTGTCAAATCACCGTCCTGTAATCCATTTTCGTGTTGGCTGTGTCGCCTTCCTCTCTGGGTCCAGTGACAGATGCACGAAATACTTTGACGAATTGCAGATCCAGATGGTATGCCAGGTTGAAATAAATAAACAAGCATTGGATTGGGGCTTTAAATGTGAGAATGGCCTTAAAACATCTAATCCTTTAAGATCAAATCAGCAAGACTAACCGCTGGAAGTCAGGACACCACAGGTTGTTCTTGTTATGTCGCAATTGATTGCAAAGATAGCAATTTTTGTGGGTAGAGATTACATTTCCAAACATTTTACACACTTGGCTGTTCAGTTCCCTGTAAAAAAATAAAAATAAAATACAAATAAAAAAATTGAGGCTAAAATTGTAAAAGGTCTTGTTGTACGTCCTATTCAAATTCAAGTTACAACTGTTTCCAGGCTAAACCCAGTCTACTGGATTAGCATTCGCCCAACAGGGTGAAAAGATAAATGATAAAATGGTCTGTAGTCTTTGCACTATATGGAAATTCCTTTTGACGTTTGGCTGAAAAATGACTGGAATATATTTGCAGGCCGGCAAACAGGCTGCGGTTCTAAAAGAAAAAAAAGTCTTGATCTCACAGAAAAGGGAAACTTAAGATTCACTTCCAGTATTGTGCTTTCCTTTCTGACCTGGTTATGAGCAGCGTTCATGCGAGCATTGCATTATTCCCGAAATAATGGCCTCTTCCTTGGCATGAAGTGTAGACGCAGAAAAGTATTTCAACACCTCGGGTCAAATGACTGTGCTGTAGTCACAGCCTTGTCCGAGATGACGCACAACTCAGCATATTAGTTTTTTATTGTATTTTTTTTTTTTTTTTTAAATCTCTCTCCCCAAGCAACGCTGTGACCCAAGATTGCATTATTTGCATATAAATTGCTTTAATCTGTTTTTTTCCAAGCTGAGCTCATGTATAATTAAACATTTACGGCCATAAAAATTGTACCTCCGCACACGATAATCACGACTTAAGCGTTTTAAATTCATTGAGCACACGTCCTCGTGCCGCCGCTGCTGTCGAGCACCAGTGATTGTTCGCACTTTGACCGAAAACCACTTGGTAAATGTATGTTTTGTGGGCCAAAGATACAGAAAATGAAAGCATCTTAACAAAGCCATGAAGCAAAACGGACCAAATAAAACTTCTCCTCTTCGCATTTTCAGCGTTTCTACTGTCCAAAAGGCCTTTGGGGGGGAAAAAAAGACGCTATGTGGGAAGAAAGTTAATGTTGTTTATGACAAAAGACAGGAAAGTGGCGTCCGGAGGATTCTCAACATGGGTGGGGGGGAATGATTTAGAGAGCGGCTGTGGTCGGTAAGAGAGACAATGAGGTGTGATTTAGTGCAAAGGGGGAAAATGGAGGAGCGGGGGTTGCGTTCCTGGCAAAGATTGAGTGTCATTTAATGCGGGAGTGAGTGGAGGAATTATTGGGCGGCCGCTACACCCGTCGACTATAGATGTGGCCCATCGTTCATATGGCCGCTATCCCAGCTGAATGGGAACGACCCTATTAGCGCAAACTGAATGCTAACTGCCGCGCCGCATATTGGGGGCCCGGCAGCAAAGAGCTGAGCTGGCTAATGACGCTATGTCACCGTAATGGCGCGTCTCTATCAAGTGGCCGCCGCCTCCACGGGACGCTCAGGGCTCTCCATCGCCGTGCCCTGGCCTCCACTCGTCCTCGCCCCGCCGCCGAGTGACCTTCAGCTAGCGGCTCAAGACGGAGGGGAGGGAGTGGTCCCGTCCTGGCGAGAGGTTGCTCCTTCCTCGCTGTGTGCCAGGTGTGTTTTACACCTCCTCTACTTTCAAAAAAAAAAAGGTGCCTCGTCCATGGACAGATGGCTCATCAAAGTGAAGAAAGATTCCGAGAAGCACTTTCGCAGGACTTGGGAACAATTAGCTCTAATGTTCTCGGTATCTCGCGTGCTGGAGGCAATTCTATTTGGGCATCGCTCACCGGAATGTCTTCAGGGCTGTCAAGGTGTAGAAACATAGAGGGGGGGAGGGCGGGGGGCAGTGGGGCCTTTATCTGCAGAGTCTTCACATTTAAAAGAAAAAAAATCAGCTTGTTAGGAAAAGAGCGTGTACTTTGTTCCATGAAAGGACTGTAGGGTCAAGAGACACAGGAGTCACTGATTTAAAATGGAAAACATTTTTTTTCAGTTTTGAATACTAGTTAAAGTTTGAGGAAATTCAAGTAGATATTATCAAAATAAAATTTACATATGATAAAAAAATATATATATTTCAAATTCTCATTTAATACCTATTTGGATGTTCTTCACCCTGGGAGCCAGTGGAGCAGCTCTGCTTCACCATCCAAAAATAACTTGGCCGTCTGTTTACCTCTGTTTATTTCAAAGGCTGTGCACATCAGCATGAAATTGATTTTTTTTTTAATTGCGGTAAACGCTGAAATGATTTGCACTAGAAACCACCAAAGAGAGCGCTCACATCTTTGCATATGTACAACTGACTATAAAAGACACCGAAATTAAAAAAAAAAAAAAAGGTGAAAACGTGCACGTGTTGTTAGTCGCTTTTATTCCAGTTAAGACGAGTTTGAATTCTTCGTGAGGATCCCAGTCCACCGCAGCACTTTTGGCACTTTAATCCACTTCGCTGCAGCTTGTCCTGACTTCACCTATACTGAGCTGAACAGCATCAGCACTTTATCCTCTGTGCTGCCAAGAGCGACAACGATGCACTCTGACAAGCACTATGACATGCTGCGCTCCGGCCATGTTTTGTTGCTACGCTACAACTTCAGCATATTTTAATATATTTTTTAGCGTTAGCTTTTAATTACCTTTCAATTTTATTTTACTCATCCGTTTCAATCAGTCTGAATTCCGTTACTCGGTGCTTGCTGCTAATTCATCTCTGTTTTCATGCAAAGAAATCTTGAATGTTCTTCATCCTCTCTTTTTGTATTTTAACCTGCACTGAACTGTGTGAGAGGAAAACAGCTGAGGCAATTGTTTGATTTCAAACAACAATGCTAGCTGGTGAGGCAAACCCGCTGCTATCAAAGCACGTTTTGCACACTTTACCAGTAGACATCGCCTTCATGTTTAATTCCAATTCAGGATGGCTGCCCTGGGTATTATCGCTGTATTCTGGGGGGCGACTTGGCTTCCCAGTTGCCCCCCTGAGACGATCCATCCATCGCCGATACATAGCATGAATCTGAAAGCAGTGGGCGATCTGTCATTTGTGCTATTAGTTCACGGTTATCATCAGCTGAGGCCGAGGCCATTAGCTCGAAGACATTAGCAGCAGCCATCAAGCAAAGCCATTAACTCCTCTCCCAGCTAAAAGGCTACTGTCCCTCACAAAGACTCATTAGGGAGGGATGGAAAGAAGGAGGAAGGAGAAGCAGCAGCATGGCGGAGGCGGGTGGCGACAAGGAAAGCAAAGACGGAGAGAGTGAAGGTCAGATGGTTCGGATTGGTTTCGCCGCGTCGCTGATTCCCACATATTAAACGTGCGTTGAAATGCAACCGGTCCAGCCTGAGCGCCACCTTTAAAAACTCCAGGCTGGATCATTTTCTGTCAAAGTGGGTGAAACAGGGACGGTCAGCCTCCCTCGGTGAGCCTGTCAGAGTCTCTGCCGCAAACAACAGCAGCCTCAGTGTGGATGCCGCAATGAAAGACAACATTTGCTCATTAACAGGAGAGCAGCAGCCGAGGCTCCTCTCAACCCTGACTGACACTGAGGTAAACACTCCAGCGGCCAGTCTCTCAAAGCGGTCGGCAGCCTTGGACCGTTACCAAGTCGATGAAGCAGCAGAGATGAAGTCTGATTTTCTATGGCCTCTTTGCCAGATTGATGTATAACGACGAATTAATCCAATGAATCTATCAAATATTTAATCTGGCATGTGCTTGGTGGTTGCAGTGTTTGTCCATCGACTCGGAAACTGCTTCTGCAAAATCCACATTTGGTGGAAGTTTTGTCATGAAAGGATACAGTAAGCTAGATGATTTATTTATTTATCTTTTATCATACATGGAAGAATAAACAGGTACTAGTCCATTTAGATGCCATTCCGATGCCATTCTGAGAGGTTTCTGTGGGAGAAAATGTAATTCATCTATCCAACTTCCACTGCTGGAGCACTGAATATGTGGCCTGTAAACTATGTATCTCATTCTTATACATCCACATTTGAATGTACCAACATACACGCAAAGTAATGCAAAGTAATATTATTGCACCTAAAAGTATTCAACAGCATTCTTTTAAGCACAGCATAACAGTTTCACATTGTTTCACTATTTTTCTCTTCTTTTTTAATCACCCGGGCAATCCGGCCCTAACCCTACCAACACTGGGAACCAGAGGTGGGCGCTGAGTTCACATGACTTCAGCCCAGTCAGGCTTAAGTTGCAATTTGGGCGGCTGAAGAAGATTTAAGACGTGTTGACTTAACCTTGACTCAGTATTCACAAGGGTTACTGTTAAGGGACTTTCACTAATACAAGTACTTGAGGTTTCATCTTTTTTTAATGAATTAAAATTGATTTATATTTCAGACTTAACTGATAAGTGCAGTGACTGCGACCTTTGTCTGCATGAATAAATGGCCTGTTGACAATGTTATTTTTCGGATGATAAAAGTAAGCAGTGAACTAGTAAACTACACAACGCCACATAATCGCTGTAAGAGTTTGTTTTAGCCACCAGCTAGCAGGCTGGTTCCAGTCTGTGTTTTATTGTTTGTTCGTCATTTTGGTTCAGTTATTATTTTTTCATTCTGTTCTTTGGCAGAAGCAAACGACAGGTCGAGGGAGAGCAAGGGAGGGGGGGAAAATGACGGGTCTTACTGAGGAGGTATAGGTGGTGTTCGGAGTGATGACAGGTGAGGCCACTGAGGCCGGCACAAAGAGCCTGGGAGCTGGTGACACGCGCACTCAGGAGCGTGTAAAGTCACTCAGGTGGCGGGAGAAGAAAAAAAAAAAGAAATTCAATCAAAGGGCAGGACATGAGAAAGGCTTAAAAAAAATAAAAGTTGGCTTGCCAACTGTTCACAGGAACGCTGTGACATCGGGTCAATCAAAGCTGAAGCGTTTCATGCTGCTGCTGATGAGCTGATGACGCGCAGGTGTGAGCGGCACACAGTTCCCGCCTCAAGCAAACCATGACCACCATAAAAAACACAGATAGAAACCTCACAACACATACAGATAGATAGATAGATAGATAGACCCATCCAGTCCTAACCACTCTGTCATTTCTCCCACAACCCAGTGTGACCTCGAACCAAGCAGCCAGAGAGATGTACACAAGAGAGCCCCACCTTCTTTTAAGAAATGTTGACAGATGTGTTGATCAATCCATAGCTGAACAACTCCCACCTCTGTTTCCTTCTTCTTCTTCTTCTTCTTCTTCTTCTTGACCAGAAATCCCACCCTCGTGTGATTGTGTCAGGGTGCCTCACATGTCTGTCACATGGTGGATATGGATGATCCCATAATCTTATCTTCGTCCTTGGGCAAAAACTTAAAAAGGATAAAGAATCAAAGGAAGAGTTGAGGAAGTCATTCTCCAGGGCTCCAGAGACTATTTATATCAACATATTCTCACAAACGCACATTTGACAGCATCAATGAAGGCAGTCTCTGTGTAAAAACCACAATTAAAATACACAAAATAAACTGAGAATCCAAGCAGTGGCTGTGGTAGTTGCTGTCATTGTTGTGTCATATAGCTTTACTTTCATCACCTAACATCAGAGGCATCCCATATGTCACCTGAAACAAAGCTTCACGCTACAGTGAAGGATCCTGGCCACCTCAATGAACATCCACTGCGGTTGTTCATTGGTGGAAATGTCTTCCATGTTTGAATCTCCAGAATGGTTGCATTGATCAGGAAGCGTCGCGAAAATCTGAATTCCAGAAGTCACAAATGGTTGAAATATCAGTTTTGGGTGAACTATCCCTTTAAGATTTAAGGACAAGAGCTACAACAGACTGTCATTTAAAGTGAATACTGAAACGTTTTTAACTCACTGATGGATTTCACTTGCATTGTTGTTGTTTTATGTTTTCTTAATAACGCTGCACGCTTTTTCTTTATTTGTTTTAAATTAATTAAAACACTTTCCCATCATTTCCTTTTTTCAGAGTTGCTGCAGGACGGCGATGGCAGCACACACTAGGGTGAACCGATGTAACTGACTGCTGCATAACAGCACTGATCAACGCGTGCATGAGAGAGATTTAACAGACTGATGCACAAGTGTAACGCAAGAAAAAAAAGAAGAAAAAAAAAGGTGGGGAGCAGAGAAAGAGAAGAACAAGGGAGGGAGTTCAGCCTTTGACCCAACGTTCTCTTCCACCCCAGAATCCCTTGGAGTCCCTCGAGTCCTCACGTGGTCCAACCCGCGTGTGCGTTAGCTTGCGCTAAAGCGCTGGCCCGTGGACACAGCGCACGGACTCCTGCAGCTGACGACGTGTTTTCGGGTCGCGGTTACATTAGCTCTCTTCCCTCCGCAGCTTTGAACTCCTTCCATGTCGGCCGGTTCTCAGCATGTGCGAGGCCGACCCAGAGGAGACAAGCATCAACAGCAGCAGCAGCAGCAGGCTCGTTTTGGGGCCGAGAGGCAGGCGTTCCACTACACCAGAGTCGGGGAGATTACTTTCCAAGTGCAAGTACATTCTGTTTACTTTTCCAAATTTTGCATAAATGTTCTCAACCCTTTAGAACTGACAGTGTCAAGCTTCCAGCAGCACTCAAAACAATGCCATCTTTTTACTGTGAGATCATTCTGAGGTACAGCATCAGCGCACCATTACGTCATATCTATTAAATCAATAAAATAAATCACATTTTTGCAAAGACTTGGCTGCGAAGACAACCTTTCACATTTAATTTAGGGCTCAATGAACCGCCTTTAAAATGCAACTGTCTACATTTTTTGCACAAATGTATGTGTGTGTTGTGTAATCTCTATTTGGTGATTTTTGACAGGAGAGTACATCAGAATAGGATCAAAATTTTGTCTGTGGAAGGAAACAGAAACAGAAAGTGCTCATGCCAAGACTGTGCACGAGAGAACCGTGCTAAGCCACAAAAATAAAATCACCAAACATAAAGTCCAGCCTTTTTTGTAAACATTTGTGAGACGTAATTAAAATTGAAATCGTGAATAATTCCAACTGGAATTTAATTGCACATTTTTTCCAGTAATATAACTGATTACATTTATCTTTATTTGGCCAATACATTACATAACTCGTCCCAGACACTGGTCTGCGCCGACGATGGCCCAGGCGGTTTTGACTGTCCCTGACTTCGACAACGACAAAATCCAGCGGGACTTTCAGTCGGCCACTGAAAAACAACCTCGAGTTCAATTTGTTTCCACGTCGAAAAAGATTTGCGAACGCCTGAAGAAACTTAAGCGGGGATTACGAGAAGCCGAAGGACCACAACAGCCGCTAACAAGCGGGACGCCCGCGCTGATTTGAATACGTTTTCCAGAACTTCGACGCAAAACCACGCGGACTGGCGGTAATTCTTTCAAACAAATTCCTGGAAATGAAAGTGTGTTGGAACTTTCGGTGGAAAATTGTTGGGTTTTTTTCTTCTTCTTAATATTGTCTCTCTTTCGTCTTCTCTCTCCTGATACAGACGACAGAATAATTGGCTCATGTCAGAGGTAGCCGCGCACACTATCGCGCAGCCGACCGCACACTCAGCTGTGGGCTTTTATGTGTCCTCCGGGGGCCTTTACCCTGGATAATCACCTTGGTGGGCTTTTAGCGCGCTGCCGTCATCAGCCAGTGGGTCACAATTCAAGTTACGCGCCTGCTTCCCCCTCACCCCCACTCTTTTAATGTCAATTTTCCTGCGAGTTGGGGGGGGGGGGGGCTGCGCATGCCTGGCCGCTGATCCTCAAATAGGGGAACCACCGAGGATCTGCCCGAAGCGCTGCCCGAAGGTTTGAGGCGTAGACGACGTCCTTTGATGACTTCACAAGGCACATGCGGGCCGATGCCACAGGATATCCTGTTGTAGGCGTGAGTGGAAGGCAGAGGAAGTGCAATCTCCTCGCAGGGACTTATTGGAAAGACGCCTCGGTTTTAAATCTCCTTGCTGAGGAGAGCTGCTGCTGACGAGCGCTTGCGTTGCTTCTTATGGACCGGAAGTGACGGCTGTTAGCGGTTAGCTTTGATTGTTAGCCCGATGCACGTGGATAGGCAAACCCTGGGACCTCAACATTCAAGTGGGAACCTACACCCTCCCTGTCAAAATATCTCCACAGTTATATCGATGGGACACTTCAATGAAAGGCTCCCAAACAAATTAGCAGTTGTAAGTGAATTCTAAGTGAAATGTTGAGGATCCAATATGACGAAACATTTTGTTTCACCAACGTTTTCCGACAACAATGTCTCTCCAGCCATTGTGACGCCCCCTGTGATGTCACACTGGACACTGGCATCTCAACGCCCCGAGGCAAGCATTTGTTTTTAAAACTGAGTCTTTGGCAGGAGGCAGCAAAAAGAGGGCTAACTATCCTTGATTTCTGGACATCTATGGACTTTTTGACTGGCCGGCCTAAAAATAGTACTAACACACAGCGGCATGTTTTAAAATTGATCTGCTGTCTGTTGTGCATTCACCAGCGCACTAGTTGAAGTTCAGTTCAAGCTACGAAACTTCAACCCCAATGATGATAAACAAGTGTCAAGCAGCTGGGCGTTGTGTCTTTACCTAGACAACACTTGCCTGGAATATTTTTTTTTTAAAAAAGGAGAAAGGAGAAGAAGGAGGCAGGAGGTGGAGGAAGCGAAGGCGGTCTTGCAGGGAGGTATAGATGGAGATAAGGGCCGGGGGGGAAGGGGGTTGCGCGAGGGGAAGCTGGACGCCTGGAGCAGATGGGGAATAAAACAATGGGGGAGCTGTGACACGGCGGGATTCCCCTACATCCTCCCCTGACAACCTCCCCCGCCCCCACCCCGAGCCAGAGACCTACACAGAGGCCGGCAGTGACGGGCGAGGCGGCTCAGACGCGGCACCGTTCGTCATGTGCAGGAGCGGGAGCCAAGGGACACACGAGTGTTGTGTCGGCGCACACAGGGGCTCGATTGTCACGGGACGTCTTTGACTCAATATAAAAATCAGCTGAGGGGAGGACAAAAAAAAAAAAAAAAGCAAACAGAGAGACGGCAGCACGAACACCTCAGGGGTGCTGAGACGGCGGAGGAATAACCTCGTTTGGCTGCTCCGTGCGGACACAAAGGCGTCGTTTGACTCGCCGGCCACTGTGTGTGTATGTCTGTCGCGCTCGCCCAGTCCGGCCAAGTCTCGCCAACCTCCTCCAAACCTGGACTAACAATTAAGTGATTTACGCCGCGGGAAGTCCCCCCAGTTTTGTCACCGTGCGTGCAAAAATTTTGTGTTCCCACAATACACACGCACACGCGCGCGCAAGCACACACAGGGCCACACAACCTACTGTAGTAATGGGGTCACGGAGAGCCCTGCTGCTCTCCGTTGTATAAAAGCGTTTTTTTTTTTTCTTTTTTTTCCTGCCCCCTTTCTATATTTGCTGTCTCCGTAGCCCCGGGTATGAGTGAAGCTGCATTGCTCACTCCACTCTGCACAACCCTGTAGTTGCACCGGTTTCACGTCCATTTGTTTATCGTGGCTTAAAGGGCCCGTGTAGATAAGAATGAAGGTCTGTGTTCGGGGACATGATGTCCCTTAGAATGTTTAAGTCTGCTATAAAGTCTCTGACAATGTGATAAAAATGCAGGTACGTGCTTTCAATGAGTCAAGAGCTTTTTTTGGGGGGGCTTTTTTTTTTTTTTTAAACAAGAACATGTAAATTTTAAATTGAAAAAAAAGGCATAAATAATAGAATATGCTTTAACGTATTGAAACTGATAATACACAACCAAATTTTAATACGAGCTAATATGTTGCAAAAAAGGTCCTTCAGTATGAGACATAGCAGTACCAGGGTATAGAGAGTTTCAATGCTTTTCAGTAGCATATATACTGTAGTGTACCATATATGCTAACACTATAACAGTCCAGATTCTCAGTGGCCTCAAACTTTTTTGACTAAAAGGTCAAAGTTACATCAGGTTCAGTAGCAGCACAGCAAGATGACACAACCAAGAAGCGGCAGCACAGGTTAAAATGACTCAAAGGTAAATTATAATTGTCATTACAGTGGTCAGTGGGTTTGGCTCATGCTCAGACACACAGCCTTAGGGTTTTGGAAACCTGCAAACTTTCTTCGCAACTTTATTTTTTCAAACACATGGGCAAAACTGTCGAGTGTTTTTCCGTCCATCCATTTCTCATTACTGCTTCTCCTGCCTTCAGAGTCACCACCAATCCCAGCTGTGAGTCTACTTGAAAATCTGTTGGTTTTTTTTTTTTAAATTTGGCTCCTTAATAATTGCAACTGCTGGTGGCGAAAATTGCCTCACCGGGTGCCATTCGGCCCTTACGTAAGAAAGATTAACCAAAGATGATTAAGAAGGGGGCAGCAGTCACGCCGTTAGAAACTAGAACAGTGTTCATATGTTGCTCGATTGCCGGTTAAGAAGAATTATAGTCTGGTTGCTCAGACGCGATGACACGGAAACACGTTGCACACTTTTCAAAGTCGCCACCGCGCGTGCGGTGCTGCAGATGGGGTTGGACGCATTTTTTCCATCTGCCAGCGCAGATTGAGATAATCTTTATTCAACACCATCTCTCGGGTGTAAAAATAAAGAAATAATAAAATAGACCTGAATCAACATTAAACAAATGAATATCCAAACTGAGATAATGATGACTGTTTGTGGTTAATTCCGATTGAAGAAATCTCTAAATGAGCGTGTCAAATGATCAATTCATGGATGAGTTGAACGCAATTAAAATTGACCTTGTGGCCTGACAACTTGAACTGCCAATAAAAATCCGCCACCACCGTGGAAACTGATTATCATTCATTATAATTATTTTACTGTCACTATTCCGTCCAACGCCGTGCTATTACTCGCTCTGTTATTCCCTCTCTTGTCCGTATTTTTTAAAATTGTACATCTTGTACATACAGTGAGTCCATATGTATTACGCATTCATGTCATTAAAAATTTAGGCTCAACCGTGTTCCTGTTTCATGTTTCACTTCTCGCACGTGGGATTTGCTTCTCGCTGACCCGTAAATAACGAGTACAAAGGAATATCCACCGCCAGGGCAGAGAACACACACACACACACAAACACACACACTAACACACACACACACACACACACATCAGAGGAGCACCGCGGCGTGCTATATATAAACATACACATGCATAAACACATAAACCTGCATCACTCCACCGGCTCGAACATGCACATAGCACGCAATGCTAAACATTCGTACAGATTTTTTTTTTTCCCCCTTTTTTTCAATGCAGCTTTTCATTTCATTTCTACAATCGCACAGGCAGGCACACTCAAGCATATGCGCGCATGAGGCTTTAAGTTGTGGCACATATGTCGCGCACACACACACACACACACACACACATGCAATCCTCTGAAGTGAGTGCTTTCATGTTGCCAGTGCAGAGTGACTCCAACGCATCCATAAAGAAAATCAAAAAAAAAAAAAAAAAAAGACCTGAAAGATGCGAAAGCCGCCGAGTTCAAAAGCTGCACGCCTGAAATGAACATGTTGGGATGTTGGTCATTCAGAGGTACAATAAAGATACAAAAAAAAAGGTGAGGTGTAATTCTGGGATTGGAGAGAAACCCCTATTGATTGTGGATTGCTTTGGGGAAAGCGAATAAGGTTAAAATGGCTTTATTTATTGAGGAGGGGGAAAAGAAAAAAAATCATGGCATTCTAACGAGAGACTCAGCAGTGAAAACACTTCCTGCCACCGACTTCCTAAAGGCTTAATTAACAAATTGAGCCTTGCTGGAGCGGCTCTAACAACGTAATGCTTCACTGGCCCGACAGGAAGAGCACGGCCGCTTCGCTGCTCCCAGTGAATGGGTTTCCTTAAAACCAATACCAACGGATATCCAAGAACTTACAATCCCTGAAACCGATTTGATTTTGTTTTGAAACATGCTAGCCGCCGTCCAAGACCAAGAACCTCCCATTGCTTTCCTCGAGGTTCGCGAATGAAAACCTCCTCTACGGTCAAGGATCTTCCTGCTTGGTCCTCCTGGAGACGAACCCGGTGGCCCTGCAGATACGCCAGGAATGTGGAGAGCCCGCGCGGCGTTCGCCCACGTTGCTATTAGCGGAGCGCGGCACATGGCTGCGTACTGTACAGCGTTCTTCAACACATTGCGTGATCAAGTCTGCCGTGTAATTTATGAGTCATGCCAGCCACATATGTGCCTTAGCGCTGGCGTGTGTGTGTGTCCTCTGTTTTTTTTTCTCTCTTCCCCCCCGCAAGGCTAGCAGAAAAAAAACAGTGCTGACAAATGATGCCTGTTTGCCTTTTTCCCCTCCTTTCCTCTCCTTCGCTATTTTTAACCGTGTTTGTCTGTCCATCTTTCACTCTCTCTCTCTCTTTCTTTCTCTCTCTCACCATACCACTCGTCCCTCCATCCTGCCTTGTCCGTCAACTTTGTTCGCTTTATTGCCCCCCACCCCTCCAGAACCCCATCAGTTCCAGCCTATCTATATCCCCGTCTCTCCCCCCAACCCTCACCCCGCTCATCTCTCTCCTTCCCTCTGAAAAGTGTAACCTACTTACAGCACAGCTGTCTGATGAATAATGGAGGAGAGACAGTTACTATCAGCGTCTCCATCAGGAGGATCTGCTTTGATCTCGGCTGCCTTCCTCAGCCCCGCTTGCCTTTCACCCTCCGACTTCCCGCGCAACTCTATTCTCACCTCCTTTCTTTTTTTTTTTGCGCAACCTCCAATTTCTGATGTTCCAGTCCAAAATCAACAAAACTGGAAAAGACAGATCAGGCAGGTGAGAGCTGGAGGAGGACAATTTGTGCAATTGCACATCCAAGGCTCAGCGCCAACAGCTACTACGCAAGTGTTCCACTTACAAGTCTGCACTTCCGAGCCGGGACTGGCATCGATTTAAAGATGACAGTGTCGTAAGTCTTGAAAAGCCCAATGGACACACCTGTCATTAGCATTGTTAGCCTGTAACTGCATATAACAGCACGCTGCGTGGTGCCTTGCATGCAAAAGCACAAAAACGACACACAGCCAGGCAATTGTGGCGAAATACTGCCGGTAATGAGACAAAAACAACACAAAAGCAGCTAAAAAAAAAACTTTAAAAGTTTATAATCAATGTTTGTTTTTTTTAAAGAGTGCAGCTTTTCTGATGATGTAGTCAGTGAGGAGCTCTGATTTTCCAGTCTAGCGGAGCGCTCGATTAGTCCTCGCGGCTATTGTTTGTTCAAGCAGCGGCTCAAAATCTTGTGAGGAAAAAAAAAGAAGACGCGTTTAAACGAAAAAAGCAATCAAGGGAAATGGTGAGAAAAGACCAGCGGAGGCAGCAGGCTTAAGGGCAGCAGCTTGTTTGCCGCGGCGCAAAAAACGGTAGCAAACCGCACACTTTTCCACATTAAGACACGGCGCGGACCGCGAGCAGCTTGTAATGCTGACAGCAGCAGGCCGTAACGACCACAAGCCTGGACTGCAAGTACCAGGAAATGTACATCTTCCCCGGCCTCGCGTAGCGCCATTAAAAAGACATAGGAACGTCTTAAAAGCAACAAGCCCACAGACGGCATCTTAAAGAGTCGACAGTAGTACAAGCGCACGTGTTGTAATGCCGCAGGATACGCCAACTGAAATCCTTTAAACCAATGAGAAACACACAACTCTGTAGCGCTGCAGCATTGTTGGTTTCTTAATATCTATTGTTTTGGCAGTTACTTTTCTGTTTTTCTTTCCGGACTATCGCTTGTTTTAGTTGAAAACAATAATGATAACAAAACAGAACAGAACTGGGGAGCGAACCAGCTCAGAACATCCAAATATCGCATAAGAAAGGAGGACAGGTCCATACAAGACACAGGCACATTCATATGAAATCAGATCTAACTGGTTTTACGTACTCAGTCCATTTGGACCAGATCCAGTAGAGCTTTTCTTTTTCAACTTTGAGGGACTAAGATATCTTCTCCATAACATGTATTTCGTACACAATGTCAATCCAATCATCAATGGTGGGTGGTTCTCCTTTCAACCATTTCCTCGTGACAGATTTCTTACTGGCTGCCAATAGTAGTCAGTAGTTTTTTCGTCTTTAATGTTGCACGTTTCAGAAAAGATATTACCCAAATACAAATTTTCGCAATTAAACGTTATTGTCTTTAGTTTTTAGCAACTTCAGTTGTCAAATATTATCGTTGCTTGTTGAGGAAGTCATAGTAGTGGTAGTGGTAGTAGTAGTTTGGGTGGTGGTGGTCAGAGTGTTAGGATTGTGATGTGACAGCCCTGGGCTGATTCCTACTCTGAACAACCTTGAGATCAAGAAGAACCCACAAACAAACACACTCAGTCTCGCACAATCAAGCACCACAATCAGACCACCAACCCTGTCTGGGTTACACCACAACGTCAGGCCAAACTAATGTGTAACAGTGTTCTCTGTGGCCATAAACCAAACCCGGCCCCTGGACTGGCTAGTCCACAGGGCATCTTCTAATATTACATGGTCGTTATTTTTGCACTTTAACGCCTCTTTCGTTCCAGACGTCCACCTTCATAAAGTCCAGGTTCGAGCGACTGATCGGATCTTGACCCTCTACAACCTTTATGTGTCTCGCAGGAGCCGTGGGCACGTCACATCAATGTCTAGACACAAAACACTCAGAGTTCTTAGCTTTGGTTCCTCTGAGCAATTTTAGCTCTGTCGTATTGTTAAATGTATAGACACATGGGATTTTACTAATGGTCTAAAAACACTGAATATATAATTTCAGTTGCATTGTTTAAAATACACCACTCGTATATAATAGTGGTGTATACCACTGGCATATACTTTTGTAATCATCGGAATTATGGAATTTGGATTTGAGAGTTTGTTTTGCACAGGTATTACATGACATGGTCGGATTTGAACAAACTTGAGCCGAGCGTGAAAAATCTTTCATAAAACTCTTTCGTAATGGTGGTGTAAGGGGAAAACCTGGGTCACAGGGATGTGTTTCATTAAATCACCCCTCAGAGACCACTTAGAAAGAAAAAAGAAAAAGAAAAGAAAAGCTAGAAGCGATGCTGAGCAGTGACATAATGTCCACGGTGAAACTTTCACTGTGTCTCGACGCCGACCGACTGGTGCGGTCAGCCAGCCGCGCCAGGCAAACAGTCTGCCCCAGCGGTTTGCACCTACTTTTTAAGTGTAAATAATGGGACCCAGACACAACCCCTCCCGCCCTCCCCTGCCCTACATCCATCCTTTACACTCCTCTGCCCTTCACACTTCTCCATTCACACCCTTTTCTCCCAAATGCTCGCCACTCGCTGGTTGCCGGAGAAGCTGTCACCTGTCGCCCAAACCCCTCAACCGTGTATGCGGCAAATGAATTCAATCAATAGTCCACCACAGACTCAGCTTCTTATCTTCTGTTTCGTGTTAGATTTTTAAATGTGTTTTTTTGTAAATGTAATTTGTACATTTCATTCATGCCTGATCAGTCTTTTGGGCCCTTTGCAACAACCAGTTTGTGCTCAAATTTAAAGTAAATTGATTCATTGTCAGTTAAAGCGTCAGTCAGACCGTCATGACAAAGTCCAAGTTCTGCCTGTTTTCAGGTCTTTATTACTATTATTCATATGCACGCGACTTAAGCTTTGGTAAAGTGGTAAAAGCCCTCTTGAGCTCGAGGGGCTGAGTTAATGCGTCTAAAGCAGCCTGTCAAGCATCAAGTACAAGGCTAGCTTGCTCCATTGTGTGCTCCCTGCAGGGCTTCAGTGCCTGTACAGCTTCACTTTTGAGAAAATGACTCTCCGAGAGGGGCGTCCTTGACTTTCTGAAGACAGCAAGTGGAAACAGCGTCCGGCTCCGACACCAGCTCGGATCCACGTCTCACTTCGGGGATGGCCGCAACTTGGGCTGATCATAATATTGTTCTTAACTCATGTCGTCTTTGGGCGTGTTTCCCCCAGCCCACCCAAATCTTGACCTTTAGCCTCTATTCAGTCCACAGCCCCTGCTGTACTTCCACTTTGGTGGGGTGCTGCTCCCCGTATCCGCCCGCCTCCCCCGACCACCGGCAGATGTAGGGCTGGAATGGCGGATTGACTCAACTGCTCCGCATTACGGCCTCGGAGCATGACCTTGTAAAGTGCAAAGTTATGTTTCGACGGCGCATTTGAAACCTTACCATAAACCACACTATGATAATGTAAAACAGATCACTCCCATAACTAGGGCTGCGTCTAAAACCCTACTAGCTGAACTCCTGCTCGACAACAAGACAGCAAACCTCTGGGGCAAGTAAAAGGTGACCGGGTTCACTTCAAAACTATTCTACTCCCCGACAAAGTGCACAAATTGAGTTGCTTAACGTGCTCGTCGATTAATGCGCAAGACTCTTCACAACACTCTGCTGTCCCTTCTTCACACCTTCCTATTCTGTCTGTACTCATCGAGCTGAAAAAAGAAAGAAAAAACCACAACCCCACAAGCTCAGCCACCTGTGCAAAAAAAATTATTGTTGTTGCGTCTGCGTGTGTTTGCCTGTCTGTCAATTGGTTTGTCTTTGAGGTTGACGCACTGTGTGCGCGGGTGTGTGTGAGAGAGAGAATGTAAGTATCGCTTGCTTTGGCATTGTATGTTTATTGTGCCAATGAAGCTGATTGAATTGGGTTGAATTTAGAGAGCGAGAACGAGAGAGAAAGAGCAGATGGAGGATCAAGTGTGAGTGTCGAACTCAGTGGTGTCTTTGGCAGGCTTTTTTTTTTTTTTTTTACAGAGAAGCCATTGTCAGTAGGGCACGTGTGTGTGAATGAAAGTGGAAGAGTGGGGTAACAGAGAGTAGAGGTAAACAAAGTGAATGTCTTTCAGTGATTGTGGCCAACAGTTCAGACAAACTGGTTAAGAAGTGAAGGTTTTTTTTTAAGGTAAGGTTAGTTTCAGTGATTTGACTGTTATGAATTGTTGTGAGAAAAACCCATCTTTATTCCATCTGCTTGCTTGATTCTAGTTCCTCCCACTGAGAGGACGCCAAGCTGCCTGGTTTACATCCCATCCCAACCACTGAACGTTACACAAAATGTAAGCTTTTCTGCAGAAAGACGAAGCTGAGCCGGCTCCGCTGTTTTCTGGAGATCTGTGGAAAGTTGTTTGGACAATTAATCGCAATGAGGCCACGTCCTATTTTGTCTAAAATGACAAATAAAGCATTTTGAAATTGGTATTATATGGCACTAACATGTCTGGATCCTGCTAAAAACGTCTTTGCAACCAGATACCAGATACTTCATATTGCTTCAGAGCTGCTGTCGAGAAGCAAGTCACAGTGTTGCCATCTTGCAGCGCCACACCAGGCCTGACATAGGTACCACATCATTTTCAGTCGTTACCAGTGTATCTGTGTAAACAGGAATCTTTTTTTAAATACGGCTTGGTGTAAACATGTTTTTTTTTTTCAAGAGTGTTTTTGAAAGTGTGGGGTTTCAAAAAAAAAATCTGTTTCCGTGTAAACGGCCCCTTAGACTCAATCATTCCCCACCCACCCCCAACCCCCTCGCTCAACAGTACCTCATGCATTTACACTTTTGCAAAGACCATATAGATTGTGTAGATTTTATGTCCTGAATTGATTAACAGGCCGCCAGGAAAGTGATGTTTCCCTTTTCACTGGCCATATTTTAACCGGCAGCTAATCAATAGTGGGACACCTCTCAAGGACATGAGCTCATATCTCCAGCAAAATGTCTACAAAATCTGTGTGTGTGTGTGTGTGTGTGTGTGTGTGTGTGTGTGTGTGTGTGTGTGTGTGTGTGTGTGTGTGCGCGCGTGTTTGAGGTTTTTTTTTCAAACTAAAAAAATCTAACATTTTGTAATGAATGTTGGGATGATGAAGTCGCAAGCTTCATGTAGCTGCAGCATTTTTGCAATGCTGTACGCTGCTCTGCCACAACATTAAAGCCACTGTCAGATGAAGTGGCTGGCATTGATTTCAGCTACATTACAGTGTTTCGGGGGAAAACCCCGAGGTCGTGGTATTCATGTTGATTGTTCTTTGACCCAAAAAAACACACCCAAACATTGTGTCAGACAAAGTAAACCCCTTTTATGCCACCGGCATTCAGTGTATCATTATTATATCTGGGTTACAGATTTCACTTGACTTGACTTTTGACGCTGTGTTTAACATATATATATATATAATATACAGAAAATTATGTTTATTTTTTTTTTTTTAATCTAACTCACGTAAACTAATTAAATACAACTCATAACAATACATAATTTCACTTCTCTTTACCATGATGTGAAGGCTGTGAAAGATCCAAGCTTGAAATGAAGAATTACAGCGACAAAGAGAAACGATTACGTATCCTATTATAGCAAATTTAAGGCTGCATGTTGGGTTTTTTTTGTTTGTTTGTTTGTTTTTTCAATGTTCTTGTGGAGGAAGGTGCGGGGTAGATAGGTGGAGCTC
Organism: Nelusetta ayraudi; assembly: GCF_046127955.1. NCBI lineage: Eukaryota > Metazoa > Chordata > Actinopteri > Tetraodontiformes > Monacanthidae > Nelusetta > Nelusetta ayraudi. Next base: position 1,090,930 of record NW_027466066.1, on the reverse strand, counting down.
GCGTGCAGCTGGTGTCACTCGGAGAGTGAGAGAGCGAGCGAGCGAGCGAGAGAGAGAGAGAGAGAGAGAGAGAGAGAGAGAGAGAGAGAGAGAGAGGCCGTCGGGTACAGATCAGAGGTTACCACAGGACACTGCCTGCTAGCCTACTGCCGGACCTCGGCAGCGCGGAGAGCCGCTCAGAGCCGCCCCGGACAGGATCACCTCCTCCTACCTCACCGCCGCCGCTTCTACCTCGGGGATACTAGCGCCACTCGGACACACAGCGGCAAATTCAAAGTCCTATCTAGCCGCGAGGAGGCATTTCAAGGCTGCTCGCTCGCTCGCGCGCCCGCTTCGTTGGGCTCGCTGTGACCGGAGCGACTTTTCGGCGAGGTAGCGGGGCTGGATGCCGCGCATGGATATCGAGAGGGAACCGCGGTGCCCGTGACACCCACCGACCGACCAAACGGAGAGTCGTCGCCCGGGCGTCAAGTGAGCTCCTTCCGTCGACTGCGGGGGATTAGCGAGCTAAAAACATTCCGGCTCCCCTCCTGCAGTTCGCCCGACTCTCTCTCTCTCTCTCTCTCTCTCTCTCTCTCTCCGTCACTGAGGGTCGTTTCCTCCGGCACTTGTAGCGGTTTTTTTTTGACGCCGAAGAAGAAGGAGAAAGAGAAGAAGACGGCGTCGAGCCGCGTCGCTTTGCGCCTCGTCCCGGCGGCTCTAGAATCGACACGCTCCCTTCCACAGGGCTGAAAGGTCACAGGGGCCGGTCATATCTCTTCTCTTGCCCCCTCTCCTCCCCTTCTCCGCCTCCCGTCAGTGTGTGCGAGGAAGATGTGAAACTCTTCCCTTCCTCCTCCTCCTCCTTCTTCTCCCCTTTCGAAAACGCTTTGATCTCCCCCTTCCTCTTCTCCCGCTTCCTCACACGGGCTGCTTCTCTCAGTTTCGCCTTCAAAAGAAGACACCAGGGCAGGCAGGCGGCGCTTCTCTCTGGGATGTACGAAAGCGTGGATGTTGTGGGTTTCAGCCCCGGCGGCCCCAGCAGCCCCAGTCCCGGCTCCTTCCTCGGCATGGACTACTACCACAGACCCCCGGGGCTCGGGCCGGACAAGGGACTCCTGTCCGGCGTCGGAGGACTCCAGCGTCCGTTCGGAGGGTCGCTGGTGAGCAGCAGGCACTGGAGCGGCTCCAGCCACTGTAAGTACACTGTCACTGTATTCGGTTGGTAAATGATTTTTTTTTTTTTTTTTTTTTTTTTTTTTTTAAGGCAGAAATTAAACTATCGCAAAAATGACGTGTTTTAAGATGTTGTCAGCTCAGTAGGGGGATGAATGCATGAGTTGACCGGTTCCAACTAGGACACGCCGAGCCCGTCTTCTTGTTTCAGGTGCCCCGCGGGCTCTATTTAGCATCACATTAAGCAGCCTGAAAAGGGACGTGCTGTTTTATCACACTGGAAGTCACTTGCATAGGTTGTCGAGCTCTGCAGCGGCGTTTGAATCGGCGACATATTTACATACGTTGGCTGCAGAGTAAGACAATTGCACATCTGCAGGGGGTTTCCACTTGATATGCATACGCTGCCATTTGTGTGTGTGTGTGTGTGTGTGTGTGTGTGTGTGTTGGGGGGGACATTTTTAAACACAATTAGGATTCGAAATGTTTCTATTTTTATTTTTCATTTAGGTGGTTCTGTTGTTGGCCTTTATAATATCTAGTCAGGAGTATGTTTATATGGCAACTGTATGTTTCTGCTGTGTTGTTGTTGTTGTTGTTAGGGAGCGACTCCGATGCCCTCAGTAGGTCACTGGCACTGGCATGCAACTCATTTACCAAAATCAGCCCATCCTGACCTCAGGCTCAGACCGAGGAGTGTTTACAGCTTATCAACACAAGGGACGAATATAGCCCTCAATGTTTATCGGCTGCGGCATCTGCTTCAAAGTGCTTCCCAGCCGTTTTAAGTGGTTAATAAGTCTTGGCTGGTTAGTAGTTTGTGCTTCTACGTGTTTAGATCGTTCTATTTCTTCCCTGTTACTGATTGTCGTCAAGTTAACGAGACATTGACGTGTAACGAATTCCAACGATTCTAGGAATTACTTGTTTGTTTGTTTGTTTGTCTTTTTATATAAAATTTTGCAATGTTGACCAGAACTGTTAATTATTAAACTATTAAATGATTCGATTTACTAAGAACCCTCGCAAATTGACCACATATTTTGCGTGATCAAAATGTGTGTCTACATATTTGGGAAGGAGACAAAAGCAAAATGTTAGCTCCAGTGGTGATTACTTCATTTGTTTTTGTTACCTTTGGGATCCTAGGAAAGTCGAATCAAATTTCGCGCTTGATAGTTTCAAGATAATACAGTCTTCATGCCAAACCATACGTCTATTTTTTTTTCATTAAAATGTTGGTTTTGTTTCAAATTCTTCACTATATTAACTCAGAGAGTTAAATCCCTCAATGTAATTATTAAATGCCTGCATCACCAGGAGCCAGCCTCCAACAAAAAACAACCTTTGCTAACGTGTTAAAAGGCTGCTTTCAAGCTCTTTTTTTTTTTGCACTCGTTCTTTGAAAACATGTCACTGACCGTCAACAACAGTGCACTCCAAATGGGAATATATCAGGGCAGGTTCTCTTCCCCATACCAAAATAATACAGACAAACAAATAAACCAAGATAAACCGGCAAACCCGGGACCTCCTCTGGAAATCAGACGGCGGCCCAAGGGCGATGACACAGTGATGTCACTGTGACATGGCTCTTGCACAACCGAGGCAGAGTCATAAAAGAGAGAGAGAGCGGGAGAGCGTGAGTGGACTCTGGCCTTGTGCTGAGAAACAGAGATGTATAGAGGCGAGAGGGGGCGCGCTCGTAAATCCAAGCCGTCGGGACGTGTGGGAGAGAGAGGGAGAGAAAGAGAGAGAGAGTGACTTGAATGAAGCAGGTTCAAAGGTTAAAGGCCATGCAGAGAGAGACACACACACACACACACACACACTGGGCTGCTGCCCTAGCGACATGTCAGCTGTGGTGTGTGTGTGTGTGTGTGTGTGTGTGTGTGTGTGTGTGTGTGTGTGTGTGTGTGTGTGTGTGTGTGCGCGCGCGCACGCGCGCATTTGGGTGTTATCCAGAGCAATGACTCACTGACAATTGGGAAGTGACCTACATCCCTCCCTCCCTCTCTTTATTTCTCCTTCTATCTGCCTCTTTCTCCACTGTGTCAGCTGCCCAGTCATCACTTCCCTGCACTGAATGACCTCTCTCTCCCTTGCCATTGGAGAAGGAGCGCGCACACACACCCACACACACACACACACATGCGCACGCACACACACCAACGTGCGCACACAGTCACAGCTTGTCTGGGAATGTGGAGGTACACTGGCTGCGTCTGACCCGTGTGCAAACGCGTGCGTGTGACCACACTTGCGTCGGATCAATGCTCACGATGCTGCTCGAGTAGTTGAACGGCTCTGCGTGACGTATCTGAAGTTTTTTAGTTGTTTTTTTGGTCTTCCTCTCCTGCGTTGGTCAGAATCAAAGTTGAGAATTTTGGACGCGACAGGTCGCGCAAACTGTTTTTTTCTCAGACGCTCCGGCGATCCCCCCGCCCCCTCCTGCAGCTCTGTCTGTTCAGCTCAAGCAGTTCATCCTCATCACTGCCCTGACATTGTGTTCCCCCGTTGAGCTGAATTAGTTTCAAACCGGATGTTATTCAGGAACTAGATGTTTTAAAAAAAAAAAGTATTTTGTGTGTGTGTGTGTGTGTGTGTGTGTGTGTGTGTGTGTGTGTGTTTTTGGGGTTTTTTGGGTTTTTTTCAAGAAGTTTGCTCAGTTTGTGGTGTCTTGGAGCACTCTCATGCCAACATTGAACAACTCTCCAGAAATCAGCGGAATTAGCCCGACGTTTACAGCCTCCTGCAAAAAAAAAAAAAAAAAGCACTACGCCGTGATTGATTCCGGCGGGGTGGGGGGTGGAGGGTGGGGGGGGAGAGAGCAACAAAGGTTGGACTCCATGCGGTTGCAAGACAAAGAAGCACCGAATGGACTTTCCTCACTTTTGAGGACTTCAGAGGCAACGATTGTTGGGAGAAAAAAATGTAATCTTTCAAACAAATTCAAACATCCTCGTGTTTGAATTAAAAACTTTCGGCTTTACAGTATGTAGAGTGAAATTGTGGAACAGACTGACAGAGGGGGGGTCGGGGGGGGTGAGGCAATGTCCAAGCATGAGCTTGTTTAAACAGCAGTACAAACTCGGGGCATTTACCAGTTACAGGGAAGAAGAAGGGTGTGTAGAGCACTAGGGTTAACACGTTTTTACATGGTTATTTCATTTATTTTTCCTTATTAGCATTGGTTTACGGTAGGGATGCAAATCATCGATTAATTCATTAATCGTCAGTTGATTGACCTTATCGATCGATGGAACGATTAATTGATAAGCGGCAATTTTTCCTGAGAACCTAAATTTTCCAATGAAAAATGTGTAAGGAACACATTAAATAACCCTTAAATAATGTTGAGGGTCCAATGTGACACCCGTGTATCCTCTGATTTTAAGTTAACTTCTAATGGGTCACATTTCAACATGCATTTTTTATTTAATTTGTTTTTTTTGTTTGTTTTTTTTAAGTCACTTGTTCTAGGTGTACAGGTATACGCCATGCAATTTACCAAAAAAAAAAACCTGTGTAAAGAATGTTAAATTAATTGCGACTAATCTGATTTAATCGATTTAATCGATTAAATTCTTAATCGACATCCCATGTTTACGGTATGTGAAAAAAGAAAGAAAAAAACAGGTTGCATATTACATAAACGACGATTACCAAGTGGAGAAGGGGTCGGATTAACACAAACATGTTTGGAATAAACTTTCGTCTTCACAATTGCAGCTTAAATCAGCAGCGTTTCGCTTCCGGGAAACACACGATTGCTCCCGACTCATTTTCAGACATTGAATATTAATGCGCCGAGTGTTAATGTATGGGGCAACAGCTGTGGAGGCGGTACCGTGTGTGTGTTTTTTCCTTTGTTGCCGGTGAAATCGGTCGACTTGGGCACACGAGAAGCAACAGCGAACCTCACTCTTTCTCGTCCTCATCGCCGGTCGCCGGCAAGCAACACAAGTCCCCGAGAGTGAGCGCGCAGGAAACAAAATACATCCAGTCAGCATGACCTTTGTGCATTGACTCTCATATAATAAACAGCGGGAGCCTCAGAGCACAGACAGTAGTGTGACTTAACTCTGCTGGGCCGCATTACGGGGCTGAAATCACGGTGCTGCAAACAGATTCTTGAAGCATTAGTTGATAATTTGGCAAATTACATAATTTAACAAACGGATCCTCTTTTTTTTTTTTGTTAGTGAATAGGTGCTAACCCGATTTCAGGCGCTGAATTGAATAGGAGTGCTGCGTTGCACTCTGCAAGACAATGGCCGGCCCGTAAAACAACACAATACTCCATTTTAATAACGTAAGTGCCTTGCGAACGAGCCGTGAGTCATGTCTGTATGTGACAAAGAGGGCCCGGCTGCGCAGCTGGCCGAGATCCGCCGAATATGGCATTGTTTTTGATTACATAAGGAACAGTCGGGGAGTGTCTGCGCTGCAGGCGGCACAAGGCGCTTCTGTTGACGGGAATTTAAACAAGCCGGGTGAGAGTCTCACTCTGTGCATTGAGACGGCCCATAGGTGACGTGTGACCTGGATTGAGCCGTGATAATAACGTCCCCCTCTAAATCCAGTAGTCATGCACGGATGCAGCACGCAGGCTGATTTTGCAAGGCGTCAAACCTGAATATTAGCCTTGAATTAAAGGTTCATTGTGTAATTTTCTGAGATTTTTAAGAAGAAACAGCGACATCGGTCGTTGCATTTTGGTTTGCATGGCTCTTTTACTTATGTCCCCTTAGGGATGCCGTACCCTCCCTCTCTCGAGCTCGCCAGTGAACTACGGTGGCCTGCAACCACACCCTGGATACCTCATCCACCTTCTTCTTTGTTGGTTTATTTGAGGATGTGAGCATTCACCCTCGATGAATATTTTATTTTACTTTTTTATTTCTTTGTAATTAATATAATTTTCCTTCTATTGCACTATGTTGTTGCTTTAATTGTGCAAATGTGTGATTAACAAAGGCTTAAATTCTATTCTATATTCTATACGCACTTGTCAAGCGGGCTGGATTGTCCACACCAGGCTTCCTTAGAAATATGATGGTGCAAGATGGCAGCTAAGTGGGAACAAGACCCTTGCTATATGTGTATTCTTATATACAGTACATATAAGAACTGTTCTGGCTAACTTTGGACTTCAAAGATTGCTGCATTAGATTTATGACTCATCAATTCTTTGGATTAGTCAAAAACAGACAAACCCATCAAAGTGTTTTCGCTACTGATTTTCTTTCTTGTGATTTACTTCTGTGTGTATTTTGCACAAATATAACATTTCCATCAGTATATAAGTCGGTGCGTAAACACATTTAGTGCTTGCCTCACTAACCCTTCTATTGGATTTGTTTCCACGCATCCAGCTTGAGAAGAAGCCATAGAAAGCATTTGGATAGGGGGATGGGGGGGGGGGGTGGACTATTGGGAGAAAACACACAAAAGATGATAGGAACTTTTTGCCACATTCAAAGCGGACCAATCAGATTTTTACTGCCGGTCGCACCAGATAGCAACAGCTCCCGCCTTCATTTTGGAGGCCCTATTGTCCTCCAGCTAGCAGCAGCTAGCAGGAAGCTAATTGTCTATGGAGCACTAAGACCAGCTGGAAACTCTGAATGGAGCTCGAGGTGCTTCACTGAAATCTCAGAATTGAGATCTCATGAATCCAGTCGAGTTGTTTGATCGTCTAATTCCCCTGTGTGTAAGTCTATGTTTTAGCTTCTATTAGTGTTTTAGCACTCAAGATTGGTCCTGGTCTCCAGATCACTTTTTAAGGGTCTTGGTCTTGTCTCGGTCTCAATGCTCTCTTGATGGGGTCTTGGTCTTGGTTGGTGCGGTCTTGACTACAACACTCCAAGAAAGTCAGATAGGTTCACAGTTCTCTCTTTCAATCCCCAGTTTAAACAACTAGCGTCACCACCTATACATCACACCATCACCCCACCCCCAAGCCTGTAACTGAGTAACCCTAGTAAAACAATGGCGTGTTGAAAATTAACATACGCTCTGTCTTGTCTCTCTCTGGTGACAAATGCAAGGCAAGCCGTATTGTGTCCAGGGGTTTCGGTTTCACTGAAAATGGAGCTGTGATAAAAAAAAAAAAATCATCTCTTTGTGCATTCCTGCGCGGCGCAAGGACAATAAATCTGAGCTTCGCTTTCACCTTGGGGAAGCCGAGAGGTTCGGGGGTGGGGAGAGATGGCGGGGGTGATAAGAGGCGGCGGAGGAGTCGGCCTCCGATCGGAGGGCCGATGCACCCGGCTGGTCGGCCGGCCGTGGCCAAACACAGCTGGCCCGGGGAGATCCATCATAAGCCTAAATACAACACGGGGGAAGCCGGCGCAGGCTGCGCAGCGGCGCTTTGAGCCGAGGCTGCGCGAAAAAACAGGCGGCGATGCGCGCTAACGCTAGGACAACACGCGGCGCCGGGAAAACTAATAGCAGCGGCACGTACGTTTGTTTGCTTTGACCTCATGGCCTCGGTTGAAATTCTCCAGTGCAGCAACACCTCACTCGTCAAACTTGCGTCTACACTCACTCACAGGTTTCAACAAAAACTATCAAAGTAGTTTATATGCGTTTGTTGTAGATAGTTTGTAATTAAGGGTTGCAAATGATCGATTAATTATTAATCGTTAGTTGATTGACCTTATCAGTCAAGTCATGATTAATTGATAAGCGGCGACTTTTCCTAAGAACCTAAATGAAAGATGTGTAAGGAAGACATTATTTAACCCTTGGATAATGTTGAGGGTCCAATGTGACCCATTTTTACATTAGAGAACAGTAAAAACACCCTAAACATTTATCCTCTGACTTTAAGTTGACTTCTAATGGCTCACATTTCAACTTTTTTTTTTTTTTTTAGTTGTTTAAAAGTAACTTGTTCTAGGAATACAGGTATACACCACGCCATTTAACAAAAAAAACCCTGTGTAAAAAAATGTTAAATTAATTGCGACTAATTTAATTTAATCAATTAAATTCTTAACTAATTGTTAACATCCCTTATTCAAATGCCTCAAAATGCTCCAGTTTGTTCTTGTTTGCTTGTAGGGTGTAGTTAGGCACTGTTTTAGGACTGCACACACACAGTTTTCCAGTCTCATAATATGTAAAATTCACTTTGGCAAATATTCTCTAACGATTCTGCATCTACGACGTACGACGAGTTCGTGAACTGGACGAAATGAGGAAGAGAAAAGCTCATCCTCTGCTAATTTATCAAGTAGCCGTAGCCTCCTTCCGCCTCTCTCGTGTAAACACCGTGGCCGAGGGCCGGAGACATTGGCGCGCCCTGCGCTGGTGTGGGAAGGGCAGGGATGAGATTTATAAACACGGAGTTGAAAACGGAGCGGCGCTCTTGGAGGGCCGAGTGGAAGGAGAGAGTCATGCGCCAGGGAAGGTCAGACAGACGGTGCTGAGCGAGGGGAGCCGCTGGCTGGTGTGTCGGTGAGAGCAAAGAGAGCAAAGGCAAACGGGGAGAGGGGGCAGACGCAGGGATGGACAGTGGAGAAAGGGGAGGAGGAGGAGGAGGAGGAGGAGGAGGAGGACCTCTTTATTTCTGTGACTCTCTCTCTCGCTCTCTATGTAAACAGAGCAGACCAATAGGGGGATTCGGATCTCCTACATAGTGGAATGTCTGGTATGGCTATGAAAGAGGGGGAGGGAGAAGTGTGTGTGTGTGTGTGTGTGTGTGTGTGTGTGTGTGAGAGAGTTGTCAGTGAAGGCAACATGAGGGGGGGGGAGTCAGAGGAGTCAAGCATGGTCCCACTATCACTCTGGAGTGTTCACACCTGCAACATGCATTAGTGTGTGTGTGTGTGTGTGTGTGTGTGTATAAATACAGGGCTTTGTGAGTGCCTCTTTTGTGAAGTGAAAGTTGTGAAAGTGAGTTTTACTAGCCAGGAATGAACTGCGGTTTGCTTTCGGCTCAGGTTGAGATAAGGTTAAGATAAAAAAAAAAAAACATAGAAAGGTAGAAAAACAAAGCGCTCTTATCTGAGGGCTACAAGGGGGACGGACGCATTGTGACCATAGAAGAAGAAAAAAAGCTATTTTAAGGTTTAGGATTTAGACTGGAGTTGTACAAGATTCTGCAAAAACATATGGAAGTCCCCGCAAAGAGTGTGTGCGTCACATGAATCCTCACTTCCTTCCTGGAAATACAGTTGTTGTTTTTTTTGTTTTTTTTAAGTGGGAGGAGCCTTAATAATGGAAAATCGTGCAAAACTGCAGGGTGGAAATTAGATTTTTATTTTTAGCAAGTTTTGATAGTTTTGTGGCGTCCCAACACGGTTGGATGGGCGAGTCTTCCGGCCGATGCTGCTTCGGCTTCAAAGAGGAAGGAGGACAAATAAACGTGCTGCACGAGACACTCAGCGAGCAGGCCGGCCGACCGACCATTGAAGTCCCACACGCGCTATCGTGTTTGGGATCAAAAGTGGAAGGAGGTCAAGCAGAGGGGAAGATTTTCAAGAAAAATAAATATAGCCGTAGTCCTGAAAATGCATCACAGAAGCATCCGGAGGGGGGGGAAGTCCCGTCACATGACCACTCTAGCATCCAGCAGACTGCAGAATTATGGGTAACACTTTATATTAAGCCATGTAAGATGCTTCTTAACATACTTCAGTATAAGATTATGCTAGTTATTACAGCGTTATTAACACATTATTAATTAAACAGTTAATTTTGCTTTTTGCAGTCAACGATGGCTGTTCCTCAGTCACACATCACCGTGTTGTCAGCGAATGCCCCCTCTAGCGCTCAGTGCTGGTCAGCAGTTTGAACGGGAACGTTGAAGAACGGCTCATTCATACCTCGCCCTCGACTCTGACAGCGGGCGAAGCGCCGCGTCATTTTCTATTTCCGTGCAGTCAGAAGTGGAGTTGCACCTGCGTAGGACGGCGTTAAGTGTTCACTTCAGCGTTTTGCCCAAGTCACGGCTCACCGGGGACTGACTCTCTTATTTCCCCTCGGCCTCCTTCCACGAACCCCTCCTCCTCCTCCACCTCCGCCGCCGCCACCAGCAGCACCACTCTTTGCCTCGCCTTCAGTCAGTCAGCAGCCCGGCTGAACAGACTTCTGGCGTTCATCACACTGCTCACAGCGGAAAGTTTGAGGGGCCTCATAAAACAACAAGATGTAAACGTCAACATCTAGATGAACATCTGAAACGTGTGTGTGTGTGTGTGTGTGTGTGTGTGTGTGTGTGTGTGTGTGTGTGTGTGTGTTATAGAACAAACACACTAGCAATCATATACAATGAAGGAAGACACAGGGAATCCCATTCAGTTAGCTGTATTTATAATAAAATCACAGGCAGACGAGACGTTGAGGTCATCAGTAGAAAATCTGTTGCAGTCTACACCAGGCGTGGGCATAACCACGGCCCGGGGGCCATATACCGGCCCTCCGAAATTGAAGAAGTGATATTAATAGCAACTAAGTCATAAAATTGCTGTATTTCATCCAGTTTTTTCAGTGTTTTAAGAGTCATTTCAATAGAGAGCTAAATTACATGTAGCTTCAAGGACACATATTCTGTTGTAACACTATTGTTCATTTTCAATTGGCATTATACCACATGTTACATACATATCCCATGATATATTTCATTTCTCCTATGAGGTGGGTCACCAAAACGCTCCATCCGTCTGCTCCTGCTCCTGCTCCCTCCGTCTAATTTTAGAAACCACTGTGATCAAAAAAGTTTGCCCACTGTTGCTCTGGATGAACATCTGAAATATGTGTGCGTCTGTTATAGAAGGAAACAAAAACTCCCAATTAAGTATACATGAAATGAAGACAATGGCCCCGTTCTGTTTAGCTGCACGGACGTGCGGTGGCGCAGGCGACTCCACCGCCTCGCAGCCCCGGACGGCACTCAGTCGTCCGTCGACGTCGAAAAGCTGCCACTCAGAGTCCGAACGGCTCCGGCCAAACACCAGAGTCCAGTTCCCAAAGCAGCTACTTTCATCACTTTCACTCAGCGAGCAATGTTTTTATTTTCTTTCCCCCTCCCGCCATCCCTTCCTCCAGCCATAGAGACGGAGAGCACCAGCTCAGGGGAGGACCTCCTGGTCCCCAGCCCCCCGTCGCCTCCGCCCCCGCCCCGAGTCTACAAGCCCTGCTTTGTGTGTCAGGACAAATCCTCGGGATACCACTACGGGGTCAGCGCCTGCGAAGGCTGCAAGGTAGGCAAGCCGGGCGACGCGCGCACACACACACACACACACACACACACACAGGATTAGGTCCACAGGTTACAGTACAGCGGCCTGCGCGAATCAGAAAATAGTTCCTAGCCAAGCATTTGCGTAACGTGCGGGCGCAGAGGTCGTGACCTTTGTACCTCCTCCCAGGACCGCTAAGCCTCTTTGCTACATCTAATCCCAACACACACACACAAACACACACACAAAGCGTGCCGGCTTCGATATCCGCGCAATTGTGATCAACCGCCGCTCTCTGAAAAACACACAAAGTAAAGCCGCCGCCGCCGCCGCTCGCTGCACATTAGCAGCAGATGGCGCCCTCCTCTTCCAGATGTTTACCCCCCTCCCCCCTCGCTCCCCCCCACTCCGATCAGGAAGCACCGCCTTCCCGTTTTTCACCTGTCAACGTCCCTTCCGCTTCCCCTCCCCTCCCAGGGTTTCTTCCGGCGCAGCATCCAGAAGAACATGACGTACACGTGCCACCGGGACAAGGTGTGCGTCATCAACAAGGTGACCAGGAACCGCTGCCAGTCGTGCCGGCTGCAGAAGTGCCTCGACGTGGGCATGTCCAAGGAGCGTGAGTGAATTCACATTGCTAAGTCAATCCGGTTGAGGGAGGTTGATAAGAAAGGTACTTCTCTTCCCCCCCCCCCCCCCCTTCAGAATAATCTCCTTTTTTTTTTTTCTTTTTTTTTTCCTTTGCACCCCTTGAACTTTGGCACAGAGACGCAAAGTGCGGATTCTTGACGTTTTTCCGCCATCTGGTGGCCTCGAGCAGTTACTGCATAGTGTTCCTTCCTAGTCGCTGTCCCTCGGGTAGCGTCGTCTGAAGCTAAAGCAAGGGCGTCTAACTCAAATACACAGTGCGGCCGACATTTCAAACTTGGACAAAGTCACAGGTCAACATTGATAGTAATTTAAAAAAAAAAAAAAATCTTCCTTCAGAATAGTGAACTTTTTAATAATGACTCAAACAAGTTTTGCCTCAACCTGAAAAGGGAAAAAGCAAAGCTTAATACTAAACAATACATTACTTCATATTGCACACGTGCAAAATCGATTTAATTAATAAAGTAACAACAACAAATGAACCAGTTAAGTAATAATAATAATATTCTTCAGTGAACATCCTGTCCCAATTGACCAAATAACCAGCAGAGCATTCTGGGATTTGTAGTACTAGCGGTACATGTGATTTAGTGGTGATTTTGTATTGCCTCACGGGCCAAACATAATTGCACTGCGGGCCAGTTTTGGCCCACGGACCAGAGTTTTACATCTATGTCCTAAAGCATCCATGCTCTACAAATTTTCGACAAATTTTGTCCTACTTCCATTATGTTTGGTCAATGTGATTTGGTTGGTTTTGTTTCTTGAACGAACTTGCACGCACATGTTCAATTTATCTTTATTTATTTATTTTTTTTACGTGTTCAAACTATTTTTTTTTTTTATGGGTCACATCCATTTTAATCACGATAAGTCAGAAAGAGAAAGGGGATTATCACCGGTACAAGGACTGTTCTTGACTTACACACTGACCCACTTCAAACGGCGCCTCTGCCACCCTCCTGCAGTGGTCAGAAACGACAGAACAAAGAAAAAGAAGGAGGAGAAGAAGCCGGCGGAGGTGGAGGTCTACGTCCTGTCCGCCGAGACGGAGCAGATGATCGAGCGGGTTCGCCGGGCCCACCAGGACACGTTCCCGTCCCTGTGCCAGCTGGGAAAATACACCACGGTGAGACTCCGGCGCCCGGCCTGCGAAGTCGCTGACTAACCCGAACCCGTCTGACGCCGTCCCTCTCTCTCCCTCCGTCTCTCCCCTCCCTCTTCCGACCCTGCAGAACAACAGCGCCGAGCACCGCGTCGCCCTGGACGTCAACCTGTGGGACAAGTTCAGTGAGCTGTCCACCAAGTGCATCATCAAGACGGTGGAGTTCGCCAAGCAGCTGCCGGGCTTCACCACGCTGACCATCGCCGACCAGATCACCCTGCTCAAGGCCGCCTGCCTCGACATACTGGTGAGTCGCACGCCGCGGTTGGTGGCCCCGCCCCTCGCGGGCTTATTAGACACTGATCAATACATTCAGCAAATAATAAGTCATTGTATCCAAGATAGCCACATGGAATATGACCCAACATTAAAATAGGGATGCGTGCTAATAAAAGTGGTTTGTCATATAGGACAGTGGTTCTCAACCGCTGTGCCGTGAAAAATGATCCAATTTCACTTAATAGGGCTTAAAAAAAAAAAAAAAAAGAATACTATCATTCCATTATGGAGTGACTGTGCTCTCAGCTCTGTGCGCATCTATCATTATCTTAAGTTGTGCAGATAACTGGTATATATATCTTTATTTCCTTCCTTTTTCTTTTTTATTCTGGTTTTTGCTGCTGTAACTACACAGATGTCCCCAATGTGGGATAAATAAGGCATTCTTAGTCTATTCTGTTCACACTTACTGAGTATAAACAAGTTAAGAGACTACAGCATATTTTCCAAATAATATTTTGGTTGGTGCTGTGCCAGGTGATTTTTTTTTTTTTTAATGTAAAAAAATGTGCCATGATTGAAGAAAGGTTGAAAAAGACTGGTTTACATGGTGAGGGCTGCGTTCCCCTGGGTGGCCACCAGGGGGTACTGTGGGGAGCCGTAGACAATTGGAGCGAAGATGGAAAAAATACAAATACATAAATAATAGAATGAATTGAATAATATTTTTTAAATATTGTTATCAGATATGATGCAATAATTGATTAATTACTGTGATTAAATATAATCTATGATAACATCATATGATTGCCTGCCAGTCAAAAACATCATTCATGGCTGGGTGATTTGCTCCTCAAGGTAACAGGCGGGGAAGACATTGCTGCAAAAAGAAACAAAAAGCAAAACAAGAATTGTCCAAATAAAGTGAGAAAATAAGAGGCAGTAAGACGGTAATTCAGGGCTTAACAGCCATGCAAAGAAAATGGCCATGATCATCGACATGTTGGTTGATTATTTTGCCAAACATCATTTCCAACCATCTGGAACAAACCCCTGGTGGGAAGACCTTTTCACACCTCTTCCTCCTCCTCCTCCTCCTCCTCCCCCTCCTCCTCCTCCGCGTCCCGGCAGATCCTGAGGATCTGCACCCGCTACACCCCCGACCAGGACACCATGACCTTCTCCGACGGCCTGACGCTCAACCGCACGCAGATGCACAACGCCGGCTTCGGGCCGCTCACCGACCTGGTGTTTTCCTTCGCCAACCAGCTGCTGCCGCTGGAGATGGACGACGCCGAGACGGGCCTGCTCAGCGCCATCTGCCTGCTGTGTGGAGGTAGCGCGCTTCGCTTCCCGCCTGCGTTTTCTCCAGAGAGCGAAAGAAACGAGAGAGAAGCCCTCGGTGCCGGCGTCTCGATTCCGCTTTTTAATGCGAAAACGTGGTCCGTTTCTGATGAACAGAGAAAAAAAAGCGTGTGTGTGTGTGTGTGTGTGTGTGTGTGTGTGTGTGTGTGTGTGTGTGTGTGTGTGTGTGTGTGTGTGTGTGTTCTCGGCAGCTCGCAGCTGTTTCCTGTTTTTCGCAACTGCAAAAGAGGCCGATCGCTGCAGTTTTGCAGGACAGATGAGCGAAGCCTCTGCGTGGGCGGTTTGGCTGAGCTTGATTGAAGAGTTTTAATTTTCCACGATCACGCCGCAGTGCAAGTTGATCTAGCGGCTCTCAATGCCACACAGGTGTGTTACAGTGTGTGTCTGTGTGTGTGTGTTTGCAGACCGCCAGGACCTGGAGGACTCGGACAAGGTGGACGTTCTCCAGGAGCCCATCGTGGAAGCCTTGAAGGTTAAACTCTCCTTCACTTTGCTGTGTACATTTCTTTCTATTTGAATCAGGCCAGCGTTGCTCCGACTTCCCCATTGGCCTTTTCAGGCTCGGGTGCATCGTGCGCTAATGCGTCTGCCTCTCGGATGGAAGTGGGAATGTGAGAAGACGCACGCAGCTGACGAACTCGCACTGCTCTGTCCTCCGCAGCTCTACGTGAGGAGGAGGAGGCCGGACAAGCCCTGCATGTTCCCCAAGATACTGATGAAGATCACCGACCTCAGGAGCATCAGTGTCAAGGGTGAGACGCATGCGCGCGCACACACACACACACACACACACGCACACACGCTAACAGACAGGTCATTTCAACAGACGGTGTTCCCACAGTCATGAAAGTCATGGAATTTTGTAAGAAAAAAAATCACAAAAAGTTTTGGAAAAAGTCATGAAATCTGATCGTGCGCCTTCCGAACTTGCAGAATTTTCTTGTTGTTCGGTCCCGACTCAGGCTGCGGGCCACCCCCACGTTTCGTTTCCCCATTAACAGTCTGTATGTTCATCGTTTTAAAGGTCAAGTGTGTAACATTTTGGACATTTTGAAGAAGAAACAGCAACATTAGCCAACTTGCTATATGTGTATTCTTATATATAGATAGAGGAACCTTCATGAGGGTGCCAAAACAAAATTACTGTGATTGTACTGCGACTGTACACTTTAATAAATGTATCTATGGGCATTGCATGAAGTTTTTTACCAATGTAAAAATCATAAACCTAGAATTGTGCAAAACCTAAATATCGCAATAAAAAACTGCTAATGGAAAGACCTACATTTCGGGAAAGAAAACCTTTCATAAAGCTAAAAGCCTTTTTACGTTCTCACGAGGTGGGCTTTCAGACGTAACGATATAGAGGTATATCGCAAAAGTGTCATAGAAACATTCTTTTCGCATTTACACGTCAGCGGACGTGGCGTGCGGGGTCAACAGGAAGAGATGGAATATTTTTTTTACAAGTAATCAAAAGATAAAACAACGATTCCCGACAGTAAACGAACGCAAATGTAATTCGAGATTTTACGAGAATTGCTGCCTCACACGCTTCACACCATTCAATGGAAACTTTGTCGGAATTTTACAAACACTGCTTCTGATTGAATGTACTTTAAAGAACTTTAAAGAACATTTAAATTGATTATTGATCGGACTGACCTTTGATTGGTCCAATGTAAAAAAAAGTTGATTATCAGATTTTAAACCGAGTCGTCAGTAGACTAACAGACTAGCGTGTCTCTCTCTCTCTCACTGTCTCCCCCCCACCCCCACCCCCCGCCTCCCAGGTGCCGAGCGGGTGATCACGCTGAAGATGGAGATCCCCGGCTCCATGCCGCCCCTCATCCAGGAGATGCTGGAGAACTCGGAGGGCCTGGAGGGCCACGGGGCCGGGGGAGGGAAGGGCCGGGGGTCCGGGGGCCGCGAGGAGCAGGAGGAGCAGGCCGAGGCGGGGGGGCGGCGGCGCCCCAGCACGTCATCGTCCAGGTCGCCCGGCCGGAGCCCCGCCCCCTGCTCGCCCTCCCCCTCCACCTCCCCATCCCCTGGCACCTGAGTGGCTCCGCCCACAGCCACCCTTCCTCCTCCCCCTCCCCACCCCTCCCTCACGCACCGGATGACTCCTCAGAAGAAATGTCTCACTGAGCTGCTGATCACACACTGGTGTTTCCACGCAGGCTGCGAGCATCACAGCAGCAGCAGCAGCAGCAGCAGCAGCAGCAGCATCAGGGAGGCGAGGTTGATTTTTCCAAGCTTTGACGCTGCAAGCAAACACACCATTCCAATTACCACAGTTGTGACGGCAGCGGCGGGCAAGCGAGACACACACACACACACACACACACAGTGGTGGAGAAAAGTTTTCGGACACCCTTTAAATTTTACTCAGTCTCTATTATCGTCTTCAAATATTTCAGAGATTTTTTTATTTTTTTTTAAATCCCCGAGTGTTTCGAAAGGTTTGGCTGCATCAGAGGCACAAACGGATGGCAATTCTTTCTTTCTGTGAAGGCAAAATAAGAAAAATGTTGCACTCTATTGCGAGGGACGTCTTCTAGCGGAAACGTTCGGTCCTGGGCGGGACGGAGCCGTGCACGTGCAGCACGTGAGTGACTCATGTTGGTAGCTGCACTGGAACAAACTGCACTCGGAGACTTTCAGACTGATTCTTAGCCAAATGTGGTACAGCACACTCACACACACACACAATGCACGAGGTGTCCAAATACTTTTTTCCACCACTGTGTGTCTATACACCCTCTTAAATAATGGCCTAAATCTGGAGTTTTTTGATTCAACTAAAAAAACTCAATTATTGAATTGAATTGAATTGTGTTCTGCAAAATAAATGTGCAATTTTCTGTATGTATGTATGTATGTATATATATATATATATATATATATATATATATATACATATATATATATATATTATTATTATTTTTAGTTTTTTAAAATCCCTTTCAAAAGCAATAGCCACGGCCCATGAAGCCGCGACCCACTGATTGGGTCACAACCCACCAGTTGAGAAACCCTGACATATAGTTTATATTTACTATCATTTCACTCAATTAGGGGACTATTGACAAACAGTAAATACAATATTAACATGATTATATTGCTATTAGTCAATTACGCAACATAAGAGAATTAAATTACTCGGGCCAATTTATGAACACGCCTTTGTGAATTGGGTTTGATTTAGATTTTTTTTTTTTTTTTTTTTATGAACTCTGGCTTGGGCAAGATTGCCTCTGGAGTATTTCCCACGCGATTCACCAGTCACAGCAGTGCTCTCCACGCTGGCCATCATACCTCAGGGGTAAGATCACATGACCTGTTGGAAGGCTGGGATGAAGAGTGGATTCTACGGGAGGTCGTCGGCCTCGAGGAGAGCTGACATAGACCAAAAATATGTACATTTATATCGTACAACCAAAAACAAAGGCATGTTTATCACGGGCAAAAAAAAAATGACTGAGGCCGTTATTTAAAGAAGGTATTAAATCAGAATATCAGCGATCCGTCGAGCTCAGTGTTGTTCTGGCCGTATTAGGGCCTCGAACCTCCCCGCTAACGCCCCCCCCCCCCCAAACATGATGAGAAATCCTCCTCGCTTCCTCCCAAAAACCGGTCACATGGTTTCCCTTCATCATTTGCTTCCCCGTCTCGCTGCTGGTGCAAATTACCGTCACAGTTTTTGTTTGTTGTTCCGGACGAGCTGCTATCTGCGGGGGGGGGGGGGGGAATACAGGAGATTTAAAAAAAAAAAAAAAAAAAAAGAAGGTACAAGGTCATGTGACCAGACGTCACGGTATTTTCAAAGACTCTGAACGCAGTCGCCGCCACGCCACGCCGAAGCCGACGAAGGAGAGAGACCGGATGTGATGGACGTCGTGTGTAAATTAGTGTGTGTATATATTTAAATGTGTACATATAAAAAAAAAAGGTGTAAGGTCGTCGGGACTGATGAACTGATGATACAAGAGGTTATTTTCCTAATTGTACATGTGTATATACTGTATCTTGGTTCACGCACACGCGCGCACACACGTAACTCAGCTTTAGATGTCACAGACACATCAGGGAGAAGTTCTTCTTTTGTTTTGTTTCTCGCGTCACTGGAATTAGAAATAAGAACCCAAGAGGGTTTTCTTTTTTTTCACGCGTCATGATTTTTTTTTTTGTTTTTGTTTTTGTTTTTTGTTTTTTTGATCCGATGTAAAACTTGGATGCAGCCTCAGCAACTGGTTTCATCAGAACTGTGAAAACGTAGTAAGTCGTCCTGCCTGCAACCAGAGTGAAAGCAGGAGCAGAAATTCTTTGTTTGTTTGTTTGTTTGTCTTCTTTGGCGTTTTTTTTTTTTTTTGCAGGATTTTTTCCTTGGGATGCACGAAGCTGCATTTTGTATTTTAGCGTCACCGCCACTAACTAACTGTCACAGTCACGGCCCCGTCGTGGACGCACACTGTCACTGTCTCACTACAACACGCTCCGTCAGTCAGGTCGAGATCAGTGTCGCTGTCGTCCTTTTCCAAGCTCACTGGAAAGAGTTTAATAAAAAATTAAAAAATGATAATAATAAACCATAATGTTGCTCTTTTGTCTTGAATTTACGCTTTCTGTGGAATAACGGCTTACGGTGGATTCTTTTTGTTTTGTTTTAAAACTGGATATATATTTTTTTAGAGACTAAACTAACCTGAGGTAAGAGGGCCCTTTGTGAGATCCCAATCACCAGGAAGTTTTAGTTTGCTCTTTTTTTTTTTTACAAACATATTTGCAGAATCGGCAACTGTAGCTTTAATAAAGTCCACGGTCTTCTTTTTTTTTTTTTTTAGCCCTGACACTCTTGGATCTTTTTTTTTTTTCCTCAATTTTTTTCATTAGGATATGGTGGGAAAATGTTTTTAAAAAATCATCCAGTTAGGGTCACTTGCCAATGGATGCCTGGCTGATCAGGGGTTTGGCAAGCGGGTGTGATCTAAGAAGGTTTTGGCCGCCTCCTCGGCTTGTGGAAAAGGAACTTGAGACAGGGCGGCAACAGCGGCAAAGAAGGACGACTAGTCTGGCAACAGGTCCGACACCACACAGGTGCAGGACTAGCAGGTTAGAAACAGGTGTGTCCAATGAATGTAATGAAGTTCCTGGTTCCACCCTGTGGTCCAGTCGCCGGCAGACAAGAAAGAATGTGAATAATGATTAAAATGTACCGGGTGTCGAATCAACCAGGATTGATGTGGTGCTGCAACACTATCAATCTATCTATCATACGTCCAGGCCGGCCCGACGTGTCAATAATGCACAGTCACAAAGTGAGTACAAGCTAGCTCTGGTTCAGCATTCAGCTATGCAGACAGGCTGGTCAGGCTGGTCAGGCTGGTCAGAGAAGACGTGCCAACTGAGAACCAGTGTGAGTTCGATGAGGTCGACTGTCAAATATTTGTAAAAATGTACATTTATTTACATTTTTAATCAGACAGCAGCGTTAAAAAAAAACAGACAACTTCCACCGAGAAATAACAAACCGACTGAAATCGATCAAGCAATCAAAAACATTCAAAAGAGACTCATTAGCATTGTAACGTTATGCACCGACATCACTTTCACCATGTGAGGTTTTTTTTATTTTTTAGGTAGATAAAAACAGGCCTTTTCTTCTATTTTCTTTTTTTTTTTTAACATGGTTATTAATACAACTGCCCAATAACGTGTCGATGTCAAAAATAATAAACAATGTTAATTAAAAGTAGTTTTGGTTGACAGGAAGGAGTAAATGTAGTTGGCACGCAATTTAGCATTCTTAGTTAGCTTGAGAAGAGGGTACACGCACAGAGCAGATTAAAACCTCATGATTAATTCTACACCCCGGCTATTCTGGCGATGATTCACATTCATTATTACTGAATAAAAAGCACAACCGCACTCACCTATTCACGCACTCGCACATTCTCTCACTCGCACATTCTCTCACACACACACACACACACACACACACACACACACACACACACACACACACACACACACACACACACACACACACACACACACACATCACAGGATGGAGCAGCTCTTGGGCGTGGCGCTCCAGCGCAGCCAGCTCAGCCTCTCCTCCCCGTACGGCGGGTAGCGCAGGCCGTTGAGCCGCTCCAGGAACCAGCCGCGCAGCATGCACGCCCTCCGGTGGCTGAACGTCTCGAAGCCCCAGCGACCGTGGTAGCTGCCAAAGCCGCTGCTCCCTGGTGGAGACATTTAATCCAACACTCAATCAGCTGTTTCGCTTGTTTGTTTTTTAAATTTTTTTTTTTTTTTAACAAATACACGCATTTGCATTTAACCCGTGCGATGCGGGTTTTCGTGACGTAATCAATGTGGAATTCCGGGCAGTTAAGCAACGCTGCACTACAGCATATCAAGTCGTAGCTTTTGTTGATTGATGCATAGAATTTACCTGCAGTCTGAACACAGCCATTGACACCAGAGCTGCCAACTTTTACAAAAATCTTGGAGTGAGATTTAGTGGTGGTTTATAGCAGTGGTGCCCAACCTTTTTAGCACCACTGCACAGAGGCTCGCCACCAGATGGCAGTATACCTATTTCCACCGCTTTCGACGGTACCGTATGGCCAATGCAGCCCTCCCGCGTGAGAAATCGGAGGTGTGGCGTGAGAGCGTGAGAATCAAGTCAAATGTGTGAGTCTCACGCCCAATGCCCAATATTATACGCGAGTCGTGATCTCACCATGGCCACCCCAAGGTAAAGGTTTCTGGCTCCAGCAGTGATTCTGAGCAGAGTTGCTAACTCGAGGAGGACACCTACCTACACCTCCGAAAGGCAAACTGGGCAGACACATGTGGAGGATCCCGTCGTTGGAGCAGAAACCTCCGCTGCTGGTCTTCTCCAGCACCGTCTGCACCACCTTTGAGGGAGGAGCCACATCGTCCGTTGGGTCAGCGCGACATCGCGTTCAGTGAGAAACGTTCGCGGGTCGAGCGCTCGCTCGTTAAGTTTCGTACCGAGGACTCGTCCGAGAAGGCGTAGAGGGCCAGCGGCTTCTCCTGGCGGTTGACGAACTCGATGGCCTCCTCCAGGCTCTCCACGGCGATGATGGGTAGGATGGGGCCGAAGATCTCCCCCTGCATCAGCACGTCGTCCTCGCCCACGTCCACCACCACCGTGGGCGCTGAGGGAGAGCAATGTGCATCAGTGCGCAGCCGCTGCGAGGGCATCGGCTTTCCAACTCCAGCGTGATGCAATATTTATATATATGTATATGTATATATATATATATATATATATATATATATATACATATATATATATATATATATATATATGGCTATACAATACATATGTCTGTGACCTGTGACTGAGGTCCCCAAAATGTCAATGCATGACAACATCCCCCGTCCGAAGGATCAGCTATAAATGAGCATTTTAGCACTATACTCTACTGATGTTTTATCCTTAAAAAATTACTCTTTTTTTTTTTCTTTTCCAACATTGCATATTAGAGACTAGAATAGACAAGCATGCCTTTAATCCCACATTGGGGAAATATGCATACTTAGAGCAACAATATAGTGCAAAGGGAAGGAAAAAAAAACAAGGTATGGAAAGTTGGACTATATAAGTTTTCTACATAATATTGACATATAAATAGGTGTTTTATTGCATCTTTGTGAAATGTAAGCGGTTGAGAAAATGTTTGACGACAGACTACGGACGAAAATTAGCCTTCAGGCAAAGTCTAGCGTTTTTCCCCTTGATTGAATCAAACAAACTAAACTGAAACTGAAACTGAAACTGAATGAATGAAGAGATTCCGAAGCTCAGACTCACCAAAGTATTTGTCCTGCTGGTCGCTCTCCCCTCCGATCACCACCTTGCCATTGGACTTCTGGAGCAGCTCCGTCAGGCGGCTCCAGTGCCGCTGGGACACGATGCGGGAGAAGTCGGGGGAGCTCTGGGGCTCCTGGGTGTAGAAGTCCTGCAGGGCCTCTCGCAGCGCCGGGATCATGGCGTCGCGGGTTGCCGGCGAGCACAGCACGTAGTCGGGGGCCACGCAGCTCTGGCCCGCGTTGAAGAACTTGGCCCACAACAGGCGCCGCACGGCCGCCGCCATGTCCACCCCACCGAAGATGAGGCACGGGCTTTTGCCGCCCAGCTCCAGGGTGACCGGGGTGAGGTGGACGGCGGCCGCCTGCAGGATGACGCGGGCCACGTTCTGAGAGCCTGCAAGGAGGAAATGGTTTGGAGGTCAGAGGTCACACACGGCTGCCGTTTTCGACTGGTGGGGCCGCAAGTGGTTCTAAAATTTGACGGAGGGAGCTGGAGCAGGAGCAGATGGGTGGAGTGTTTTGGTGACCCACCTCATTGGACAAAAAAACATATCATGGGATAAAAAAATTTAAAATGTAGAAAAGCGCTACAACAAAACATCTGTCTCTGAAGCCCCACAATATTTAGCTCTGTCTTGAAACACTGATAAAAAAAAACAAACAATGAAATTCAGCTATTTTATTACTTTCTTACCATTAATGTGATTTCTTCAAGTTCAACGGGGCCGGATTAAAAAGCTTAACGGGCCACATACGGCCCCCGGGCCGTAGTTTGCCCACGTAGGTACTTGAATACCGTGACCTCGCTTATCCACCTCACGTGAAATTACGTCAAGTCGGCCCCATGGCCTTCACAACCAACCAGTGACGACCTACCGGTGTACAAGATGTGGTCGAAGCGGTTCTTCAGAAGAGACTGGGTTTCCTCGGCTCCTCCGCTCACCACCGTGTAGCAGTCCTGCACCGACGACAGCGGGGGTTCTTACTTTGCCTTACGTTGCAGAGACGCGCACACAGTGAAACCGTTGCCTTTACCTGAGACAAATACTTGGGGATGAGTTCTGCGACCAGGCTGTCGGTGGCCGAGCTGATCTCCGAGGGCTTGATGACGGCACAGTTTCCTGGTGGGAGATGACAGAAGTTTTGGTTCTGTGTTGTTGATCTGCTCAATTGACTCAATCTGGCCTTCACTCCAGTCCATCGTATGCCTGTCTGAACGTGCGCTCGCCTGGCTCGGTTCGGAAATCAAAAGCAAGCTCGGTCATTGTACTTGGATCGCAGAGATTTTAAACAGCCGGTGTCAAAGGCATGAGAGCACATATTCAGAACACTGAGAGGCTCCCTAGTGGGTTACTGGGTTACACGAGGTCGTCTTACAGAAACAGCAGCAGGGTGAACGCTACAACAGCAACATCAAAAACAAAACAGGTTGGATGGGCTGCACTGCAGGAGTGCTACATCTCTCATTTCTCACACATCTTTGATCATTACGTGATTATTTTTCAGCTGTGTATTTTCTAGCCGTGCGTGAGAGCGCTACCTGCGGCGATGGCCGCCACCAGGGGCATAATGAGAAGCTGCAGCGGGTAGTTCCACGCTCCGATGATGAGCACCACTCCGAGGGGTTCCCTCCGGACAAAGCAGTCGTCCAACTTGGTGGCCTAGAAGAAGAAGAAGAAGAAGAAGAAGAAGAAGAAGAAGAAACAGCAGTAGCGAAGAATCCAAAAAAAACTGTCAAAATGTTTCAGACTTAACCAGCGCTAAAGCAACCCAGTGATCGACCTACCAGGTTTTTGCCGACGTATTCCGGCTTCATCCAGGTGGAGAGGTGACTGAGTGCGTAGTGCAACTCGTTGGTGGTGATGTCGATCTCGGACAAGACGGCCTCAAACTTTGGCTATTGCGTGCAAGAGGAACAAACGAGAGGAAAATGTAGCAGTCAACCAATCGTTTGAAAAGCCATTTGCCCCCTCGCCTTCAACATCCTACATAGGCTTATGCTCCATATTAATGTGGACTTCCTTGACTAAATTTACATGTGAAATAACGCGTACAAAATTATCAAAATTGAACATTGTGTTCTGAGAAAATGATTTGGATGCAATTTTCTGAGTACAAAGTTATGTTGTTTTTTTTCATAAGATATTAAACGCTCCATCTTATGCAAATTCCTTTTTCTGACAATTATGTATTTGCATTGTCTGCAATGGTGTGGTCTTAAAAACTCAACCTAAAAATGAACACAAGGGGGTCAAACACAGTTTGCCGAACAGCTACAAACTTCGAACTTAGACAACAAATTGGGCAAAGCCGCAAAGTCGTTGAAACGTTTAAAAAAAAAAAAAAGATCTGAAAACGGCAATAATATGCAACATGCAAATTCTGCAATTGCCCATGGGAAAAGGAGCAGACATAACTCCTGTCAGAGATCAATGGCAGGTGTCCTGCCCTTTGCAGTTTGTGGTTTTCAGAATTCCCATGTGTGTCGCAGTGAGCACCTTTGCCAGGTCTTTGTGCAGTGCTTTCAGAAAGAGCTCCTCGTTCTCCTTCATCATGGCCATGAGCTTGGTCAGCTGAGCTCGACGAAACTCCTCTGGGACGGTGACCCCCGACCTGAACGTGGCCCGCAGCCTGTCCACAACCTGCTTGTGGGTGTCCATGCTTTCACCTGTAACACACACACACACACGCAAGTCATATGTTTTAGCCTGAATTCCAGCTACTTAACCATCAAAATGCAGTCGATAAAGACGCTGGCTGCACATTCAGTACTTCCTCGTGTTGCCGGAATATCAGATCTGTCGAACGCACCTTTGTCCCAGAGAAAAGCAATAGTGGTTAAGAAAAAAACAAATCTAGGCTGTGAAGATACAGTAGATAGAATAGAAGAATGATGATGGGCTTGACTGCGTCAATGGTTGCGTGTTTGTACAGGTAGCTTTTGTTAACTTACACCTTAATAGAGGAGCTGGCCTAATGACTCAGCAAGACACTGGGACTGGAACAGGGTAAAAGGTGAAAATGTCAGAAAGAAAGAAATGTATTCATAAAATACAAATAATTATGGGTTTTCTGACAGAACGTTTTAAACAAACAAAAAATTGTGAGCCGAATTAATCGGAAGTTCTTCGTTTACTGTAATGTGTTTCACACTGCGTGGTACATTCATTGTGTTCTGAAAGCGGACGCTGTGAAATTTAAAGTCGTTGTTTCACAATGGCAGTCACGAGGGTTCTGGACCACCGAACACTGTTGAGCGTCATGTGACAAGCACGGAGTCAGACTCGAGGGTTAAAAACTACAACCCCCTGTTCAGGTGAGAATAAAAATACAACAAAAGCAAACACGTGTGAAGTTTGCCAGCGCATTTCGCCGACCGCACGCAGGAAAGTGGGGGTTCAAATTGCAAAATAAACCGGAATAGATCGATTTCAGGCGTTATTCGCACAAGCGTTAAAAGTGGGATTTTCCGGACACTTTCGTGCCGCGCCGTGAAAGCGCTTCAGGAAAAAAAAAAAAAAAAAAGAAACACAAACGTACCTTTTGTGTTTGTGTCCGGCTCGTCAACTCCGCAGGTTCCGTGCCGAAGAAACGCGGCGCAGACTATGCGAGTGTATATGTAGTCGGGTGTTAGACTCGAGCCACCAGCCCGCCCGGGCTTTTCGTAATGTGCAACTGGTTTTGGTAAATCCTGAAAAACTGGACCCGAAACTCGTCACGTCAGACGGAGCGCAGGAGAGAGACTCCTTCTGCTTCCCTACCGCGCGCATTAGTACGCCTTCTCCACAAGGTGGCGCTGCTCGTTACGGTACTTTCTTTTGGGAACGTGCACAAATAGACACTAGGTGGTGCTGGAGCACCTGCCCTTCTTCCCTCTGGAGCAAAGTTCTTTTTTTTTTTTTTTTTTTTTTTTTTTTGCAGTGTTTGTTTGTTTGTATGTATGTTTTTACAGTTTATACAGTATGTGGCCTCTGGTGTCATCGCTCAACTCCGGATTAATATGCATTCATGAGCCAAAATGTTTTAGCTCATTTATTTGCCACTTGAAACCCTTTTACGTATTTTTGTTATCATTGTTTTATGTCCTGTGTAATTTAGCTCTTTATTGAAATGACTCTTGAAACACTGGGGGGAAAAAAGATGAAAAACAGCTATTTTATTATTTTATTATGATTAATATCATTTTATCAATGAATTAAAAAGCTTAACGGGACACATATGGCCCCTGGGCCACAGTTTGCCCACGCCTTGTCCAGCTTGTATATGAACTTAGGTGGGGCGTGGAATCACTTTACCCTCTAATGCATGACTGTCAGGAACTAAAGTTAATCATTTCAAGAAACTAGTATTTTAAGAAATAACTTATGACCGCGGTTGGAATGTCCCGTGCACCGACAGGGTAAAGCGAGTCAGATATAGCACAAAAACACCACTAAACACACTCATTTCATCCTTTGTCCATTTGACCATTTCAAGTTCTTTCCTTGTTTGCTGGGTGGCCTTTTTCTGTAAAGAATTACTTTCACCTAAACTCATTTTAAAGACAAGAACTGCACCGTCTTCCAAAGCTACTGACAGCCTTATTTCCTCCTCAAAGTTAAAAAATATAGCACGTCTCCGTCGTTAAGATAAATACTTTTTCTAGGATTATCAAAGGGAAACGAGTGTTTGCTCCGTTCATTTCAATGTTGTTAACATTTAAAAAGTTATTATTTACACTTTTTTTTTTTTAAATAAGACTATTTAACATTTCAAAACAACTCAAGCCATTCAACCAAGTACGGAAAAGCAAATAAGCATTGATACAAAACTTTATTCTCACAATATCAAAAATGACAGACCTACAGTGATTTGCAGATTAAAAGGAATTGAGAGAAAACAATAGAGTGTTTCACTCCAGTTGGCCAGTCATTTCATCTCGGATAGTTCTGTCTGACGGTGCTGAGTGGCAGCACTCGGGTGTGTTAAATAATGACAGAGGTGACAAGTAAAACAAAGAGGAAATGTAAAAACAAAGGGAAAACAACTCGTATTGGTTTGATAAATGACAAATTATACAAAAAGAAAATCATCAAAAAAAAAAACAAAAAAAAAACAGCATATGCACCTGGAGGAATTCCTTGTAATAATCATCGAGTGACATTTCCTACATCTGCAAACTGAAAGGGGAACAAAAAAAAAATTAAAACTCCTTCCAAAAGTTCTAAAACTAAACGACAGTTCTGTCACAAAAGAAAAACGCTAGAGTGAAAGAGGTAAATTCAGGGAGGAAAAGTGTCGTATCTACAGAGCGAGAGTGAGACACAAGGACAAACTCAGGGGGGGCGGGAGGGGTTAAAAAAAAAAAGGAGGAGGTGGCTGAGGGGAGGAGAAGAAAAGTAGGTGAGAGATGACAACAGTCATGGGCCCAGTATCCACCTCATCCCCTTCACCTTTCACCGCTCTGTCAGACCTGGGGCAGCGAGGCAAAAAAGAATTTCCAGCTCTTCAGCGCTGAAGCTGAAGCTGAAGCCTCCCGTGGTTTCGGGGCATGTTTTTATGTTAGTTTGTTTGTTGTTGTTGAGTGTTTTGTTTTTTTTGTCCAACTGCTCTGAGTTCAGACTGACAGAACTGTCCAGTAGCAGGATGGAGGATGGCTGGTGACAAAAAAAAAAAAAAAAAAAAAAGGTACCAGAGATTTTTTTTTTTTAAATCTTTTTTTTCAAACACATCATGGCTGTCTGCTGGAGGACTTCACAGGAAATAGTCGGCTACTGGCTTCTTGGAGGGGATGCCCCTGGTCTCTTGCGGCGCCGCTTCGAATATGATGAATTCCCGCTGTAGGTGCTCGTCCAGCTCCAAGATGGCGGCCACGTTGCCACACCTGCGCGGGGAGACGGGGGGGAAATGAGTGGTTAGAAAGGAGGACAGTGTGAGGATGTGTAGCAAGTGGTGAAAATAAAATAAAAGCGATACTTCTTAAAATATTTCAACAAAGTACAATTGCGATTTGCAGGTGTTTCCATTGAGTGGTGTGAAGCGCATAAAGCCGTAATTCTCGTAAAATCTCGTCCCGCAACATTTTACGATTTTTCGTAAATGCGGAAAAAGTGTTTCCTTGGCACTTCTGCGATAAACCTCTTTATAGATACGTCTGGAAAACCACCTCATGAAGGCATCAAAACCTTTTAGCCGTATCTGAGAGATTTTTGGAAGTTTAGGCGTTTCCATTACCAGTTTTTTATTGCGATATTTAGGTTTTGCGCAATTCTAGAGTTAACGGAAACACAGCCACTGAGGACCTCCAGATTTCTAGTGGGTAGAAGGTGAAGTTCTGACGCTTTTGTGATCAGCTTGGGCGTCAGAGCAACCACTACAACCAGGTGGGCTGACTTGTGCCGTGATCGTCTGTGGTTCTTCCACACGAGAGCAAGGCTCCCGTTCGCTCAATGAATAAGTTTAACTGCCGACAATGTGCCTTAAACTTGACACCATTGAAAGCGAGCTGGAGGGTGCAACACAAATGTCCTGACTTTGCATTATTATTTTTTTTTACACACCTGTAGCAGTAGTTTGGTGCCGACCACACGGTGAGCACGGTTTCGTTGAAGTGCCACTTGTAGCCCTCCATGACCAGCTGGTGAGCCCGACAGATCATGTGGATGTCATTGGCAGCGTTGAACTGGGCGACCACGTCGCTGCCGAACAGGTAGCCGGCGCCCCTGGGACTCACCCCCCAGCCAGTGGTGTCTGGTGGACAGACGGACAGGGAGGAGAGGAGGATCATCAATCAGCCCAGAACTAGCCGGACAACTTCCAACATGGCCGGGAGAGAGAGAGAGAGAGAGAGAGAGAGAGAGAGAGAGAGAGAGAGAGAGAGAGAGAGAGAGGTCCATTTACCTTCTGGATCCGACCACAGGAGGTCACACATGGGCCCGTCGTGAGGCACTTCCTGTTTCCTGTCAATGGTTCGGATCTGGTCCAGTGTCTGGATGGACGGGGACAAGCCGCCGTGCACGCAGAAGATCTACGAGGAACCAAAGAAGCACGCGGAGGTTGACACGGGGAGGCCACGAGCGCAAGCACACGCACGTCTTGGCTCTCGAGTGCGGACTGAAGCCGATGGCGACGCGTGGGGTCTACCTTGCCGTCGATGATGGCGGAGAGGGACAAGTAGTCGAAGATCTCGGTGCAGTATCTCCACACGGTGACCGAGCCGTACTTGCGGAGGCACTCGTCGTAGAAGCCGTAGACCTGGGTGATCTGCCGCGACTCGTGGTTCCCCCTGATCAACGTTATCCGGTCTGGGTAGCGCACCTGAGGAGCAGCACGCACAGGTGAGGAATAAGCTGCTGCTGCTGCTGCTTGTATGTTGTAACAATGTCAGAGAGGTACGAAAAGAAAATTGCGCCACGCATTCCGCACCTTAAGAGCTAGCAGAAGAAGGAAGGTCTCCACACTGTAGAAGCCTCGGTCCACAAAGTCGCCCATGAAGAGGTAATTTGTCTCTGGGACATCGCCACCAACCTGTCACATGAAGAATGACACACAAGTTTAGCAGGGGTCCAAACATTTCACACGTTTAAAGCAGTAGTGTAAATCCTAAAATAAGCACTAGACCCACTTCAATGTTAGGAATTCTAATCTCAGACCACTGGGATTATTAACTCTGTTAAACTGGATCGACCACAAACCACGCGTGACAATGGAATCGTGCTCAGACGGAATGAAGCAACTTACTCTAAACAGTTCTTTCAAGTCATAAAATTGACCGTGTATATCGCCACACACCTGCGAGGACAGAGGAGACGTGATTAGGTTGACCTTCAATTTCAAAATGAACAAGAGCCACGCGACACGACGCGCTACTTACTGTGACAGGAGAGTCGACTCTCTGAACGTTGCTTTCCTCCACCAGAATTTCTCTGAAAAAAACACACAGAAATGCTTGGTTTAAGCTAGGAGATTATCCCATTACCTTTTCATAACACTAATCCGTCAGTATCAGAGCTCGGCCCTCTTCTGGGCTGGAATTGGTTGCACGTTGCAAAACAAGCTCAGTGTTTCGCTGGTTTTCACTTTTAGGCTACAACACTTTTGTACAGTGATAATCTCAACCACTATGAAAGTTTTTACTTATTTTCCAGATTAGACCCACGTCACTCCAAACAATGCTGTAATTTAAATTTGCACCGTTTCAAAAAAAAAAAAAAAAAAGCACAGCAAACAGCTTATGTAATTAACATAACAGTGTGACTTTGAGTTGTTTGTGTGCTTGCAGTATAGATTGTGAAAACGTGGTCAGTCAGCGTTTTTTTCTTCCTCGGAGAAGGCCGCGGCAGCCGCCGTTGTTCAACGCAGCAAATGCAAAAGCATTGGGCCACAATGCTGCCTAATAATGACAAAACAACTGGTAAAAAATGTGACATTTAAATCGAGTCACTGACATTAGCAAGTGACCGTTGAAGCCAGGACTCCAGACAGAGACACGCAGCATCAACATCTCCTGTCTATCATGTCATCAGACCAAATACATACTAACCGGAGGCCCCCTATTGCACACTGGCATAAACAGTATACTTTAAGTTTATCAAAACAATGATGCAGTAATGAATGAGTAATAAGACCTTCCAGCAGCCCACTACTTCCAACAAAAATCCTCTATTATTTTTTATAAATTCAACCTTTTTCTTATACCACAGATGTTGCAAACAAGGCATCGGCTCCGTCACAAAAAGCACTCCGACTGCCTCGGCTTGGAAAAAAAAAAAAAAAAAAATTCAAGCTGCTCAAATTCCCTTTGAACAAGTTTCCGTCGTTACTCTCCTTCTCCTTCCAAAGAAATATCCAAAGCCATAATTTACATAATGCTGCGACTGTTATGTAACGGCTGCGTGATGGGAATCGTTCACTTTATTTGTTTCCGAGTGTCAGACTTCAGACAGACGATGCGCCGCTCCCCCCCGTGCCAACATATGGAGGCACGTTGGACTGCATGTATTCACTGCAGGCGATGGCCACATTCCACAGCAGTGTTAGGAACGGCGCAAGTTACACATCAGAAGTTGCCAATCGTATTTGCAGACAAAGGGCAACAAGTTAGTAAACACCATGTGCTCCAATGATTTTCAGTTCCGCTTTCTTTTCACTAGTTCAAAGTTGTGTAACGTGTCCTCAACGGTTATCGCGAAAACACTTCAGAACTCATCTGGCAGGAGTCAGCGTACATTGATAAAGCCGCTCATATCCAGCTTCGGTAACATCCCTTTTATTGGGTCTGCAGTGCGGGTCAAGTTCAGTCATTACCTGGCTTTGGCACACAGTGCTTTGACTTCATTCTCCTTAATGAGCTCACAGCGTCTGAGCTGCTCTATCTGTCGGTCCAGGTCACTGATGTCCCCCATTGTGACACACATAGGGAGAAACTGCTCACACACAGTACGGACACACACACACTCCTGTCTCCTGTTTTGGGGGTGGGGGGGGGCTGTCGGAGATGGCACTCTTGCTTGCAGACAGATGCACTCCCCTCGGATAAAGACCGGGGCTCCTTGGCGCGGCTTGGCACGGGGAATGTTGCAGGATGAGGAGCTGTGAGGATTGAAAAGCAGCAATATTACACAAAGAACCAGTAAAGAGCCCACTTGCATGTTTGAGAAACGTATTTGTGCTAGGTGCAAGACAGTCTTGTTCCGTTCCCTGCCGATAATGGCCCCGCTTTCTTTAGACTGTTTCCCAAAACACAGCGGGAAGAAAAACGGTAGAGGTCGTATAAAGTTAGTGGACTTTTAGCAGAACTGAAGACGGGTAAAAAAGTTCAACGAACAGCACTAATTGGTTACGAAAAGCAGGCCCATTGGGCGTAGTTTTATCAGTGCGCTAACCCTTAGCACTTTAGCTTACATCACCGCTAACTACGTCAGCGAAACAATTACTCTGATATTTCGGGACAAGCCAAACTATTCCGCCGGTGGTTTGGAGTCGATTTTAAACAGTCGCTGACAAGTAAGACTTACATGTGTTCTCTTAACCGCCTCGACAGACGTTTCGCATCAGAACGCGGTTAAGTGAACGTTAGCTCGACACCCGAGGCTGTCACTGGTTAGCGGTTCTCGGCTAATTCGTCGGCGAGCTAAGCACACTAGCCACACGCTATCGCAATCACGTCGGCAGAGTCACGCGAAACCGGTCGGAAAAAATGGGGGGAAAAACGTCGTTTACCGTTGTGGGGGAGCGAACGTCAACGACTCGTTCGGCGGTTCGTGTGTTTAACGGCCGCCCGCCGGCTTCTCTTCTTCCCCCGGCGTCGTCTTTGCCGGTTCACTCCAGCCGTGCTCATGAACACTGAACAGTGAGGAGGACCTCCCTGCCACTTCCGGTGAGGGGAACGCGCATTGCTCAGTTTGCGGCCATCATCCAGCAACCCACGGAGTTCACTTGAACAAAATGCGCTCAGAATTGACGTAATTGAGTGAAAGCGGGAGGGTTTTAATACATTCAACTGCGAATATCAATTTAGCCAGAGACGTAATACAAAACTATGGTATAGTTTTAGTCTCGGTTTTAAATGACAAAAATGACTCATCATTGTTATGTCACGTTGGTTCACTCGGACGACCGAGCCACACAAAGGCAACAACGATCCATACAAAAAAATTATGTCGACTTGATGAGACGTAACAACGTGACGTCACACGGCGGAAAAGGGTCAACCGTTTTACAATTACATCACTAAGTAGTCCAGCGTAATTATATTATATTATATTATATTACATTATATTATATTATATATAATGTGTAATGTTTATTAGATAGAAACTGTTGCGTTTAAATATTCTGATTCGAGCAATCTCTTTCCTAGTTTGTACCTCGTCTTTCTGACAAATAACTCTAAGAGCAAGTAATATAGAAATACAGAATTTGGTTTTTCGAGCTTTTTCTTCTTCTTTTTTTTTTTTTTTTTTACAATACCCATATAAATTGCTGAAGTTGCTATCCCCAGAACAACAATCAACACTTAATGAACAAAGGCGATATGCACTGTAAAATCAATGTCATTGCAGTGTCATATTTATTTTTATGTCATAATATGAAAACGTTCTGAAACTTTTACATGTTGGCAGAGCCATGCTTTTTGCAGTCAACACAGACTGTCACATGTTTGAAAAAAGCAGTGCCTATTGAAAATAAAATGACCTGAGGTTGTGCCATTCTGGACACTGCTACAGCATTTAAAATGTAAACAAACATAAAAAAAAAAAAAAAAGAAAGTATAAGTTTATTTTTTTTGGTCATTTAAATCAGGACTTTAAAAAAACTGCAAAACATCTCAAAAAGCAACATCATACGTCAGTTAGTAAAACAATTACCTTTTCAGCGTTAAAAAAATAAACAATTTCATCAGATGGATGAAACTTCTTTAAGTGTAATTCACTTAGTTGTGTTTTAAAAAAAAAATCAAACTATATGAAAGGCAAACTAGAAATTAGTTAGATTCACAATCAGTTGTAATTAGAAATAAAACATCGTCACCTGAAGCCTTTCGTAACCGCGTGCAGGTTTTGCTGGCTTCTTCTCTCCAGGGAGGAATTAAACACAAGGCAAAAGGCCTTCAGTTTAAACACGTGATCATCACTAAACCACAGGATCCATTGCACCGTAATTCAAACAAACAACAGACAATTAAAAACAAAGCGTCAAATCTCGCAGAGTGTGATTTCTGCGTGAATACAACTCCAGTGCAGCAGTGGTGTGCAAAACAAGCAATAATATGTTTACTGCTCACATTACCTCTGCAGGCCACAGGATACATGCATAGTTTGTAAATATACCGGTGAAGTGTACAGTTAAAAAATAGCAGGATTCAAATTCAAAAACAATTGAAACGATTCCCTCTGTGCAGGTGAGTCTTAGATTTGGAGGAAAATAAAATTGTAACTTTGATTAATGATTGAACAGATTCTCCAACACCACAAGCAAAAACCTAAAAAAAATAAAAATAAAAACGAAATGTCAACAGCACTACAGTTAAGTGGAACAATGTGTGTTTCTCAAATTAAATAATCTTTCACCAAAAAAAAACAAAAAAAAAACATGTTTGGTCATGACACACACGTGATCCCAGTTGCTTCCAACGCGGTAAAAGACAGCAGTTGTTAAGATGAAGTCGCAGTAAACAATAGTTAGTAAGACTGTGCGATGTTCACCGGTGATAAACCTGCATCGCTCACAAAATGTGAAAATATCTTCTCTCTCTCTTTTTCTTTTTTTTTTTTTAAAGGAAGGTCTGGTTTTGTCAGACAACCCAAAAATGACTCAGTTTCGCTTTTTTAAGGGAAAAGATCTCCGATGGAATCGCGCCCACGTCTTGCTTATTCACCTGCTCGTCACGGTGTGGGGGCGGGATCACAGGGAGCAGAAGTATCCGTGCACGGGGAAGGCGACGAGTCCGGCCAGAGCGATGCCCACGCTGTCTCCCACGGACGCGGCGGCCATGGCGAACTCCCTCTGTCTGTCTCCGGTCTGTGGCAGCAAATCACAAAAAAGCAACAAAAAAAACAAAAATTGAAACCTCTCGTTTGTCACTCGCGCTTTTCAGACACTTTGGAGCTTCTGCCGTGACTCATTCGTCGGTGCAGGTGTTGACTCATAAAGGGAAGACAGTTTTGCTGAGAGCAGCACCTGGGCAAAAAAAAAAAAAAAACACCAAAAAATTGCTGAAAATATTTTTAAAAAAGCAGCCGATGTTTTGGGAAAGTGGGAAGTTCAATTTGACTGTTGTGGGGGGGAAGAAAATGCTATATTGGGAAAAATCTTTTATGACTCAATCCTGTCTTAAAAAAACTGACGATGTCTCACACTACACAAGCGGTGGGCAAACTCTTTGACTGGGGGGCCACAATGGGTTGTAAAATTTGACAGAGGGGCCGGAGCAGCAGCAGATGGATGGAGTGTTTAGGTGACCCACCTCATAGGAGGAAAAAAAATCATGGGATAAGTAGAAAACATGTGCTTTAATGTCAACTGAAAATGAACCAAAGTAGGGGTTGCAAATGATCGATTAATTCATTAATGGTTAGTTGATTGACCTTGTCGATCGATTAACGATGAATTGATAAGCGGCCATTTTTCCTGATGAAAATGTGTATCTCTTTATTGAAATGACTCATAAAACACTGGAAGAATGAATAAAACACAGCTATTTTACGCTATAAGAAGCTTTAACGGGCCGTAGTTTGCCCATGACTGCGCGGCGTGTTAACGCCGTCGTAAAGTTAGGGATTCATGACGGCCAAACACTGCTGGCTGCGATGACCTGACCTCCTTGCTGATGAAGTAGAAGGTGTTGACGTAAGCGGCTCCGCCCAGCAGGCCTTCGTAGAGGATGATGACAAACACCAGCCAGGCGCTGGGCAGGAACAGGAAGCGCACGGCCAGCAGGAGCAGCGTCGCGTTCGCCACCTGCAAAGGCGCCACAAGAGGTTGAAGGTTTGGCCAACGCGAGGAAGTCCCAACGTTGACCTTTTTTTTTTTTTTTTTTTTTTTTTTAACAAAACTTTATTAAGAATTGGGAAAAACAATACAAGTTGTTTGAGTTTGTTCTGATATGCAACCCAAAGCCGACTCGCGCATTGATTAATGAAGCCACTCACTCAGTGATGTTTACCTGCACTCCCCTGTGACTGGGATTTTGTCAGCATAAGCTAATGTTCTCGATAGCACGCGCAAACCTTTTCGGTTCGGTTTAGCACACTTTCATGTTGGATGTGTAATATCAATGCATAACAATGGAAAAAAAATCAATCGATCGGCATGGAGCGAAAATACACATTATCTCTGTGGAGTGACTCTGCTTTAAAAGGAATATGAGCCTGTTTTCTTCCCTCAATTCCTCCCAGAATATCAGCTTTGTGTGAATCTAAACCGGCACAGGTTTCGATCTGGGTGAGTATAAATAAATGAAGACACTATATTGTCATTATTAGACCAAAAAGCGCGATTCTATAATATTTTTGGTTTGCTGTGGGATTTTTTTGTGTCATGGCTCAAAAAAAAAAGGTTGAAAAACACTGTTTTTCCACTGCTACTGCTCACCTGCAGCAACGCCAGGCCCCACAGCTTCCTGATCTTCACACAGCACAGCGAGGAGCGAGACACCAGCACGCCGACCTGGTACAGCGTCTGGTACCTGAGTTGCACGTGAGAGTTTGACGTTTTTACACCGATTTCAACGCCAAGCAGCGGGTGGATTCAGAAGGAAGAAGGATTTTAGTCAGCTGACCAGCGGTACTGCTGCGCGTGGGTCAAGAAGAAGCCGGGGAAAAACAGGAGCTCCATCTGGAAAAGAATCAACGCAGACGTAAATACACCGGAGTGGGCGGTGACACGGCTGAAGCCGTCAACCGCAGGAGGTGAGAACTTGCCAAGCCTTGGTTGATGAAGTACTCGGCGAAGTAGACCAGGCCCAAAGGGAGCACGAACTTCAGCAGGCCCTGCTCACAGAGACTGGGATTAGCGCCATTGCTAAAATACACAAACACTCGTATCTGTGTCCGACGGGCTGAAGGGGGCTCACTCTCATGACGTGCAGTTTCTCAGAGAAGGTGAGTGGTCCGCTGGCCTCCGTTGCTGATGGGGGGGGGGAGAACACAGTCTGTTGATTGGTCTGTGTGGTCGTTTTTTTTTTTTTTCTCTGAAAACTCGATTTTTGATTTTGATTTCTTGGTAAAACTACAAAAGACAATGGAATACATTATTTCAAAAATATTTTATCTTTATTTTTGAGGAGAAATAGCAAACAAATTTGCCTATTGGGAGTGAAGTGCAAGGATGAATGGAGTGAGAACCTCACTTTCACTTGCAAATGAACAGGCTCTGCACAAACAAAGGTGAAGTTCCCTTATTTGGGAATAAAGTGAAAACGTTCAAACCAAACACAAATGAGGCCCCCTGTGGATAAAGTGACAACCTTAACTGTCTTTCACCAAAAGTCACTTTCAAAATAAAAGGTTTTTCTATCACGGTGAACAACGATGAATGAATGAAGTGGAAAATGCAAATCTTTCACATTTTAGAGGCGCGCAGCCTGGAAGCACGCGAGAGGAAAAACGATTTAAAGATTTTTTTCCAATTTTTTTTCCTTCTATTAACATCATCTTGACTAATACATGCAATTTCAATTTAAAATCGATTCATCGCACAGCCCGACTGCAAATACAAATGTTTAAATGTTAAACGGCAGCGTGATTCAATCTTGGATCGACTCTGCTCGGCCAGGCTTCTTATCTCCATCCGATTGGCCGCAGGCCGCCCGCTCTGACTGGCCGCAAAATTTAAATCTTTATCTCAAGATTGGCTGCTGGATTAGCTAAAATTGCAGCGCGGTGACTTAATTACAACCACTTTTGACTCTCTTTTCTTTTTTGTTTTTAATCCTAGTCCTTTTTTCGTGACGCCGCACAACTCGCAGCACGCCATACCTACCCGGGGTCCTTCGCTCCCACTCCTCTTCCTCTGTGGTTCCATCCAGCAGCTGCTGCCTGTCGTCGGAGCGCACACGCACGCCCTCTGTTACCGCGCTGCTCCACTGGGGAAATGCATCGGGAGGCACGAGGAGGAGGAAGTAGCTGGCGAGGGAAGTTGGGCGACTTGGATTAATTTAGCGTTCGGCCGAGGCTGAGAACGCGGCGGCTGGTGTCGGATGTTTCCGCGCGTACCTGAGCAACATGCCGAGCGGCACGACCAGCATGATGAGAAGAGTGGTTTGAGGCGACAGGCCGGCCTGGGTGAGGGCCAAGTAGAGGAGGGCGCCGGCCACGCCAGCGCCACCAGTACCTGAGCCCCATCCTCCCAGTACATCCCTGGAAAGCAGACGCAGTATCTTGGGTTTAAAAAGCAAGACCCAACAAATATACATGTTTTCTTCAGCTATCAGAGCAATGCCGCTGGTAGGGATTAGTCTTGTTTACGACTGGTTTTCAGTTGCGGTGATTCATCCAGAACCCGACCTCAGGCCATTCAACCGAGAAACATCAGCTGACGCAGCCAAGCCACTGAATTATTATTATTATTGTTATTATTATTATTATGGTCCCTCAGTCTTAACCGCTATCGTTTAAAATTAAAGGCCCAGTGTGAAAGATTGAGTAGGATCTAATAGTGAGAAAGAATGTTGCAGAGGCAGACTGGTGCAATGTGTGTTCACGACTCTTCAGAAATAAAAATTATTATATAATTATATTATTATTATAATTAGCTTATAGATATATCTATATCTATCTATATATATACTGTATATATACACAAAAATGTTATAATATATATATATTTCCATATATATATACTGTATACACACACACACACACATATACATATACAGTTACATATATATACATATACATATAGACACATATACATATATATACATTTACATATATATACATACATATATATACATATACACATATATATACATACATATATATACATATACATATATATATACATATACACATATATATATACAGACATATATATATATATACATATATACATATACAGACATATATACATATACAGACATATATACATATACATATATACATACATATACATATATATATACATATATATATACATACATATACATATATACATATACATATATATTTAGATATATATGTTTGCATACATAAATATACATATATATGTAGATAGATAGATATTGGTCCACGTACCAGAGAGCACAGTTAATAGTATCAGTTCTACATGAGGTGACAGGAAGGGGCAATGAAAGCGACGTTCACCTGCTGTAGAAGACAGTGAGCGAGAGAAAGGACAGCTCTCCCAGTCCCGAGCCGATGCTGGCAAAGACCACTCCTAAGAGACAAAGAGACTTGATGGCAAATCCATCGCTGATGATGCACTGGACTACAGAGGAACAGCAGCGCTCAGTGAGGCCCAGAAAATATCTTGCGCCAAACTGAATATTGCAGTATTCCGTTACTGACAAACAGAATAACGACTTTCTGCTAATAAACGCACGGCTAGGGCTGCGTTTCATGGTTCAAGCGTTCAGACGTGCTAACTACTTAATGCTGAATTAAGAAGACTTCTAAACATTCTAATTTCCTTACAAAAACAAACAGCAAATGAAATATCACTCTATTGATCAATCTTTGCATAAACATAATAGAGATAATAAATTATGTATGGGTAACATTTTGATATACATCTCAGGAAAAGAAGTTATGACTTAGCGAAAGACCATCCATCCATCTGTCGCTGCGCATTTGAGATAAGCTAGCAGGAAGTTTCAAAGAAGCATTTACCGCTTCTTCAGAGGAAAAAAAAGAAAAAGAAGAAGCCACGATAAGACTGAAATCAGTAACTGGTCAGCATCTTAAATTTAAAGAAAAACTGAATCTTTACCCAGAATGCTCATCCACACAGCTGAGGAGAAGGACACCAGGAGGAAACTGACCGCGGCCATGATGGCACAGAACAGCACTCGAAAGCTGAAACACAGCGAAACCGAAGTGAAAAAACAAGGAAGAGAGCTGTGAGAGCCCATATGTTGTGCATAAAACACAAAATTACCAAAACGAAAGTTTCCAAATATGGCAAAGCCTGTGGCATGCAGCATACAGGTAGAATATCTGTGCAAATATATTATGACTAATATCTGTTTTCAGTCATTTTTCAGAGACTGTGTAACATCCGTTCATTTCATTCAAGTCTTTATTAATCCTAAATTGGGTAAATTTGTATAATTACAGCAACAATATGATTTAAAAAAAAAAAGAATGGACATTACACCGATTAAAATATAGGAAATAAGGAAATAAAATACAATAAAATATTAAGTCTAAATATTTGCTTTTTTTCTTGACAGGAGATTTCTCAACATCTACTGGCAAATAATCAATAAAGACAAAGTGCAAATGTTCAAATTCAGAAAAGAGTCTGCATGATACAACTGTTCCATTTGCAATATCACTAGTTTTAAAATAGATGTGACATCACAAGCATTACATTAACTACTAATAATCATGTGCGGCTGAACGACAAACTGTGAGAAGACAACATGTTTTTGTTCCGTCACAAAAACAGTTTTTGTTCTGCCAGATATTCCATTAGCACTCAGTGACAGTATTGTGTTTGCTCAGTTCCAAACTTGTGTGAAGGCGGAACAAAGCACCGGCTTGAACAGGAAGACGGAGTCAAGCGTGTGTGCGGGAGGCTGCGTCGAGGCCTCCAAGTCTCTAGATGTTTTCTTTGTTTTTGTGGTTAATTAATCCTCGTAAAAGGTCGCCACAATGGAGCGCGAATGAATAATGTGTCCCTTACCCGTAGGGCAACTTGTGGACCACGAAGGGAGCAAACAGCTTGATGGCTAAAGATGGGAGGATGTCAGCCAAGAGAACGGCCTGAGGAGACAAAACAAAAAAAACATACGGCCCATCACGAGTAATCAAGGAGGACCAGTAAAGTGTTTAAATTCAGTAGGGGAACATTTATCCCATTTATCACCAGTAACAATAACTGCAGTTGTACAAGCGATACATGACCTGGGAGACTTTTTGTTGTTGTTGTTGTTGTTGTGTGTTTCAGACTTGCATTTTCATTTCTGCTTTCACCGACACTTTCATTTTAGCACCTGATTTCTTTCGCCAAGGTTGCACATTTCTGTCAGCCTAAAAGTTGGACTGAACTCGGAGTTACCGCAGTGGAGACGGGGTTGCAGTCGTAGCGGCTGCTGTTACTGCTGTTCCTCCCTTGGAAATCCACATCCAACGTGACTGAAGCCTTGATGGTTTTATTAAAAAAAAAAAAAAAAAAAAAAAAAAAAGGGGAAACAAGCATCATGTGATTTAGTCAATTAGGACTGCACGGGCTTCATTGACGCCAATATGAAGAGGGGAGGGAGGTTGGGGGGGGAACTGAAGGTTGTGCATGTTACCGACGCTGTTGCGTTTGTGGACTCTTGCTTTTGTAGGATGTCGTAGGCGGCGCTGAGCATAACAACATAAGCAAAGTTGTTGCACAAGCCAAGGAGCCTGAAAGCAACACGAGGAGGGGACAGAAGAAACAGGATGAGCGGATTCCAATTGAAAACGCACAACTATAGGTCAGTGCTTGAAAACATAACAAACGCACAAGATATGAAAACATAACCGAATAGAAACATGATAAACTTCCATTTGCAAAAAAGAAAATGACACATATGATATGTTTCGATTAAACAAAAAAGAGAGAGAGATATATATATAGGTACAAGAGGAGCTATAGAGAGTAGGTAAAAGAGATAGGAAGTTGCGGACGTGTTGGTTTCGCTGTTTACTTGTCCGACTGTAAGCTAACTGTGTCACTTTTCTTTTCTCATGTAGAAACTACGTGAAAACGTGACACTCACCAAAACCCAGTCCAGTTGCGACATTGCGTCGAACGACCTGCAAAATAAGACATGAGAAGACCAACAGTAGCAGAGTGTTTTAATATTTGAATGAGGGTGCCTGGCGGTAGATGTCAGGACGCACCGTCGACGGGATCTGCGTTGACGCTGGCGGTCCGCTCCATGATGGTGAATGGCGATGATGATGGGATGAAAAACAGTACAGCTAACAGCTGCCGTTAAAATACTGCGCAGACATGGTCAACTAGATGTCGTACACTGAGGCGACAAATTGTAAACTTTGACGACGTAGCTTGCGTGGTGCCCCCGAGAAATAGAGTCCCAAGAAACAAACGACCTGTCCCGAGCGTTCCGTGTAAATGAAAAGTAAAGGTCCTGATAATAATAATAATAATAATAATAATAATAATAATAATAATAATAATAATAATAATAATAATAATAATAATAATAATAATAATAATAATAATAATAATAATAAAAACATTGACAGTTTAGTCAAGTCACAGTTTTCTTCACAGAAAGCACAGTTCTGTGGCATTTTGCTAAGAAAATGCAAGAAGCTTCATAGCAACCGATTCAGTTAGTCGCATTTAGATCCTCCTATGTCATTTTGAGATGGCAAAAAAATAGAACAAAACGTATTTTTTTGAACACGTTATTGATTTATTTTTATTTTTTTATGAAAAAAGAAATGAAAACACACACTGTAAGGGTTTTCATTTTCACGGCCAATAACTGGTATATGAACAACAATTCCGAGTTTGTGATAAGAAAAGTTTTTTAAATGTGTTTTTAACCTTGGCAAAATAATGTTCGATACAGCAGCAAACTATGAGTTAATTCCATTCAAAGATCAAACAAATTGTTGTATACACAAAAATGTTGCTGTATTCATATTACATAACAATATCAGAAGTAGATACATTTTTGCATATCTCATCTCATCATAATTACTCAAGAAGCTTATTAATACTTTGCCGGCGGAAAAAAACATGCAAGTGCTAGATAAGTCGTATATGTGCTACGTGCTCATTTTAGGAAAGGAGGTCGATGGCACTGATAAGAATTTCCTCTCTGCATGGTATAAATGAGCAGCTTAGGCCGGCAGACTGCCAAGCTGCTGGTAGGTAGGTGCAGGAGCCATGGCTTTCTACAAACTGATTGTCGTGCTGATCTTGGTACACCATGCTCCAGGTGACTCGTGTGGTTGATTTAGCAGCAATGCAAATGGGTTGTTGTTGTTTTTTTGTTTTTTGGTTAAACAGGACAATCCTTCAAACTTTTCAAAATATTAGACAGGGGAACTAAAATTCTAAATTTTAAAGCTGAAGTAAAGCTGAAGTAAAGCTGCCAGACTAAAATGTAAGGACTGTAATGATTGATCACCATTCGATCATCAAAAATATATGGGTACGTTTTGAACAAAAAGATTTACAAATCCAATCTCTTTTGTGTGATACGTTTCCACTGTGTTTGTGTTTGTGTCACCAGGTTTACTCGGGGCTCAGGTGAAGAACTCCATCGTCGCGGGGCACAATGTCAAGAAGGGCGACTGGCCTTGGATGGTGCATCTGAACATCTCTGACGGGACCCAAAAATTCCGTTGCGGCGGCACGCTCCTTAACAGGGAGTGGGTGCTGACCAGTGCAGGCTGCTTGGACAGGTATTGTATATATTTCATATTTCATTATTAATTGATGTTTGCAGACTGTTTTACAACCTGCTCAAGTTCTACAGGTACCTATGATGATAGAAATCTGTGACACTTGACTTTCAAAGAGCCAAACACTGGCCTGATGGGAGAGCAATGTAAATGACCAAGTTGCTTTAGTGGTATGTTACAGATGTTTGTAGTAATGCATTTTAATGTGTTTCAAGTGTGTGCTTGTGCTCTGCGTGTCTTCCAGGAATCCGGTGCCCTCGGCGTCGAAATCGATGGCTTTCCTCGGCGCGCACGACCTGCAAGAAGCATCGGCCTATTACAAGGGCATCGAGTATTTCATGATTCACCCCAACTACCAGCGCTGGAACGGCGGCTACAAGCACGACATTGCCCTCGTTAGGCTGAAGACCAAGGTCGGCAATATGGTCAAGCCAGTGAAACTGCCGAGCAGCACCGACACCTTCGGCCCCTCGTCTGAGTGTTTCATCACAGGCTGGGGGAACGTGGACAAGGGCGGTATGTCCAAAAAACTGCAAACAGAGAGCTCAAAATTCTTTTTTGTGTGTGTGTGTGTGTGTGTGTGTGTGTGTGTGTGTGTGTGTGTGTGATTGTTGCATAAAATATATATTTATGTATATACTATATATGCATAAATATTTATATATGTATATATATATATACATGTTTATACACACACAGTTATCTATGTGAGGCTGCTGAGCAATTGTTCATAAGTATTTTAAAATGGATAGATAAAAAAAAAAAAAGTGTACCACAAATATCAAACCAATAACAGCAGCCGATAACACCTCCGCACTCTGGCCGCCCAGTTCCACTGCGGGATCCAGAAACCCTCCAGCAGCTGCAGGTGTCCGTGGTCCCCCAGAGTGCGTGCGAGGCCA
The DNA here is from genome assembly GCF_046127955.1 of Nelusetta ayraudi. Taxonomy (NCBI): domain Eukaryota; kingdom Metazoa; phylum Chordata; class Actinopteri; order Tetraodontiformes; family Monacanthidae; genus Nelusetta; species Nelusetta ayraudi. Next base: position 1,046,373 of record NW_027466066.1, on the reverse strand, counting down.
AGTACCCCGGGCTGACCAGAGACATGCTGTGCGCGAGCGACATGATCGGACAGGGGGACGCCTGCGACGTGAGTGTCTACACAACAACCATCAGCGGCAGACAATCACGTGACCCCGTCGGACACGCTGAGCGTTAACACACAGCTGACGCAAGGTTTAAATGGAGAGGGCAGTGTGATCGGTTACAATGTTAATTACCTTGGAAAATTATGAACTGTTTTTTATTCATTTAAGTGTTTTTGCGTCAAAGATTAATGCATCCAAGTACACCAATAATAAAAATGAATACATCTAATATGTTTTCAATTGTAACTATTACTATTAGCAACTATTTGTATTTTAAGTCTATGTTGCTAGGATTACTGGTAGCCTTGATAACAATCTGTCATTGCAGCACTGTGGTCTTTCTGACTATTACAATGGCTGTGTTGTAATAACTGTGATATTTCCTACTACAATCACTGAATTGCAGTGGATTCAGTGATATTGATAAAAATGGAAGGGGACTCACATAAAACAATAACAGGGGTTAATTCAGCAGGGCCGTGTGCTTCCACAGGGGGACTACGGTGGTCCGCTCGTGTGCCGCAGAAACCGGGCCTTCGTCCTGGCGGGCGTCATCAGCTTTGGGAGCTGCGACACCCGGGACCGCCCCGGCGTCTACACCCGAGTGTCCGAGTACCTTCACTTTATCAACAGCTACATCCACCAGCCCAGAGAGGTATAGAGAGTGGCCCCCGATGAGGCGTGAACCCACAGGACACCACCACCACCGCAGCTTCTTCTCTCTGCTCTTCTACGCGGCGTCTCTTATCTTCAGTGCAATTCTCCTTACGCATTAAAGCTTGACAGCATCAGTTTTTAAGTCTCATTATTTGTTTTCTGATCACGTGAACACTGAGAACGTGTCTCAAGGCATCAGACTTCCATGACCTGAAGTTCTCAGTCGTGGCGTTTCTTCAAAAATGAAATCTTTGCCGCTTAACACCAGTCCTCAGAGGAATTAAGATTGATCGACTGCCAATTAGGTGGTTGAAAACATGCACCCTCCCATGCAAAAAAAAACACAAAAAGTCCCCTCCCCAAAATGGTCACAAGCTGGAGTTTGAAATAAACACAACAGACTTATTATTAGTAAGCGGTCTGGTACAACATTTCCATTCATTACCAATAACAATACGTTGTGGTTGTATAAGCGATACATAACCTGGGAGACAGTTTTATGTCTTTGTGTTTCATACTTGCATTTTCATTGTCACTTTAATTTTAGCCTTATACTGTTTTATAAGGCAGCAAACTGTCAGTCAATTGCATTCAAAGATCAAACAAATTGTTCTACGTACAAAAATGTTGTGTGCTATTTAGGGCTGCCAGCGTTAACGCATTAATCGCAATTAGTTAAATACAATCCATAACGCGTTAATTTTTTTTCTCTCTTGCTCCCATTTCTTCTCTTTGCAATATGAAGCTCTACTTATACCTCCTTTAGATCAAACAGTGCAAAATGCAAATTCTTGCAATTTCTTAACCGGTCTTAAGACTTTGATCAGGAGTGTATACATACATAAATAAATAAATGAATAAATAAATAAATAAATCATAATTTTTCACAAATGTATTTATTTCATCTTTGCATGTTGCTCTTTTTTTTTTCTTTCTTTTAGCTCAAAGCTAAATTATCAACAGCAAAAACAAAAGACAGCTCGACTTTTGCGAGACTCCCACAGAGATGAACTTGATTAGCAGCTTATCTGATTCGGGGATCGGAGAGCGCTTTGCCGCAAATGTCAGTTTCCTCTTGCGCCGTGCACACTTTTATTCAGTTGGTTAGCACCATATAAGTTACTGAGTGGGATTTAAACAATAGCAGATGGAGCACCAGCGTGTTTTCCTTTTCCCTCTTTTTTTGCCCCTACACGGCTGCAGTCGACATCAGGGTAGGCAGTGGTGATTCTCATCAGAAGGCACATCAAGGACGGTGCAGTGCAGGCCTAACAAAATAAATAGGCAAACTGGTGCATTTCAGCAAAGAGGCGTCTCCATTGTTTTGCAGTTACTGTACCTATTCACTATATTGACAACTTTGGATTGGAAATATTGGTTAATATTACCCTGTTAAAAAAAAAGTCCCCAAGCAATGCAAGAATCAGTTAACTATTGTTTTCCAACAATAATCTGTGTTTTAAGACTGTTAATTCATTCCCCAGATGAGAAAACAACATATTTCAACTTCTTGCTAAACATCTCACTGCAATAATGCCCTTTTGTGATGTCACAAAGGGGCACTTACACAGGTTAGTGAGTGTTTCATGCCTTTATATCAGCCTCTTCTGTCAACCAGCAAATGTGTGGCAGGTACAGCAAAGCTTTCGTTTCAGCAGCAAGTGTTTTTTTCTTCTTTACGCTGGGAGGCTGCAAACAAAGGGCTAAGTCTGCTGTTTTCTCAAGATCTAGTTAGTCAAGTGAATCTGCTCCACTGAAATATGTTGTTTGACCTTTAAAATAAAAAATAAAAAATCCTTAAAAAAATAAAATAAGGAACTTAACAGTTTAATTTAAAGGAATATAAAAATGACAAAAAAAGTTGCAATTCCCCTCAAAAAATATCTTTGCATGTTTTTTGGTGTGCTGATGAGCGCCCGTCCATTTCTCTTTCAGCCTCTTCCTGGAGAACGGTAGTCGTCGTTGGAGCAGCTTGTGGGTCCAGAGTGATCTTTGGCTTCCCTTCCTCGTTCACACCGAGCTCCACCAGAAGGTTCTTCATCATCATCGTCGTCGTCATCACCGATCATCATCATCATCATCATCATCGTCCAGCAGGTGGATCGTTTGCAAGTTAATCACTGTCCACAGTAGCAGTGAAACCCCTCCACTCATAGCGTCTGCCGGGCCTCGCCGCGACCCTGCTGTTCTCCACTTTGATCCGCTGGGGGCAGCGGAGAGCCGCTGCTCTTCTCCTTGTCGGTCCCGCCAGTGCCGCTGTCCACCTTCTCGTTTTCCTTCTCAGCTCTCTGCTTCTCTGCCTTGGTCCTGAACCTGAGCCCGTGGCCTGGAAGCAAAACAAAGATTTATTACTTTATTACTTTATTACTATTACTTTATTATTACTTTCTAAATGAAATGACTTCTAACGCTGGTATGTTTGAAACGTAGGGGTTTTGTCGCAATACATTGCGACAAAAGCACGTTCACTTGCGTTTAGCTGCTTGGTCTGTTCTATTTCCGTTTACTGAAGAGGTTGGCAACCTGGGTGCTACTGTATGAGAATTGAGAAGCTTCAGTATATGACCTGTTGTTGTGTAATGTAAATGAGCACAGCGGTTTTCTTTTCACTTCACATTCATCAAAACTCTGATAACGTAAAATAATCCGGCCTCGAATAATATGGAACATTAAGCTGCCTTAACTGTGAAGTGAATCCATGAAAGAAAGTCCCACTTACATGCACAAAATATTTCAATATATATTTTCTTACCTTTTAAAATTAAACCTTAAGTCTGTGTGTATGTGTGTGTGCTTACTTGGACAGTCTGCCACCTCCTTGTAGGCCTTTTTCTTACAGCAACCTCGACATAAGTTGAAGACACATTTATTCCCCTGCAAGCAAGGAGGGAGGGCGACCATCAATAATAATGACAGAATGAATGAAAAACTGAGATTTCTTTCCTTTAAAATGCATTTCCAAATGAACTGGAAATGCTCCCACCACCACCGCTGGCACCTACCTTTGGGTTGCCACACTGTTCGCACTTGATGTACTTGGCTGCGGGGAGGCAAAGACAAAGAGTCACGTTCACATCCCGGCCGCTGGCGAGAAGCTCGGCGGCTCCGAGAGAGACGGCGGCCGGACTCACGTTTCTGCTCCGAGCAGAAGTTCTTGTGCGGGTTCCGGGACCGCTTCTTCTGCTTGTTCTTGGAGAGCGTGTCGGCGGCTCCTTCCGGGTCCTCCAGCGCCCTCTTCTGGCACACCGCCGTCTTCGCGCCGTCCGAGCCGCCGTGGCTCTGTCCGTTGGCCACCGGGTCCTTCGGCCTGTGTGACGCCAGCGAGTCGTTTTTCAAAGCGTCTCGGCGAGCGAGGGAGGCGGAACGGGGGAGGGGAGGAAAAAAAACAAAGGGACGCGACTCACGGAGGTCTGACGTACGGCTGACAGAGCCAGTGCGGCAACGGCAGGCCGCCCTCCTTCCGCTCCGCGTCTGCCCCACTGGCGATCTCCTCCTGCAGGCGGGAAACACACACACACACACACACACACACACACACACACACACACACACACACACACACACAATGTGCTGCAGTCTAAGATTTTTCCAAGTCCTCCCTGAAAATATGAACGCTGACGGCAGCCAATTTTGTTTTTTTGCATTTGCATTTGCTTTCTTTTCCCCCGCTGGTGCGTCCGTTACCTGGCAACGCAGCTTCAGCTGCTGACTGACGTTGGCCAAAGCCTCCAGCGTCTTGACTTTAGCCAAGTCGTCCCTCAGGTCCTGGTGTATCTGCAGCCTGCGGACACACACGCACACACAGTCCATCCGTAAACCATGATTACATGCAATACGTCAAAAAAGAAAAAAATGTTAAATAATCTAATAGAAAAAACACAATTTCATAATGCATTGCAAAAAACCTAAATAAAGCATGGGTGCACAGCACTTGGCTTACAATATAATAAAAGCCCAAATCATTTATTGTTGATGGCCTGGCTACAAAATGAGTATGGCTGTATATGTTGTATCTAAATATTTATTATCCATTTATTACAGTAAATTGGTAGGCCTAGATAAATTTGTACTTCTTCCTCCACCCTTTCCAACATACTTACTTATCTGTTGTCTGTCTCTTTGGCTGTTTGCTTGACCTTGTTTTCTTATCTTCTTGTTTTTTTTTCTCTTTTGAATTTTGTATTTTTAATATTTTATAATTAAGTAAGTAAATAAATCATATCAAAACTCAAATGAAATCAAATAGCAATCATAAACCAGCAACCTGTATTCGCAACATATTCATATATTATCTCTGCGTGTGACCGGCGTAAGGAATGTTAATGTCATGTAATGTGATGCAAAGCGCCCATCAAACCAAGTGGTGGTAACAGAAGCCCCAAAGACTTGATTAAAAGCCTGAAGAAAAAATAAAAATGCCGCACAACCGGGAAATGACTCAGCAACAAACATAAAAAAATTAAAATTTAAAAATCGATTTAAAAAAATACCCACAAACGTGGACCAATAGCACCAATGCACGCCTGCCTGCTTGAACGACAACAGAGAAAGAGGAACGTACGTGTGGTGCCAGAGTTTGAAGAGGTGAGCTCGCACAAAGGACAGGCTGCAGGGCGGGTGCAGCTTCACCACCTCCAGGTACTCCTCCGCCATCTCCCACACGGGGGGGCTGCAACCCTCGAACAGGGCCGGGTTGTGGAGGTTCCCCTCTGAACGTGGCGCGACAACACAGTCAACAACAAACAACAACAACAAACAACAACTACAACACACAACAAAAACTCAGGCAACAGTGAGGAGAGAAAGATCGACGGCGAGGTCGCTCCGAACCTGCGCTCATCACTCCGTGCACGCCCGTCTCCTGAATGCAGCGCTCCACGTCGCTCAGGTGCTGAATGTTGCCGTTTGCAAACACGGGGATGTTCACTGCCTGCCTGCAGCAGAGAGAAAAACAAAAAAAAACACCGGAGGTTTTTTTCCAAGGAGGCAACTAATAAACTGCGAATCACTGCAAGTCCAACAGAATCTTAAACTTTTTAATCACTGCTGCTTTTGTGTCACCTTTTTATTGAGGATGCAATTTCATCGTGCACTTTGTATGACAACAATACAGGAAATTCAATTCAATCAGTGGCTTGAGGTGGAGTTCTTCTTACCGCACCGCCTTGATGTGCTCCCAGCTGGCGATGCCAGTCACGGCTCCCTTCTGCTCCTTGGTTCTGCCGTGCACCGTCAACAGCTGGGCCGAGACAGAACAGCGCCACGTTTAACGGCGTCTCTGCGATGTTGTCGACTTTGCAAGCGTTTAAAGTAAATTGTGTGTGTAGTCACACCTGGCAGCCGGCTCTCTCCAGCATCTGAGCGTAGCGGATCGTCTTCTCCACCTCGGTGAACACGCGGATCTTGCACGTGATGGGCACCGAGAGCTTCTCGTTGGCCAACTTGACTGTGGGAAACGAGGGCGACCGTGAGGGGGGCGGGGGGGGGAGAGCGCAAAGACGCTGCACTCGTGAGGCAACGTTTTTTCATTTCGAGTTGAAACTCACTCATCTTCTCCAGCAGCTCCCATTCGTCTTGCAGGAACGCCCCGTAGTGACCTTCAAAATAAGGACCCGCTAAGTTTTTCTGTCTTGCAAATGTTCACAACCTCTATATACCAGCATTTGCTACTTCAAGGGTTTGTGTGTTTTTAGTTGGAATCCCAGCACGCACCTCTCTTGGCGATCATCTGTGGGCAGCCCAGGTTGAGGTCGATGGCGTCGCAGTAGTCCTGAGCCAGCTGGGCCGCTTGAATGAATACTTCCGGGTCATTGGCACAGAACTGGCACACACACACGCACACGCACACACACACACACACACACACACACACACAGAACTTAAATAATGTATTCCTGACACATTTTTCATCGTGAAATTTAGGGTCCCATGAAAAATCGCCGCTTATCAATTAATCATAAATCGATCGATGAGGTCAATCAACTCACGATTAACGAATGAATCCATAATTTGCATCCCAAGTCAGGAGAACATCTGCGCCGTCGCATTGAATCAACATCTCTAAAATGTCAGGAGTTCACCGCCGGTTCCCCTGCATCCTCACCTGAGCGATGAGGGGCCTGTCCTCCTCGCACACCTCGCTGTAGAGGTTCTCTCTCCTGTAGTTGACGTCGCGGACAAACACCTGGGCGTGCAGCATGGGCGTGTAGCAGAGGTGAGCGCCGTGGCGGCGGCTCAGCAGGCGCCACGCCAGCTCGCTCTGGTCCACCATGGGCGCCACCACGAAGCGGGCCCCTTTCAGGGTCTTCCTCCAGAACTCAAAGCCCTGAAGTTTGGCCATCGCAGCTGACTCCACCTGCAAAAACAGAGATTGGATAGAGATTAGCTCCAAGTGGCACACAGACACATTCACTTGATGAATTTTCACTTTTTTATGTGTAATATTTGATAATATATTTACTTTATTCTAATTTTCCCCTTAGAGCCTGAGGGTTAGGGTGTCGGAAAAGCTTGCTGTTAGAACAAACTAACATAAACAAGGAGGCTTTGAAATAATACTGACCTCTTGAATGAATTCGAAGTTTGAATTTGACTTGAACTATTTTTGAACATTTAACAGACTAACGAGAACAACAGAACCAGTCTCTCCTGGCAATAACAAAAGTAAAACTGGCAACTCGTGGTTGCCGATGGATTCGACTGCTACTGTCTTCAGCCTCCTCCTGCCAGTCTCGGCTTATTCTCTGCATTAAAAGCTACAACCCGCACTGTTGTCCCAGCTGTGCCAGTCCTGCGATGTAGCTAGCCAAGCTAACTGCAGTCGTTTCGAGTGTAGCACATGATGCACCGACGCAGCAGCACACGACCTTAACAAGTTTGACATACAATAAAATACTGTCCATTTCACATTTTTTGAAAAACCGTGTACTTTTGTTCACTATCCCTTTGCTCCTGTTAATTTATATACGAAACATTGTGTGTTTCACCTGTAAACGCTCGAAACGTAGGAAGTTTCCCTGGCGAAGCGTTTTCCACGCGTGTGCAACATTGAAATAGCACCGACAGGAAACCGCGTCTGCGTTTACCGTTCTCTGAGACCCGGCCTTTGGGCGAGTGCTGCCACCTACTGTTAAAACACAATGCTTCGCTGTGCCATTTGAACGGGTGAATATTAATTTGAATTAGAATCTGAGTTGTTTATTCCTTTAACTGGTCTCTGGTACTTTGTCTTCTTTTTCTTCGTTTAAAGTCAATATTTTAAGTAGCATTTATGCTCGTCAATCTGCTTCCTCGTGCCCTAGTATTGATTAATTGAGTTTCCAATGAAAGAGAGTCCACCCATTATCAAAAAGCTGAAGACTCCAGCACTCTCACTAAAGGCAAGTGACATGCCTGTGATTGACATTTTAGGATTATAGTGACGATACACGCCTTGTCAAACATCTTGACACTGCCCCCACCTGGTTTCAATGACATTGCAAAAGGAGAATGGCGCAACAGAATGATGCAATGTCATGCAAGGTTGCAAAAGTAAGTTGTGCTGTTACAAAAATATCTTTTGTAATATTCTTAACCTTAAAACATATGCAGATACAATATGGGAAGACATTTAGCTCTTCATTTGATATATTTACAGATTTTTTTTTTAAATGGATTTTCAAGGATCTCAAAGCATCTCCACAGGGACTCTGAATCGAAACAGTAATAAAATGAATGACATGTTCTCCGTTAATCAACTTCTCTCACTTGAGTAAAAAATCTCATATTTTAGTTGCTTACCATTTAGTTTGTTATGAATCATTTTGGATGTGCTGAAAGTGAGCATATTGACCTCGTACATTTCTGTTCTATCTCCAGCATTATTTGTAAATCCTGACTGGCCTCAGTGCTGAACTTTCCCTCACCTTTTCTTGGAGCTGCAATTGTTCATGTATGGTTTTTGGAAGTGTACCACATCCTTCTATTTCCATCAGTGTTTTTTTTTTTTCTTCTGGTTTTAAATCATCTGGGCCCCACAGCCTCCTCCCACATTTCTAAGAATAACAACTCAAGTACTGGAGTGGTGTACAGTGTTCAGACATGGTGGCTGCTTGTTCATATGCAACAAGTTCATAAACAAGAAAAGTTGCATCAGCTTCCTCTCGTTATCCTGCAACACACAAGTACTTTTTAAAATTTACACTCGTGAGTTTTTGTCCTTTGCCATTTAACCCCTTTTAATTTTTCTGAGAGTTTACTCACAGATGCAAACGTGTAGAGCTCATTTGCATTTCAAAAAGTTCCAAATTCTTTTCAGAAGTATTTGCTTATGATAAAATAAATCCCTCCCCTTTTTGATTACATCTATTTTTAAATGCTCCAGTCCAGTAGAAAGGATAAAGATCTTCAGAAACCAGTGCACTCATACTTAAGTTTAGTTTACTACCTCCTGCAAAGTTTCAGCTTCCTGCAAAAACTAAGGGACTAAAGATGAACTCAGTGAGCCCTGTTTTAACACAGGGGTTCTGAAGAAGCAGAGCAATATAATGATGGACTGCTCTCATCTCTGGGTGCTTTCAATGAATGGCTGAAGACACATGATGTTGTTGTAAATCAATGGTGAAGTGAGTCAAATGTAGAAGTGAAAGGGCGCACAACACTGACTTCAGTGAGGGAACATTTCTTCTTCTGTGGTGTTCCTACTTGCATACCTCAGTGTGACTCATCACGAATCGTCTGTTTATAAAATGGCCCGAATGCGCTGTTTAATCTTGTACACTGACAGTTATGTGCGCCTTCACCACAATGTGTGTCTCCAAGCATTTCCTCTGTTCAACGTGATGACCGGCCCCTTGTTGCCTCTTCTCCTCTGGTTCCTTCACTCCACCGCCCCACTCTTATCTCTGACCTCAGTTGCATTACCCACATTGGCCAAATAGTCCGTGAAGCCCATGAGCAGAAATTCACTTCGCGTCATTTCCTGGTCCCGTATAAGTGACGTTCGACAATACGTTTGGGGGTTAGAAGAAAGTGAAAGAGCGGTCGACAAGGAAACACACCCACGACTCCAAAACACACATACACACACACACACACACACACACACACACACACACACACACACACACACACACACACACACACAAAATACAGGCGCTTTAGCGACAACACTGACTGTCAGAGAAACAGTTTTATTACAGATACAGCTATTCAAATCACAGTGAATCACATTTTTTTTTTAAATAGGAAATGAAAAATAAATACATAGACCAGCATCATGCTGAGCCTAATACATTCCTAACTTACAAAATACTCCACGACATCTGAAAATAAAAGACAGTAAAAAAATAAAGGTTCTTGTTTTTGTTTTTTTTACAGCAGTTATTGCAGGCAGGGTTTTATTTATTTATTTGTGTATTTATTTGGAAATGACGTCACTTTCAAGAGAAAATAACGACAGAGCCGCCCCGCTGGCTCTCTGCGCTGTATGACACTTCAAAAAGAAAAGTCCCACTCACTACACTCACTCTGCAACACTGTGCAATTTCCTGCCGCACCGGATAGCGAGGCAGGAAATTGTTACTGCGCTGGTTTTCCTGAAAATGAATCGGTGGCACAGCGCGTCAGCTGTCAAATAAATTAAGATGAAAAAAAACAAAAAAAACAAAACGTTGTTCTTTACGTGGTTGCTTTTATGTTTTCTATTTCCTTTAATGATTCCTCTAACTCACATCAAGCGTGTTTGGGTACCTTTTGGAGTGCTATTTAAATAAAATACAACATAAGATAGAAAGTGTTGATTTCTCTTTTGATTCTACTTGCCGTGCTACACTGATGGTACTAAAAATATAGTACCAGCTACTAAAAGAAACTGTCAGCTCCCTTATCAGGATCCAAAATTCCTTTACTTTCACAATATAATCAACAAAACAATAATTTATCTTTGTGCCAAGCACAGGTAGTAAGTCATTTCGTTTCATTTCAAATGTCTAGAAATTGGCAATTGTTTTGGTTTCTTTTCAGTCAACATTGCACCACATATTATTTCTGTGTACTTTTAATACTTGAAACCTCTCGAAATCTGACAACACACAACAAGAACGGAGGATGAACCAGGCGCTAAGGCAGATGTAGTTTCATCTCGGTCAACCATTTCGTGTACTTCACAGAGAGTGTACCAACCGATGTGTTAATCTGTGCAACCCCTCCCGCCCCCCGACAACGAAATGGAAAACAAACTGAAAATACAGACGGGCATCAATTGAGTAGAATAATAATATAATAATAAGGAAACGCATCCACCGACACACACATACAGCTGCTTCAAGAAAATGAAGTCGTAAATCAGTCGGATGTAACGTCCACAACATACACTAGACTGTTTTTCTTTTTATATCGGGACCCTGCTTACAATCAAAGGAAGGATCACAAAGCGACAGCAAGACCAGCGACAACCTCCCAAACAGCCGCAACAGTGACACACCACCAAGCACGTAGCGTCCGACAGCGACCACTTAACACTGACACAACAGGAACGCGCTCTCACTCTCGCACGCACTTTCGCTTTGCTTGTATGGCAGTGGTTCGTCTGGAGGCCGCGAGCCGTTTCAGCTTTTTTTTTTTCCACATTGAACGACAGCATTTTTCACGTTTAAAAAAAAAAAGAAAAGAAAATGAGTTCCCACTTGAGGTTTAGCCTCGTGTCGGACAAAAGCAGCCTTTTGTTCTAAAAAAGGATAAAGTTGCAACGATTCTATATTTTCACTGGGAACAAACCCGTTTGCAAGGTAATGTGAACTGTGGGCACGGCAGACGGACGGAGCACCTTTCGGATGTCCACTTGGTGAAAAGCCCATAGAAAGCATTTGGAAAAGGGGGTGAAGCCTTGAAAGTGATGGAATAAAAACGTTCTGTTTGTAAGATCCAGAAATGTTGTTTTTTTTTGTTCATCAATCTGAATATGAGGAATGTGGTTTGACTAATTTATTACAATTTGCAGCTGCGACTGTGAGCTGTTGCACCACTTCTCGCTAGCAGGCCTTCCTGTGGTTAGCATGCGGCAGTCGCTAGCTCACCGCGGCTTTCGAGACCCCTCTGTGTAGGAAACGGACGGACAAGCGGCACGGTGATGTGTACGGGTAAGATATGCGCACAAAGCAAAGTTAAAGTGGCACTTGTGTGTGTATAATTTCAGGCACAAAAACAATTAGCTTTATTTACTAGCTCGGACCAAGTCCTCGTCCACTTGGGTTTGTTCACAACAAGACTATAGACCGCCGCTGGAATACTCCCCCTTAGTTTGCTGGTGACCATGTTAAAGTGAAACTTTTTAAATGTTTTAAGTACAGCCGGGTTCACAGGAGGCAGTGCAGTGCTGGGTGTGAAGCGAAACACGTGTTAGACGTACGCGGACCATTCGAACAACTTCAACCACGTGACAGCAAGAAGCACCGGAGCGGAGAGAGAACAACAGTGGAAGGGGGAGAGAGAGAGGGAGAGCTACTCTGCGATGCTCAGTGGGACACCTCAGCTGGAAGAGCACGTCACGCTGCGTACGTAGAGGCTGGGGGCGGTGGGGGTGGGGGTGGGGTGGGGTGGGGAGGTGCGCAGTCTCACAGACGCGTCTTACAATTGGAGGAGGCCTCGCCGTTTAGCTGGGGCTTTTTCAGGAACTCCTCCTCTGCCTGTGAGTCAACGGCTTCGACCTCCTCACCTTCCTCCATGCGCTCCCCTCCCTTGACCTCCTCCTTCACCACATCCTTCGCTCCTTGATCGTCCTCTTCCTCGCCGTCCTCCGTCGTCATTTCCAGCGCTTCGCCGCACATCTCCATCTTGGCCGCCAGGTCCTCGAGCGGCGTCGGGGGGGACTTTTTTCTCATGAACAGGAAGTTGGAGATGCCCAGAACCAGGGCCGCGAGGAAGACCTCGCTTCCCGCCAACAGGAAGATGTACTTGTAGTTCTTTGTGGCGTCAAGGAGACGGCCTGTGTGAGAAAAAAAAAAAAGAGGGAGAAACAGAGATGAGAGGATACAATTAGATCTGCTTGTCCAAAACATACAAAATAAAATGACACTCAGTGAAAAAGTAACATTGGACACGCTATTTATTATTAACTGGCAATTGTTAACAATATATATAGTATTAGTTAATATTAGTATTATGATTAGTAGAATAATATATAAGACTGACCAGATTTTGGGGGTGTAATGATTAAAAGGTTTCATGGAGATGATGGTGAACTATATGGAATGCTAAGAAAAGTGCTTAGCTGCTGTTTTTGTGTGTATAAAAATGCCAAAAGATATTCTGCCGCCTTCCTGTCCACCTCTTGTGCTGCTTGTGCCGCAGTGACAAACAGCTCTGGGGCTCAAACGCATTTTTAGATTTTCAAGGACATTTGGTCTGGACGTGCTATTGTCCCGATGGCTGACCTGCGCCAGGCGGTCCCACCAACACGGCAATGGCCTCCATGAGAAGAACCAGGCCGATGGCGCTGGAGAACTTCTCAGTGCCCACGATCGCCATGAGGACTTCGAACTGCAGCGCGCCCACCATGCCGTAGGAGATGCCGAAGAAGATGCAGAAGACCACCAGCGCGTTGTAGTCCTTGGACTGGAGGCGAAAAGGGGTAGGGGGGGGGAATGGAAAAGACATTCAGGCTTCTGAATCTGCCTGCGCTGAGGGGTCACGCGGGTCAGTGGGGGGGAGGGGAAGCCATACCAGCGATCCGATGAGGTCGGTGGTCCCGTTGAAGATCATGGCGAAGCTGAAGAGGTAGACGCAGTGCGGCCGCACCCACTTCAGCCCGGCCACCACGCCGCAGATGGGCCGCGCAAAGATGTCCACGAGGCCCAGGTAGGTGAGCAGGAGGGCCGACTTGGTGTCCTCGTTGCCCAGCTCCTTGGCGTAGCTCACCACGAACACGGGCGGGACAAAGAGGCCCAGCACCATGATGGACGCCGCCACCGTGTAGATGAGGAAGCCGCAGTCCTTGAAGACGGAGAAGTCCAGCAGCTTGCGCTTGGGCTTGCTGTGCTTCTTCTCCTCCGTCCCGTTGGCCCCCTCCTCGCTCTTCCTCGCCGGGTCCACGGCCGGGGCGACCAGGGGCTTCATGAGCGCCGCGCACACGCAGCAGTTGAGCAGGATGCCGCCCAGGATGAGGAAGCCGCCCCTCCAGCCGTAGTGGTACTGGAGGACCTGGCCCAGCGGCGAGAGGCAGCACAGGGCCACGGGGCTCCCCGCCGCCGACAGCCCGTTGGCCAGCGGGCGCTTCTCGTTGAAGTAGCGGTTGAGCATGATGAGCGACGGCTGGAAGTTGAGGGCCAAGCCCAGACCTGAAGGACCGAGGGGGAGGACGGTTCATTAGGCGGCTAATTGTCCTGACTAAACATATTAACGTGAGATTAAGTCTCTCTAATGACAGGGCAATTATTTATTTATTCAGTGTCACTGCTAATCCCATTTAAAGGCTCAGAGTCTGAGATTTGGTAGCATCTAGTGGCAAGAAAGCGTATTGCAGGCAACATTTTTGATTCTGATTTGATCCCATTTGATCTCATATTTTTCTGATACGCTGATCTAAATTCTGGGCTGCCCCATATGTAAATCTAAAGCTTTATTATAAGCAAATTGCTAACTACTAATATCTACTTTATCTAACCGAAAATGCTAATATTGCCAATAGATCCCTATAACATTAGAACTCTAAAAACAGTATTGCGTGATTGTTGAAATGTGGACACTTCCAGCAAAAACAACACAAGTCAGAACTTTATAGTTGGGGCTCCACATGGAGTGAAGTCCAGCGTGTGAGACTTCATTTCACACACAGTCTGCAACATTTCTTGGTGCAATATCCCGAGCGTCGTTTGAGCTCCAGGCTACTAATGACACTATATCAGCTTAGCGGGCTTTGGGCCAAGACTCTCACCTGTGATCACTCCAGTGGTGAGGTAGATGTGGATGATGCTGGTGGAGAAGGAGGCCAGGATCATCCCCAGTGAGGCTAAGAGGCCTCCCACCATCATCACCGGGCGACAGCCGAAGCGGTTCACCAGTATGCTGCACAGAGGACCTAGACGAAGCGCAGCAAATTCAGCATTCAGCCATCGAAAAGTACTCGATAAAGCAACTGCTGCAAAGGATGATCTGCTCAATTACCGTTGAATGTTAAAACTGCTATCCTGTTTTTAAAAGAAAGGCTTTCTATGGATTGGCACTGCTTCCTCTGAGTCCATTAAACAAAGGCCAACCGACTTCGATAACGACCCTCGACCCTTCAATGACCCCTGGCCTCCAATCTCTGTCCTGTCACCTAAGGGTGTTGCAGCGAGAAACTTTCAATCGCAGGTTACCACAGCTTTGTAGCAGTCAAAAAAACTCACACGCACACGCCGTACCTGCGATCATGTACTGTCACAATAGTCTGCACAGGATTCGCGTATCTGTGTTTGCGAATCCTGTGCAATATGGTGCACCGCGATGCCGACGTGTCTCGATTCGTGTGTGCTCACTTTGTGCAACGGCACTCGCTCATACATGACTGTGTGTGCCAGCCTTGTGCAACAAATCGGCGTTATGCAACTTCTGATATCGTGTTACAGGCGTTGTCTAACTGGACAATGCGCGATCCAGTCAGCACCTTTTTAGAAAACATTGTGCAATGATACCAGGACGCTAGTTAACACCACGGCACATTAACACATTATTTTCTATGGCTGCCCTGAAACCCGGCTGCTATTGAGAAACGCTGAATGTCTGTGTTATTCAATGTGTATTATGTTGCAATTTCTTGCTACATATCTTTATTTAACAAAGCTCGCCCTTTTTGCATAAAACTTTACTTCACCAATAACATGCCAGTGAAAACCCCACTAAAAATCTTTTTCTTCTTTGGCTCGCTAAACCACATCAACAGCATGCAGTTCTGGAAGCCAGCCCTTTGTGATGTCACAAATGGCACTGACAACACTTCCAGTTTAGCAAAAAGACTCCAGGCTGGGTGGTTCTTCCACCTCCTGCACCCTTGATTGTATGCCTTTCCTACACCAGGAAGCATCAGTTGTTAAAGGAAGCCAAAATTTAGTGTTTTTGTAGGAGACTGTAAACACAGGGCTAAATATGCTGCTGTCCTTTTAATAATTGCCCGAGTTCCACTGAAGTCCAGAATGAAAAATATCAGAATCAGAAAGGGCACATACAGTATATACATGTAGATATGTATATGTGTACGTGTACATATATATGTATATGTACATATATATATATATATATATATATATATATATATATATATATATATATATATATATATATATATATATATATATGTACATATACATATATAACATATATACATACACATATACAGTATAGGGATCTTTAGAAAAGAATTGAGCTTTATGGATGTAGTGAAAGAAAAAGATGGAGAGGATTTTTGGGCAGATGATTGGCTGCGGCCGCCACTGAAGGGGAGTCATTATTGTGCCGTGCACCAATCAACCTCCTACCTGTGCCGTAGAGCATGGCCAGCAGGATGGACGAGACCCACGCCATGTCGCTGTATCCCACGCCGAACTCCCTGATCAGCTCTTTGAAAAACACGCTGACCGCTTTGGGGAAAGCGTAGGAGAAGCCCGTGATGACGAAGGAGCCCGCCAGCACCGCCCAGCCCCAGCCGCCATCTGGGGCCTTCACGCCTCCCGCGTCCAGGTCCAAGGCAACACCTCCCATGATGCTCTAGGGAGGGACGCGCTCCAAGAGAAGCCGACAGAGAAACTGAAGAGGCAGGGAAAAGCATAAACAAGGAGTCAGATGGAGTTTCCTCATAATGACGTCTAATTCAATCAGGGATCAATAAAGACCACCAGGAATTGGAGCGCCCCCTGATTCTTACGCTGCTGCAAACGTCTAGGAAGGCTGCTAACATTAACATTTTCGAAAGATTTAGAATGAAATGAGACTTTTTCTTGTCCGATGAATGCATATAGTGAGAAGAAGAGGCGACAACAGTGTTGCAAACAACCTGAAAACCCTCCACATCTAAATGTCATCCAACTTTACATCAGCCCCTAATCAACCCCCCTGGCCCAGCCCTGACCACCAACCACATGAAAAGCACGTAGGTGTCTATTCTTGTCTGCTACACTAACAAGGGGGTGAGGGGCAGTCTGTGAATATGCAACAGAACCTGATACAGTACGGGGAAAGCTTGATAATGCTTTCCATTGTATCCAGCAGCTTCCAGGGAACTGCGGCTCTGAATTTCCCCAAAGACAAAAATGTTTTTTTCTAGCAGCTAAAAATAAAAGAGATATCTACAAAACCATGAAGACTAGCACCCCGATAACCCATTTGGACAGTCATGATGTCAATGAATGAACTTCAGAGTCTCAACTACATGTTCAAAAACATTAACAAACTTCCTGGCTTTATTACCGTGTAATAACAGCGCAGTGGAAACTCGGTAAGAACAGTAGGTTAAACTTGCTGAGTCACGGAGTGATGTCAAAGATTAGGTTACTTTTTAGGCTACAACTTTTTTTCAGGCAATACTACCGTACATTGTACAGAAATACTGTTGAAACACAGAAATACAGTGTGACGCTTGTATCCAGGGACTAGTTATTGACACAAGCTGGGTCTGAGTCACAGCAGGATGTGAGTCGATGTTGCAGCATCACGGGCAAGAGCACGTAGCACCGAAGCAAAAATGGCATAAAGTGGGAGATTTGTTTTTTCCCCCATTGTATGCTGACATTAGTAAAAGAGCATGACACCAGTGAGAAAATGAATGTTGGAACGAGATATATATTTTAACAATGATACACTTGTTTTCACACAATAGTGACTTGTGGGGGCATTTTTGTGCTGCTACTAACACTGAATCATCTAATGCAGCTGATGAAGATGCAGAAATCCAGTTTAGGGTGTGCTGTGAAGGTGTGAGTTAGGGATGTTAACATTTAATCGATTAAATTAAATTAGTCGCAATGACTTCAACATTTTTACACAGGCTTTTTATTGTTAAATGACGTGTTTTTTCTGTTCTCTAATGTAAAAAATGGTCACACTGGACCCTCAACGTCATTTGAGGGTTAAATAATGTGTTCCTTACACATTATAAATCGTTAATCGAACGATCAACCAACAAACGATTAATGAATTAATCAATAATTTGCATCACTAGTGTGAGTTATATCAAAGCAGATGTTCCCTAGGCATTCCTTGCTCATGTATAATTAAATAATTTTCATTAGCCTTTCAAATGAATAGATGGATGAGGGCAAGTGTAAATCCAACAGAGTTGGACCGGGCCCCATGTTTTCTTAGCAGCTCGGGGTTCGCGGTGTAGCCGACATTTCCTCTGGACATTTTGAGATTCTTTTGAATATCAACAGCTAAATTTAACAAAATGATTCATGCCCTGTTCCACTTGGTCTTTACTGTAAGTGGCGCTGCCATTATTGAATTTCCACGATGGCCGAAAGGTGTTGGGTGGCAGGGCTCCAGAGGGGCTCGCACAGGTCCAGTTTTTCACAGCCAACACATTGTTTAGATTTCTGCCGTCAAATGCCGCTGATGAGCTCAGCAGGCGCGGGGAGCGCCGGGAATAGGCGGTGTAGGTGAGCCGCGGGTCAGCAGCCGCTTCACAATTTGTTGAATGTTCACAGTCATAGTTAGACGGTTAATAAGATATGCAGAAACATAATCATCGGAGTGTCTAATTCACTGAAACATTAAGCTGGAAGCTCCCAAGGCGGCATCTTGACCCTCGATGACTACAAGTTGGGAAAAGAGCAAAACAGTTTCCTGTCTTTGGTAGAGCTAATGGGTAATTGTGCCAATGAGGACTGCTCTTTCTGCTAAATAAATATGCTATGCAACATTATGATGCTGGAAGGGATTAGGTTACTTAAGAATAAATTGTCGCTTCGAGCAGAAGAACAGGTTAACTGAAGAACAAACAGAAATTGAGGTCGCTCTCTGGCGAACCATCTCTTCCCAAGTGCAGCAACAACCAACGACCTGTAGTCGGGGTGACGGAAAGGCATCTGTATTTCTGATCAAACCTCCGACGATCGTGTTGTTAATTACAGATCTCCAGAAAACAGGCTATTTAGCCCTCTGTTTGCAGCTTCCTGATAAAAAAAAAACAGGAACACTGTTGTATAATTGACTTAATTGGCCGGTTGGAAAGAAATGCAAGGCAGTTTCTCAGAAGAAAACATTCGGCCCGGTGTGTCGTCACCAACTTTGGAGAGGTGCTGGTGCCCTATTGTAACATCACCAAGGGCTGATAGACAGAATCTGCCCTTTTGCCCCTTTCTGAGAAGTGTCAGAAGATGTGAGAGGGCGGACACACAGTTTGTCTAGAAGGCACTGGTGTAGTTTGTTTTTGCATAACATGGGACCTTTAAACTTGGCTCTTCAATCTAGTCATTGCTCCCGTCCCACGCAAGACAAATTTGAACAAAATTATTACATCAAATGCTTCATAATGTCTGTAAACATTTTAATCAGTCTCACTGCCACGCACACACACACACACACACACACACACACACACACACACACACAAAATTGCCTTGAGTTTATAAAACAACAAGCAACAGAGAAATCTCAGTTGAGTCCAAATTAGATTGAAAAAAAAAAAAAAGCCATTAATATCTCCACACTTTCACTGGCCAGCATGAATTACTAATGAGCAATTTAATCAGCGTTTCGGTCGGCTTTTCATCCCCACAGCCGCCCGTCAGGACTCGCAAACCTCGCGCACGCAGCTACTTACATGCGTTCACCCTCGCACAGGGAGGAAATTACTAATTTACAACCTGTTGAGGGGCGAGTGGCCGAGCGGCCACTTGCTGTCGACACAGCACCGGCTCCGGCCGCGTCAGCTGCCAATCCACAGTCTCCGGGTAACATGATCATTTCAAGGCATCACGCTGGACAGGTCGAGATGTGACCAGCCTAAAAACGACCAAAGGCCACCAGTGTGTGTGTGTGCCAGACAGGAACCCCCAGGAAATATGCTGCAATATTACTCGGGGAGACAGCACGATTTCATAACTGGGAATATAGTTTCAGAGCTGCGACGTATTTATATGTCTATGACGCCCTCTGAGTCTCCTTGGCTAACAAAAGTTAGACTGTGTGCCAGAAACGATGAATGGCGTGACGCTGCCAACATTTCATCAGTTGAATAAACAAACAGAAAAAGAAAAAAAAAAAAAAGGCTGTCACTGTCACAAGTAGCTGGGTTTTCAACTTGGACAAGGTTGGACAGTGACTGAAGACGGTTGAGGATGGAGCGGCTTCTTCTATCTCCTTTCCAGGACGTCACATAATCGAGCAGCGTGTGTGAGTGTGTGTGGTTTAGCTGCAGACGCACATTTACAACGCACAACTAAAGATGTCAATGAGACGCAAGTGTTTCTTTATGCAAAGTCACCATGTGACCGTTGTACAATAACAGGTTATACAGTACAAGTAAGTAATCTTCACAAATAAGCCTTTGTCAAACCCCATTTCCTTTAAAGCCACTTATGGATTTTGAGATTTTCTTTTTTTCTGATCCCCTCTAACTTTCTGGCTACTATTTAAGCCTCTTGTTGGCTAATATCAAAATGCAGTTTGAAATTGAAGTGTGTCGCGTTCGGATGAGGCAAACGGTGAATCGGATGTGGATGTTGGAAGAGTCCAGGTACGAGGGGGCTGCTGGCATCACGCGAGAAAACCTACGTCACGTAGCCCGATCACGCCATGTGAAGTTGCGGAAATCCCAGGTAGGTTAAAAGACAAAAAAAAAACAACAACGTATGTACACATTTGTTATAAAAATATATACACAAATATTTATTAAATGGCTGTATAAACGTCTTCCGCCTTTCCCCTCCCAGCTATCAGTGACACTGTACTGGTCTTTAGACGAGAGCTGATGGACGAGCGGCCTAAACGGCAAACTGTTGAGTCTCTTACCGGGTGATGCTGCCGCTGCTGCTGAGGAGAGTCGCCTCTTCCTGCCTCCGGTCTGCCGGTTGGAACGCAGGGAGCGAGCCGCGTTTCAAAGCGCACGTCTGCCTGCGGAACCCTCGCAGGCGGGGACCGCCCTTTACGTTTTTTTCCGCCGGGTCCTAGCGCCTCCCCTATCAAACGTCACGCTGGGGACGTGACCAAGTCGCCCGCCCGCTCGGCTATTTTTAACGCCTCCTGACTCGTTGTACAACGCCGTGGAGTGGATGGAGAGCCGTTTGTGACATAATGGGAGAAATGGGAGAAAAGTGAGAAAGCTCAGTCTGTAAATGAAATCAATGAAATAAACAATTAGTGTGAAATAAACTGCTGAAATGCGAATTTATTTGTTTTGTTTGTTTGTTTATTCGTATCGATTGGGCGGCAGTCTACTCCAATAACAACACTGATGACCTTTGTATTATCATTTTCTCAGTAGATTTCTTTGGTCACATTTTTTAGATGCAGTTTTTGCACTGTTCATAAATTGTTGATGGCTTTCTTTCATCCATCCATCCATCCATCCATTTTCGACACCCGCTTATTCCTGAGCTCAGGTTCCCAGGGGTCTGCTGGTGCCTCTCCCAGCTGTCATAAGGCAAAGACAGGGCGACACCCTGGACAAGTCACCCGTGGCTTTCTTTTATCTTGAACTAAATTCCTTTCATATTTGATGCTTCTCTATTGTCACGTGCTTCTGTGAACACAACATTTGCAAAGTCCTGCCTAAACTCTGTCCTCTACTATTCTGGTTTTTCTACTCCAGTACAATGTCCACCCAATTTTATGCAAATGACGGCAGCTGCCTCTGGGAATTAAGGGACGGTCAACAAAGAGAGCAGAACACTGACTGCAACCTAGGCTCACACAGTGGGCTCAGACATGACTGGTCAATAACATTGTGAACAGCAGCAATCGCGTGGAATGTGATCATTTCAAATCAGGTTAGAGACAGTCTCAGTCCGATACAGATCTGATTCGGTTCTGAAATGCGACCTCACTCTGAACAGGGTAACAACCAGGATTGTTATTCAATGCAACTTTTGAGTCACTCTTGACAGACATTTGTCATGTTCATTCCCAGACAGGAGTTGCTAGCCAAAAAAAAAGTCATTGTGTTTTGTTTTTTTTTAAAAGCCCTGACATCCTGTTTTTCAATAAAATCTCTTTCACTGTTGCCACTCAGGTCACATTCCCACCTCTCCTGCCGTTGCTCCATGAACACCCATGATTGCAACATCCATTCTCCTTGTGTGTGTTTTTTTTTGTTGTTTTTTACCTGACATAATTTGCCTTAACAGCTGACTTTTTCCACTGTGCTAGCTCCAGCTAGTTCAGAGATTAAATTATGTGGCATTTGGGACTTTTTTGTAGCGTCCACGTGAATTCAAATTGAGCACTAATTCTGCCCGTAGTCAAAGTCGTGCTTGTAAACTGTCCTCGTTGACACCCTGCTGCGATAACACGGTGAAAAGGTGCCTCAGAGTGAAGAGCCATAGCAACGCGCACGCACACACACACACACACGCACACACACACGGAGAATCTGGTACATGTGCAGAGACCTTCCCGCTGTCTGTCAGTGGAGCCTGCTAATGGCACTCCAGCAAACCTGGACCAGAACCAAACGGTTGACTGATGCAGACCGGCAGGAGCATGGAGCGAACTCAGCGGAGGGAGAGGAAGACAAAACTTGGAGGCATGATGGAAATTCTCCCGGCAGAGTGGTCTAAAAGCAGCAGCTGGCCTTAACCGTGAGATTTATTCCAAAACAGGACAGAAGTGTTCTTACTGGGAGGATGGGTGATTATCCGCTGGTTGGTTTTCTCGTCTGGTCCCTCGTTTCAGAACTAGTCTGAGGTTCACACACAACTCTAGAAATCTTTATAATTTTTTAATTAAAGGAAAGGATCAAATATTCTATTAAAAAAAAAGAAAAGAAAAAGGGCAGCAGCTGGACTCTTCTATTTAAACCCTGAATGGAATAAATATCTCATTAAGTTTCTTTGGAAACACCTGGTTTAACCCCACCGGCCAACTGGCTCCGAGCCTCAGTGTGCAAAAAAAAAAAAAAAAAAAAGTCCTTTGTTTGCTCAGTGTGAAGCTGGTGTTGTGTTTCTCCACTCACATGGCCGTTGGACACACGCTCTCTCCCGAGTGTTGCCAGTTAATAATTGCACAGCTCATCGCAGCCTTATTTCGACTGTCCGGCAAAGCAGCAGAACTTTTCAAAGGATTTACCCGACAGCCTTTCGCATTTAGCCCGGGACACGGTGCGCTCACTGGCCCACCAGTGCATTATGCAATGCTGCATCATTCCGGGTTTATTTAGACTCATTGTAAATAATATATGAATTGGAGCCATTAGCCAGGCAGACGATTAATAGTGTTCAGTTGTGGCTAAACTGCCAGGAGCTCACAGCTAACAGCTGTCAGTTATTGATTCCACGCGCTTTTAGATTGTTTGAACTGCATGCGGTCATTTTGACCAGAAGCAGAGCGTTTTTAAATGTGGGTCTTTACACTGGAACCAATCGAGGTTCTGTTCCCACCACATTAGAGAAAGATTCTTGATGCTGTTCTTGCACCCATGGTTCAAGGGGAAAGGCTCCTCCACACAAACTGGTGCTTGAACGTGAGAACCTTGATAAATAAATTAATGAAATTAGTTGATCCGTAGCTTATAACAGGTTCCTCATTTGACTATTTTAAAAAAAAATAAGAGCTTTTAAATGTTTGTTTTTTTCAACAATTTAAACATTTCCCCGTTCCTTCTCATGTTACCAAGAAATCTCCACCGTCCAGTTTGCTTGTATGTTTCAGCTAAAAATTCATGACAGCTTAGAAGAAAAGAAAGACAAAAGCATGACTGGACCATGTGTTTGTTGGAGGGATTGGGATTGCCATGACGGCCGCAAACGTAAACGTATCGGGAGTAAATGTCAAGATGCTGCAAATCCATCACCTGTCTTGCCATTTACGCAGTTTCAAACTGCTTTTTCTGAGAGACAAAATACACAGTGCTAAACACTGTCGTCAGTTGTTACCTCCAAACGCCGTTCAAGACAATTTAAGCAAAGTGACTCACAAAGGTTCATTCTAATTTTCGAGTTTACCTAAACTACAAGTCTGAATCTGCTTGGTGGGATGGAATTGAATTGGATGATGTAAGTCCTCATAGCAAAGGTCATCGACTCCTTATTGTTTCTCAACCCAAAAAACAAGCCGAGAGAAGGACGTGGTGAGCAGGATGTCACAGGAAGTGAGCCCACTTTTATTGCTTGACTTGCCCATCGGTCGACTCCTCTATTTCCTATCTGCAGCTCCCCAGTGGATGTGGGTAAAAATAGCAGCATGCTCGATAACACGGTGAAGTTCTCTGCTAATTTCAGCAACGTCAGAGTATCATCGCATGAGGAACATTGCGTTTTTGCCCCACATATGTCAATATACTTAGAGTGACAGTGGCTCGGAAGGAAGAGGCAGGAGGCGGAGATGGAGGGAGCAGAGATGGAGGTGTAGAGCTCTTCTGTGGGAGTGGCCAGGGTGGATAGAATCAGGGATAAGCACATCACAGGGACAGAGCACATTAGATGTCTTGGAGATAAAGCCAGAGAGGGCAGACTGAGACGGTCTGGACATGGACAGAGAAAGGCACAGTGAATATTATGGGGTGGAGAGATGCTGAGGTGCTGAAAGTGGCAGGAGGAATGGAGGAGTGGAGAAAGAGGATAAAAAGCAGATTTATGCATGTAATTAGAGGACAACGAAGGCAGTTGGTGTGAGAGACGAGGATGCAGAGGATTTAGAGGGTCAGACGGAGGTAGACGATTGGCTGCGGCCACCCCTGAGGTGATCAGCCCAACGTGGTCCGTCTGTTGTCAGACCACCTCCTTTCAGGCCCAACGTGTAGCATTTAAAGGAACGGATCAGCATGCGACAAGGTAGAAGTTACATACAAATGTATTTAGATATGAAAGAAATCACAGTTTTCATTCACATTGACTGTGTAGCTGTTTACACAAACATACAGGGCAGGTCCACGTGACTCAAATCTGCTCTTGACTTTTCAATTGCAATTTCATCCTGACATCACAGCTGGTGGGGAAAAGGGCTGCTGGCTACAAAATCCAGGGATGCGGTTTGCAATACTCTTTCGCACCATTAGATGGCACATCGTACATATTATTTAGCCTTCGACTAAACTGCTCGTCTATCAAAACTACGCGCTAAAACAACAGAAGGTAGGGACCTCGACCGTGACAAGACTAAAGAAAAGACAGACATCACACAACAACAATTCAACCATATTATTGAGTTTTGGAAGGTTTTGTTTTGTTGTTTGTTTGTTTATTTTTTAGGGCTCACCATTGTCAAAACAGGAAACAAAATGCTAGTAATGATTCAACAAACAGAAAATGAAACTATTCTTCTACTAGCATTGAATTGCAGTTGTACTAAAGCCTTCTTATGAGCCAATTTATGTACACAGTCATTCATAGTCTGCCACTCGTAACTAAAAACATCACTAGGTTGTTGCCAACATGCTAACGTTCATGTCTTTTAGCTTCAGCGCCGCGGCCACTGCTATTCACGGGGTGATTCAAAGGGTGAGCACTGACTGTGCCTCCCACACATCTGAGGACACACGATAGCTGTTAATCCCCCCCATCATATGAACAGGAGGATAAATTGAAAGGGCTCCGGCCGTTTTACGTGCCTGCATCTCGGCCCACTCGCGCTGGTGTCACACACAAACCACAATGTCCCCACCCCCGTAGCTGGTTCAAAAGGCCACAGCTTGCCTTTAAACATTACTCCTATAAGACCCCCCCCCCCCCCCCCTCCACTGCGACACCCTCTTCAACTGTATGTACAAGTCTAACTCTTTGACCTTTTACGGCTGTGTCCCATTAATATCGCAAAGGTCTGCGGACCACTTACTACTGGTTCCGCTGAGATCATGCGTGAAGCACGGAGGAGCCTGGCCCTCGTGCCACCTGTTCCAATCAGGCCTTAAGACATGGTTTTTTGTTTGTTTGTTTTTTTTTTTTTTCAAATATGGAAATTTGACAAGGCTTCCCTACTGCTGTTAGACAGCTCCTTAATATATATACACATAGACATACACTCACGTTCACATACTGTCATCTCCCATCAGAATGTCAATAATAATGCAAGAAAATCAAAAATAACCATTATCCCTTGTATCTGTGAAACAATATATTTTTGTATTTTTGTTTGATCTGATTGATGTTTGGACTTAGATTGCTCCATAATTTGACACCGGGAATAGATAAGCGGAAATTTTTGAAGGCTTTTACTATGATTACTACTTTCAAGTTCTTTCCATATTTTCATAATAGGTATCAAGAGTTCAGGAGCTGATCTTTGCGGGGTCATTGTCAATGTGCGATTGTTTTCACATGAGTAAATTCCGTAAAGATCAACCTGACCTGTTTCAGCTATTATGTTTTCGTTTTTTTCTGTTTGTTTTTTCATTCTCTCCATCTAGGTTGTCATCTCGGAGCGTGGACGAGCATCTCCGGAACACGATCATGACGTTGTGCGGGCCCGACCATCTGCCTGCATCTGTGCGTCTCCATTTCACTCCATCTCACCCTCGCCGAGCGTGCGCACACACACCGAGCTGACTGACAGAGTGTTAATAATCGGTGAATAAAATGAACTTAGTGTGGTGGTGGTGGTCTTGCTGCTCTCAACATTCCCCCCTGTGGTCCACTTGACTTTCTAAAAGGGAACAAGATGCATTGAGTATTTAGGCCTCCACTGTCAAAATCCAATAACTTACATTACATTATGTAATCTAATGTAATGTACATATGTATATATATCTATATATTACCAATTTACAGTCTCGTAAATGCCCCTCCCGCCCTGCCACACACACACACACGTACGCACCCTACGTCATGTTCTTCCCCTCATTCTTGTGTGTGACTACCATCCTGAGCACGGGTCCCGGCACATCCAGCGGGGAGGGGCAACACGCACGACCTGTTGTGTAACTGTCCTCAAGCATTGCAGCGGCGGTGACACAGCGACACCCAGTGGAGGCCAAACGCTAATACGCCCAGAGAGATTGAGCGATAGCGCGCTGATTCATTCATTCATATGATCACTATCATAATATCCGGGGGTCCCATTTCGTTATTTTCGGTACAGGATCATCTCGGGATCAATCAAGTCAGAGTTTGGGAACTCTGACTTGATTTAAGTTTGTTTTTTTGTTTTTTTTGTTTTTCAAGTAAGCTTTAAACGTCATCAGACAAAAACAGCTGAAGTGAAACTAAAAAAAGAGGAAATGATATGTTGCTTAAAGGTCAACAGAAGTAGTTAAACTGATGATCTCTGATCATTTAAGTAGACGCAATGTTTCATCTTCAACTTTGTACATAAGCGGTTGCCTTTGCTCAAACGGGCTAATAATTCACACCACGCACAAGAACGTCAAATAGTGAGGATTCGACGCAGATTCAAGAGTGTCTTAAAATTGCTTATTTATTTTTCCCCCCATCACATTTGTACACTGTACATAAGTGCAGTTTAACTGGTTTATAAGGCTAATATTTTCCAGCACTTAACAGCTGAATCTAACGAGAGGGTCATCGGGTCCAACTGCACTTGAAGCCCTCGACAATTTGAACCTGCAGCAGCTGTAGCTTTTCTGAATCAGCTAGTGTATTTAAATTCACACTGTATGCAGTTTTTCTAGCTCTTGAATCAAAAGTCTCATTCTGCCAGGCTCCCTTGACCTGCACTGACTCCTCCGTAATCAATCAAGTCCCACCCTCGAGGGCTCACTTCCTGTTTTCTACAGAACCACAACCAGGGAAGCCGCGAGTTCCTCATTGACATCTATGCATTTAACTAAGCTGTTTCACCAATAACTTGAGTATCTTCAAGACAATTAGTTTATTTTTTTATATATTGTTAATATGACAGAACTAAGAAAGTTCAATAAGAGTTTAGATTAGACAAAACTACCTAATTGTTTACCTAGTAGTTCTATATAATAGTCACCAAGTCTACCTATATATACATTCCTTTGTCTCATCAACCTATATATACGCAAACAGCTGTTCGCATCCATGTTTGAATGTGTTTGCCACGTGAGACGTTCCCCGCACCCGCTCTGCTATGTAGAAAGCTTTGAGAGAGAAATTCATGGAGTTACATCAAGGAAGGAGGCTTCCCCTGGTGAATCCAAAGAGCTTGGCTGGCCTTGCTGAGGACGATGCAACTTTGGTTGATTGCCCAGCACAGCACAGCACAGCACAGCACAGCACAGCACTTCACACGCCAGCATCAACACCACTCGATGGCTCTGAAAAAAGAAGGGGAGCTCACTGCGACTCTTCCTGTGTATAATGTGGGTGAGTGTGTGTGTGTGTGTCCTTGGAGATGCTAACATTAGAGAAACCCGTGACAGTAGAAGACAGTCGAACCGGTATGGGTAAACTATGGCCCGGGGGCCATATGCGACCTGTTAAGCTTTTAAGTCCGGCTCGCCGAATTTCAAGAAATGATATTAATAGTAAGTAAGGTATAAAATAGCTGTATTTCCTTTATTTTATTTTTTTTGTGTTTTAAGAGTTATTTTTTTCTATTGCAAGTTTGCCCACCATGGCAATAGAACCACATAGCCAATAGTAGAACCCTTTGGCAGTCCCAGGCAGCTAGTCAATGAAAAATACAAAGTATGTACAAGTACTTATTAATTTATTTACACAATTTTAAAATACACAAAAACAGTGGCATTACAAATGAGGAGCAAGAGTCTTAAGGTGGGAGTAGGAAGAACGATTTCCCATGAATCCACAGTAAGAGTTGCATTGTGGGCCATGAGAAACCACCTCCACTGCACAGTTAAAAACAAACAAAACAAACAAAAAATCAAGACAAAATTAAGAAAAATAAACTGAGAAGCGGGCATGACATACTGATAAAACTATACTCCCATGTAAAGTGTACTTGCATTTATCATAGCCATCATCAGTGAAGACAAACAAGTTAAACCATGATTACTTTTTTTTGTTTAACCCCACGAGGTGAAGTCGATGTTCCTCGAGGGAAAACTTCACGCGCGGGAGCTCTAAAAAGGAGTGAGGCGTTCTCAGTCCCTCCGTACTCACAAGTCGAGTAGGCGCATCCTACACACAACAACAGAACAAATGTGTACAAATAACCACTACAACCCATTCCCCCTTTTTACTACAATACTTTTGCAACCAGGCTACCACATAGAGAATTTTCTACTTCGAAATTTAAAAAAACAAAAACAAAAACAACAATCTGCAGGGTTTTCCGTCGGTCAGCTCGGCCGATCACTCTCGTGGAGTCGGGGGGGTGGGGGGGGGGGACTGGGACTTGCGGCTCGGTTACCACGGTGACTCCAGGAAAACGCTGAGCTCATTGCCTACCGCGACTCTATTCACTGCTGCAAGGTTCATTTTTCTTTAAAAATTCAAGACAACATCCTGCTTCAACACACCTGAGGAGGCTGAGAGAGAGAGAACGAAAAAGAAAAAAAAAAGAGAGAGAGAGAGAGAGCGAGCGAGAGAGAGAGAGAGAGAGAGAGAGAGAGAGAGAGAACCTTAACTTATACTGGTTCACGCTTGGAAACAGAACGTTAAAATTCCTTTCGTCCCATTTTTAAAACAAGGAGGCTTTCCCCTCCCCCGCCGGTCTATATTACATTTCAGCCTAAAACACCTAACGCACAAAAAAAACAAAAAAAACAAAAATGAAAAGAAAAGAAACAAGGTACTCTTTTTCGGACACTAAACGGGTTTTCTTTCACTGGCGTGACGGATCGCCGTGTCTTCCTGCTATTTCCTCTTCCTCTATCACAAAGTCCCCCCCCCCCCCCTGCCCTCCCACCCCCACCCTCCCCAAACGTACTACGTTCAACAGCTAACAGACTCGTCGGTCTCTATTTGTCCAGACCCCCCTCGTGAAGTTCGACCAGCGGAGCTGGAGTCGAGATTAATGCTGAGAGGAGTAAAATCAAACGCGATTAAAACAAAACAAAACAAAAAAACACATTAAAATAAAATGGAGAATCAATGCCAGAGAAAAGTGACCCCATGGCTTCATCGACAGTAGGGACGAGGAGTGCGTCCACGTCTTCCAGGGGAAGAAGAGCGGAGGGCTGAGGCTGCTACTTTTCCCGAGTTGGTCAAGACAACCAAGCTGTACTCCACCCGCCCGTCTCCGTCACGCGCGCACACACACACACACACACACACACAAACACACACACACACACACACACACACGCACGCACACAGACACACACGCGCACACGCTTTCAGTTGTGCATCTCTCTCACGGTCGGGTAAACAAGAGTGCAGCCTGACTCTTGTGCAAAGGTCGGTAGTCCGCTGTGTGTGTGTGTGTGTGTGTGTGTGTGTGTGTGTGTGTGTGTGTGTGTGTGCGTACGTGTGTATGTGTGTCTGTGAGCGAGCGAGCGTGCATGTGTGTGTGTGTGTGTGTGTGTGTGTGTGTGTATGCTGCAGGTGGTGCATCTTCAGGCCTCCGTGGTGCACAGGTGGATGGAGGGGCTTTTCACCGTGGCGCTGCAGACTGGAGGCCGCTGGGTGTGACCCGGGACAGAGCCTGCAAGGGGGCGACAGAGAGCAGCGTCGATTGAAGGCGAAACCGTGGAGAACAAATATTAGAACAAGTAGGACGGGTTACGTGGAGACGCGCGTGACTGTTTAGTCGAGTCTGCGATTGAGTCGTGCATATTGAACCATCGCAAGCACATTTGTCTGTCTTTGTGCTTGAACTGTGCATCTACAGCGGAGTGAGAAAAAGTGGGAAAAACCTCCGTCAGGAGACGTGCGCCCAGGACAGTTTCACAGCCCGCTGTCTTTTGACTTGTGTCCTTTTCACTTCCGCAAATTAAAAGGGGAAAACAAATGAAATGACTGCCGATAATTCCAACGGCCTCAAATTCAAACTTTTTGTCTACAGAAGAGAAAATTAATTTATTCAATAAATGAATGTGTAAAAGCCTTTATTTAGCCCATATTGGTGAAATTTGCATGATTAAAGCAAGGATGCAATGGAAAAAAATGGAGATTATATTCATTAAAAACAAAGAAATAAAATAAAATATTTATAGACTTAAGATATCAAACAAGATATTGACAGTTGGATTATTTCACAAGTTACATACATAATATTGACATAATAATACAGGTCAAATATGTCTTTTCTTTGCAGGAGTGGAGAGCTGATCGTTGCAGCTCTATTTGTGGCTATTGCACACTTTGACCTCATGGGGGAGCACAAGGCCCACGACGGACAAAGGAACAAAGGGCACAATGAAGCACACAGGCGGAGGACTCCCATTCACGCTCCACACTTAGCGGCAGGACGGTGGAGAAGCTCCACTGTGACTCTCGAACCCGCTCGCTCACTCGCCTCGAAAAAACATTCTTGCGTTTCCCCGGGGCTTCTTCCCGTCAGTGACACGTTTGTGTACAGTGCAAACAAAGAACAAGTCTGTCGCCTACGGTAGCAGCGAAACAGGAAGTGGCTCGTTTTTTTGTGGTTTGTCCCCCCCCCGGCCCCCTACACCGACTGTGATGCGCTGCGACTTCCGCGACAGACTCAGTGTCCTACCTGTGAGGTGGACATGCGGGACGTGTCCTGGCGTCCGGTCAGGTCCGACGAGGAAATGTTGACGGGCGCGCCGCGGTGAAGGCGCATGCTCACCTTCCTCTCCTTCTCCAGACCTGCAAGACAGCAGCGAGGTTAATTATGGTTCCTTTAACGACCCAAACAATGAGAAAATTTCAGTCTTTGGGTCATTTTGTGGTAAGGACGTGTGTGTGTGTGTGTGTGTGTGTGTGTGTGTGTGTGTTGGTGGCTCACCCGTGTGTGAGGAGGGGTTGAGGGGGGAGGGGGCGGCGACATCCTGGGCGGCTCGGGCTCGTCCCGATGCCGAGGCCATGCCTCTGGCCCCGGGGTTCCTGCTGTGCCGCAGCCGCTCCTCGCGCTCCCGGCGCTCCCGCTCGGCGTCCTCCACGGCCCTGTTAGCGCCCTGCAGCAACACACACACACACACACACACACACACAGTTGTTGTCTGTCTCGTGATGCAATTTGAATTGCAAATTGCACACACTGTGTGGGGAGGGGACGGGGTGTCTTGTTTTCTCTCAGAAAAGCCAATCATGAGTTCATTAGTCACTGCTAGTGTATCACAATTGGTGGACTTTCAACAATAAGGAAAACTGAACAAAACAAATTCCTTCTGGTGTCAAATCTCCAAAAAAATATACAATTTCCTATACAGGCTGCAGGACTTTCAAGTCTGCACTTCAATGACGCCAGACTTTATTGTATCCACAATAATAATAATAATAAAAAAAAACACGTGGCAATAAAACCGTCAACTGACCCAACGATAACGCTTTATACGACTGTGACAGCTGCCACGAGGAGTGGAAACACGACACGTGACACGCCAGCACGCGGCTCATAAAAGAAAAAACAAGTGAAGCGGTTGAGTTTAGAAATTTCTGTTGATTCGGTGTGAAATTTAGCGTATAGATTTGCTTGTCTTCCGCAACGAGCTTGCGGCTGTGCTGAGGCCGTCGTCTGAACGGCGTGCCCCAGGTTTCCAGAATGCCGTTCAACTCGACTCACTCAAACTCGCAAGAATGTTACCATCTGCGGTATTTGTTCTGTATTGTGACACTCAAGTTAGTGTAATTACCACGTAGCGACTAACTAGTGCAGGCGTGGGCAAACTAAGGCCCAACGTGCATATTCGGCCTGTTGAAACTTTTAAATCCGGCCCACTGCAAGAGCACTCAAGTCATAAAATAGCTGCATTTCATCCATTTTTTCTGCGTTTTAAGAGTCATTTCAATAAAGAGCTAAATATCGTGGGGCTTCACAGGCACTGATTTTGCCATTAAAGCACGTCTCCCATATATCCCATGATATTTTTTTTCTCCTATGAGGAGGGTCACCAAAACACTCCATCCATCTGCAGCTGCACATTTAGAACCCATAGTGGTCCACCAGTTTGCCCCTGAACCAGTGCAAACTCTTCCAGTTCGACAATGAAAAAAAAAAGAAAAACAACTTACAAATTTGAGCATGTTCCAGTCGAATACGTAGTCGTAGGAGAAGCCCTGCCTGTGGAAGAGGTTCCTGAAGAGCTGGCGCAGGTACGAGTAGTCAGGCTTGTCGTCGAAGCGCAGGGAGCGGCAGAAGTTCAGGTAGGTGGCGAACTCGGCTGGAGGGGAAGGAAGGAGAGGACGGCGTGATTCACAGAGTCGTCATGAGGATGAGTCAGTGGTGCATCACGCTGCTGCTGCTGCTGCTGCTGCGATTCTCATGCACACCCCCGGGGAGCCGCTGCACCTACATGGGTAGCCTTTGCAGAGCACCTCGATGGGCGTGGACATCTTCTTCTCGCTGATGCGCTCGTACTTCTGCCTCTTGGTGGCGGCCTTGAGGCCCTGCCAGGGCAGGGATCCCAGGTTGAAGTACATGAGGACGTAGCCCAGCGACTCCAGGTCGTCCCGTCTGGACTGTTCTGTAGACGCAGAGCAGAGAGAGGAGGTCAGGAGAGGAGGCTAGTGGGGGGGGGGGGTTTGGGTTAGGGTGCTGCCTCGCCATGAGCAGCGGTCACTCACCGATGCCCAGGTGCGTGTTGATGGAGGCGTAGCGGGCCGTGCCGGTCAGGTTCTTGTTCTCGCGGTAGGGGATGTGCTGGTGCGTGCGGGCGTCGCGGTACTTCTTGGC
The DNA here is from genome assembly GCF_046127955.1 of Nelusetta ayraudi. Classification (NCBI taxonomy): domain Eukaryota; kingdom Metazoa; phylum Chordata; class Actinopteri; order Tetraodontiformes; family Monacanthidae; genus Nelusetta; species Nelusetta ayraudi. The sequence continues at coordinate 1,012,863 of NW_027466066.1, read as the reverse complement.
CAGGCCGAAGTCGATGATGTAGACCAGGTTGCCCTTCTTGCCCAGGCCCATCAGGAAGTTGTCGGGCTTGACGTCCCGGTGGATGAAGTTCTTGGAGTGGATGTACTCTATGCGGCTGATCTGGTTTGGGGAGAGGTCGGGGGGGTGACGTCAGAGTCCACAAAGAAAACAGTCGAGGAAGAAGTAGAGGCGCGAGTTTAGGGCTGCGTTCAGACTGCAGGCCAATCGGATTCAAATCAGATTCATTCTCAAATCCGATTTAAAGGGCCGACTGTCCACACTGTTTTCCGCAAGTGTCCAAATGGGATCTGGCTCTGTTCAGACTGGGCCACATTATTGACCCATGACGTCGGAGCGGAGGCCCACCCCAAGGCAGTTTTAATCCATTTTTGTCAAAATTGGATTTCATGTGATTTGTGACTGTTCAGACTACAAAAGAGCCATCCGGTTTCAATCTGGATGGGCTGAAAATCGGATTCTGGCTGGCAGTCTGAACGCGGCCTTGGATGAGAAAAGACTCTGGAGTTTGAATTGACTCATCTAAGTTTCGATGCGACTCTCAAGCACGAGTTTGGATTATGTTTCAACGCGGCAGCCGCGTTGTTTTACAACGTGGACGAAGGTTTCCGCTTATTCCCCTTTGTTGACGAGTACGAGATCATTAATCTGACTCATCTCCTGCGTGGCGCACACACACACACGCACAACCACACACACACAGAGGGAAAAAGTGGACCAGCAGCTGGTAAAGCTCCGTCTGGCCTCCAGGCTGGGAAAAGGAGGGGAACAACTGTCTAAAGATAACAAAACCTAATGGTCTTTTAAAGCGTTTGCGTTTCAACCTCCGCCTCGGACGTCTCACCATCTGGTCGGCCAGCAGCAGCACCGTCTTGAGGCTGAACTTCCTGGAGCAGAAGTTGAACAGGTCCTCCAGGCTGGGGCCCAGCAGCTCCATCACCATCACGTTGTAGTCGCCCTCGGCACCGCACCACTTGATGGTTGGAATGCCCACTAGAGGGAAGGAAAAGGTGCATTATTTAGCGCAATTTGGCGATTTAGAAATGTGGGGGTTTTTTTGGGTTGCGGTTAGACAAGTTGATTAGATGTTATCTGAAGTGGAAGAAGTGAGAATGCTTGAAATGACTTGAAATGCTTAATATGTAGCACTCCACAATAAGACACTGTTGGCAGGAAAGATTATTCATGAAACAGGGATGCATATGGAGGAGACAAACTTGTCATTGTGAAATTTCTTGCTTTATATGTACAGTTTTTTATTTATTTATTTATTTTACTCCATCTTTGACATTGCTTAGATTCTTAAGTTCCCCACTGTCTTAGAAAACATAGTTCCACTGCAACGGGGAAAGACTGTGGCTACTTTGGTAATGGCGTGTATACATAATTTCCCGTGTTGAAATACGGGTACAAACTGAAAAGCAACATGCACAATCAAAATTTTCTCTAATAATTAAGTTTAATAACAAAAAATGCTTAATATTTGGGAGATCAAATATATATATATATATATATTTTTTTTTTTAATTAAACCCGACTTAAGAATTACACCTTGTCAACCTTTCCGTACTGTCAGGAACTGGGCCCTGCATGATTTGTCCAGACTGTTTCAGATCTTTTTATTGCAAGTTCCTCTTTCTTCTATTTTCTTATTTTGGCTCTGCACTGTATCTGTCGTATTTTTTTTTTTTTGACTGTGACCATTAGCCATTGCCTTCTATTAGGACCTAATGTATCCAAGTGACTTATTTATTCCTTATATATATATATATATATATATATATATATATATATATATATATATATTCATTGTATTTTTGTTTGTATATTGCTGCTGTCTCCACTGATTGCATTTTGATATTGTTGATATTCAATATTTAAGTTGTCTATAGTCAGGCGTGTGGGAACGTGATTGGCTGGTGTCACACAGCCACTCCTATTTATCATTTGTTTGACAAAAGTCCGGTGCTGAAACGTCGCAATACATTCTGCTAGTTGGCCATGTGTGCAGGAACTCTTTTTTTTTGTTTAAGAACTGAGCTCTAAAATGGTCCTAGAGAAGGAATAAGTATCAATTCAATTTCATAAGCGCCTAATCACTAATTCCATCTCCTGTCATTCTCTGCAGCTCCAGGAATAAGATGGTTTGGGGGAATTACCAGCTGAACATCGTCACTTGAGCTCCCTTGGAAAGATTTTTTTCCACATGCTTATTTTAATGTCAACGTTATTGTGTGTCAGTGTAAAAATAATCTGTTTTTTTTTTTTTTTAAGATGTCTGGGGCAGGCCGGTGCTGGACTATACACCGCGGAGAGTGGAAATAGCCCCACTATAGCGGGACGGTGCGGGGACAGTTGGACAGCGTCAGTGTTCCGAGGAGGCGCGGGCCGACTGTTGAAGCCAGCTGGGTCAGTCAGTCGTGGCTGCTGATTGGCCGAGGGCCCAGAGGGAGGGGGGTCAGCGGGGGGCGACCATCTGGCATTTCCTTCTACAGGCAGTGGGCGACAAAATGTAGCTGCTCAGCACCGGGCTGCTGGCTGCGCGCAAGGCGGAAGCTATTTATACGCGCACAAATGCAAATACATCTAACTGTCTGTCTGGGTCAGATACCTCGACGCCCTAAAAAAAAACCTCCCATGCTGAAAAATCATGTCGCAAGACGCGAGTTGTGGCTTCTTGTGCAGCGTGGACGGGGAGTACAGAACGCTCAGGGCGTCTTCAATCTTTTTCTTTTTTTGCATCAAGATTTGAACGACGTCGTACGCAAGCAGACAGACCCGAGGCTGCCACACAGACAGATTATTATTATGATTATTATCAAAATGGATTACGTGTTAAGCAGATAATCTACGTTCTCTGCGCAGGTTGGGATGTTCCAAGTCTGCGAGTTGTGTAAGGCAGCGTCTGCAGTTTCCAGGAAAAGCGTTCCGTTTTGTTTTTCATTCCTGCTTTGGCCTTTTCCAGCGGCGCTGCTCAACAGACGCTTGGCGAATTTTTATCACGAGGAACGACAGGCCCCGACTTGACGCTGGTGGCCCTCGGGAGGCTGAGATTCATTACTGCTTTCGTCGGAACTGCGATTTTCATTGCGCCCAACCAGGAGGATTTCAATAAAACAGACAATTCTGACAGGGTCGCTGACTAGCCATTATAACATTATAACATGGTAATTACATGGTAATTACCGAACATTGGAGGAATAATTGGTCACTCGTTTCACTTTTGTGACGTTTTAAAAATGCTTCAGCATGGTGCTGGAAATGAAGGTTTCAACATATAGTTTTGTATCCATCTACAGTAAACATATTTAAAGAAACAAGACCTCAACTTCACATTTATTTCCTTAAGATCCCAAAACAAGTCAGGAGGAGGAACTTGCCATCAGAAGTTAAAATGGCTGTATGGTGAATTTGCTGCATGCAACAGGAAGAACACAATATGTTTAATGTTCAATATTCAATATATTTTAAGTGTAATAACTCAAAGTATTAAGATTACATTAAAATGAATGTTGAATGTTTGGTTGTCTCTTTTGGGGAGCGCTTATCTCCAGGACAATCGGACCCACTTTTGGGCGTGACGGCCGTGGATGACGACATTTGCATTTCACTCATTTTGATGCAATTGAATCATAATTACTGAACGCCTTTCAAGACACACGATGACCCGGTTGCTCGAGGCAATCGGATCACATGGCTGTGGGCACTTTGGTGTGGATTTCTTTCCTGTTAAGAGGGCTTTGTTGTGTCACCTTTAGAGGGAACATTTGAGGACAAGGAGACCATGTCCATGACGAAGGATGATGGTGTATTTACTGCCCCCCCCCCCCCCCCCCCGCGCTGTCAACATGTGAATGAATCCTGTTTTCAGTGGGTACGGTACCTCCGCCCTGCATCATCTTGTAGATCTTGCTCTCTATGTGCAGTTGCGGGTGTTTGGTCTTCACGCATTCCAACTTGATGGCCACTTCCTCTCCAACGGAGATGTCGGTGCCTAGGGAGACGTCACGACAGAGACAGACAGGTGAGCAGATGTTTGGTGGCAGCAAGTATGTACGAGAAACACAACATGTGAAGGATATTTCAATCCTATTTAATGAACAATAAAGCATTAGGAGGGAGGGGAGGGTCAAAACCTAGGAGGAAAAATTCTTGTGGGTCTGGGCTGAATATGTGAAACCAACTCGCTCTGATTTCTGCTAATTTCAACAAAGTACAATTGCGATTCGCAGGTGTTTCCATTGAATGGTGTGAAGCGCATGAGCCAATAATCTCATAAAATCTCGTCCCTACTTCTGCCATGTTTATCTTGCTTTCCTTCTTCCTTTCTCTTCTATTATCTCTCGCATTTTGTCACAAGAAATGTGAAAAGGTTGGTCGTCACAGCACTTGGATTAATTGTAATATACTGTTTGTATATGCTGGCAAAATGTTGATCAAAATAAAAACAGAATTTCAAAAAAAGAGAGGGAAGGGTCAAATCCATGCCACACACATTAGCGCTAACAAACAAATGACGCACACCGTAATGAAGCGGCTACTCGTGCCAGGTGAGGGCACAAATCACCCATGTGCTTGTAATTGAAGTGAAAGGACCCTACGTGGTTTCAACACAAAGCCTTATTAGCGGGGTTGTTAACGAGGCAAATCTGGCCTAAGCGAACGCCGTGCACTTGAGTGTGCGTGGCGGCGTTCCAAGTCCTGGGAACTCCTTTTCAACGGCCCGGGACGACGATTCCACCCGGAGGAGTTCGACCCCGGCGCTCCGGCCGCTTCGCCTCAGCCGCTTTCTTCTAAATATGACCGTGGAGTACAGCCCCCTCCAGGCCCGCGCCCCCCTCCCCCCACACACACACATTAACACACAGAGGCAACTGGAGAGCAGGTTACATAATCCCACTTCCCGCCCCTCTCACTCTCTCGCACAAGCGTGCACGTGGACTCATGTGTGCCTGCTAAATGGTGTGGGCTCGCGGCGCAAATAGAGTATCATTGATTTTTTCGGAGTGAGGTCATCAGTGCGGGCAGCGCAATCTGGGCCTTGGCGACTGTGTCCAACCCGGTGTGTTGTGTAACCTTGAAGGCAAAATACGACGACGGCCGGAGAAAAGCCCGCGTGTGGGCGGAGCACGGGGCGGGTTACACATGCGGGACTGTGTTTTTGTGTTGTTGTTTTTTGCTGCGACGCACGGAAATAGAGGCCGTGGTTGCATGAACGCCTCATTAAATGCAATTTTTTTTTTTAGTGCTCTTGACCGAGCACCAAATCCATACAGATCTATAAGAGGGGGAGAAATGGCGCTTATACGCTGACTGGACTGATAGTGATTAGCGGTAAGGTTTGGGCGAACAAAGGAGACACAACAGCTGTGCGTGTTTGGAATAGGAAGGTTTGTGTGTGTGAATCGTAAAAACTTAGCTGAATGACTTTAAAATGGCACTATTTTTTTATTGTATATCTTGCAACTACTGTATAGTTTCACCAGCCTTTAACTGTAACTACTGTATAGTTTATTTTTTATTCTTCTATTTTCACTTTTTGTATTGCTTTTTGACAGTCTAGTTTCCCAATTTGGGATCAATAAAGTTCAATCTAATCTAATATAATATAAAAGGCCACAACTACCGAGTTCAAGTTGTCTTCATTTGCAAATCACTTCATGAGGACCAACTGTGAAAACAGCAGCTCGGTGATGTCGGACATGACTGCGGCGCGCTGTGCGCGAGAATGGAATTTGTCTGTGGGGGAGGCGGAGGGGGGGCAGAAGGGGGCAGCGTGGTGTCTGTCGTAAACAAGGGAAGACACAGCCAGCGTGTGCCTGGGTGAAATGGGGAGGGTGCACAAACGGTGCACGTGTGCTTTTTCTTTCCTTCCCAAGAAGAAGTTGCTGCTGCTGCTGCTGCTGCTGCTGCTGCTGCTGCTGCTGCGCATGGCAAGTCCAGACATATTCCCAACGCTGGCGCATTGCAACAAGAAGGGAACATTTAAAACACAATTTCGGGATGATTTTAACCGCGTGTTTTGGGGCCCAAACTGCATCCAAATTGCAAAGATGGGAAATGTTTGCAATTTTAAATGGGGACTTTTGTTCCGTCGTCCCGAGTTATCAGGACTACAAAGTCAAGCGCTTGGGTCTTTGGTGGTCATCTTTGTTTGGGTGACCATTGGAAATCGACCAAATTCACGGCTGAGAGAGCCTGTCGGGCTTGAGGTCACATGTTGGACACCGAGCCGTCGTTTCAGCAGCTCGAGAACGTGCGACTTCGCGACTTCACAGAGAAGCAGGAAGTGCAGAATGAGGAAGGAAAGGAAACGAGTAAACAACGCTGGGTCTCAGAGGGCCGATGCTCACGCAAAAAAAACAAAAAAAAACAAACGGGTTTTTGCGACGCGAGATGTCCCGACTGCAAACTTCGGCGGCGATGTCACAACCGACGCAACGTGTTTCTCACTAGAACCGCACAGCAGGAAACGGGCAGCGGCAACGGACGTCATCAGATGGAGATATGAGTCATGCGAGTATCGAGTCTTAGCATGTTGAAAAAAAAAAAGAAAAGTTCTTGTTATTGTGGCGGCCGTTCCAACAGCCTGGCTGTTGTCTCCGTTACATAAGCCGACCCATCCCCTTGTGCACACGCACACACGCGCGCGCACACACACACACACACACACACACACACACACACACACACACTGCTGGAACGCTTTCCGCCTAAACGCCGGCCAAGTATCTGTTATACAAGGGCCAGTCAAACAGGTACTTGGTCCAATCAAGCCGGGTCTACTGTCACGTTTCCCTCGACATGCGCTCATAAAGGCGGCCCAGCACTGACGCCATTGGTCGGCGACCCCCTCAGCCGGTGTTGAATTACACTGGGAGTGCCAGAGAGCGGCTGCAGGCCCGCTCCTGCCGAGGAACAATCTCATTAATATGAATGGTCCGTGCAGCGGTGGGGGTTGGGTGAGGTGGGGGGTGTTGGGCGAGGGGGGGTTGCTTGAGTGGAACTTCTGCAGGCCTTTTTTTTTTATCGGGGGCATGTTTGTCATTAAACAGAGCGCCGTGGGAAGAGTTTGGAAATAGTTTTTTTGCATGAGAGAACAACAGTAAACAGAGCTCTGTTGGCTTCCCTCCTTTAAAAAAAAAATGTTTAGACCAAACTGTGGCCCAGAGGGCCATATTTGGCCTGTTGAGCTCATTTAAAGTTCACCCGAAACTATATTAATAAACCCTATTAATGTTTTAGTTTCCCTGCGTCCTCGTGCTTTCTGCCACAGTAATGATGATGATAACCTGGAGAATAACATATCTCCAATACTAGAAAAAAAAATGCATTTCATTTGTTTAATTTTCAGTGTCAGTCACTTCGACAAAGAGGACGTCAAAAAGATATTTTGTTGAAGCACTTTTTGTCATTCTCAAAACATTAATGCACATTTTCTACATATTCCATGGTGTATTTTTTCCTCCTATGAGGTGGGTCACCAAAACACTGCAACCATCTGCTGCTGCTCCGGCCCCTCTGTCAAATTTTAATGCACACTGTGGCTGTGTACATACACAGTGGGGCCTGCTCAACTTGAAGAACTTATATTAATAGCAAGTAAGTAATATTTCATCCATTTTGTCATGTTTTAAGAGTCATTTCAATAAAGAGCTAAATACTGTGGAGCTTCACTGAAGTTAAAGCACGTTTTCAACACATCCCATGATATATATTATTTCTCCTATGAGGTGGGTCACCAAAACACTCCAACCATCTGCTGCTGCTCAGGCCCACTCAAAAATTTTGCCCACCCCTGCTCTCGACTCTTCCAGTCAACTAACTGCTCTACCAGTTGCGGATGTGCAACGGTCCAGGAGACCAGGAGGCCTCATAACAGGAGGTGACCTCATCTCCTCCTCCTGCCAACAACCAGCCGTCTGCCGCGCTGACACGAGCAAGCACCCAGTCATCGGTGGCGCACAGGGCAACTCTCACACCGTCAGCGCTATCGAGCCGACTGCGTGGTGGAGATTTATTGAGCCGCTTGTTCGCTGCAACTTGATTAAATTGCAACGGGCTTTTATTTATTAAGACTGTCAATGGGAGCGAGAGGGAAAGAGAGACGGTCGAGTGGATCTGAGCGAACCACACGCTGTCCTGACTGTCAATGTTACGTCACATTACTCAGCAGGCAGGCTCGCTCTCTGAAGGGGGGGGGGAGGAGCCGTGCTGGAGCAGTTGCCAGCAGCCCGGCCGCCAGCAAATGGGAAACAACAAGCAGGATCTGATTAATGCATTTAGCCCCTGCGAACTCAAATTGCGTTTTCTGGATTTGGACAGATTTGAGGGATAACATATCAGCCGAGCGAAGCAAGTCCACTGTGTGACTGTTCAACCCCTAGAAAACAAGTGAAGTAGAGGGGTGGGGGGGTGGGGGAGCTTGTTTTAGGAGGAGGGAAACAGCATCACAGTCGCGGGCACAGCTTAAGTCTCCAAAGTGGTTATTTATATGCAAATGACTGACTGGTACAGATCTGGAAGGTTATTGGCTTCAGTTATTTCTTCTAAAAGATAGTGATACTTTGAAAAGGGTCACTTGACTCCCCTAGGCTTAGCATATTGATTGTAGTAACTATGAAAAGGTCTTTTGACATTTTCTTTCCCCCCACCTTTCATTGTCTAAGCTAGTGACTAAGTTGTGACGGCATGTTAAATGTCATGCTTGTTTTGTTTTTTTTACCCTCCATGTGTTGATTGGACAGTGGCATTCAAGTCGTCTGGCCACACCCAGTCAAAAATGATTCATGAATAAAAAATGTCACCTCTCCATTGCAGGTCAAATGACCACGTCTTGAGCCTAGAAATGCGATCAGCTGTTCCGAACGGTGGCCCTCAAAAATGGCCACCCGTGGACCCTTCACAATGAAGGTGGCGGGATGGAATTTTAGAAATTTGCCTTCATTGAACAACATTAAATCCACCTTGTATGTTAGAAAAGGTATTTGAAATGTTTGATAAAACATATTTGCATGTATAAATTAATCTATCGTAAGATGTTGAAAATGATGGCAACGTTGCACATTAAATTGACTTCGCTATTGTCCAAATTGAATTTACTTTGGTTATGTAACTATGACGCTTGATGTCTCTCTCAATCTTAACTTTTAGTCAGTCTTACGAACACAAAGTACTCAAACAATAAGCACAGCCAGAGGCACTGTTGCGAACCGGCGTATGATAAACGTGTTCCTTAAGTGCCTATGAAACAGGACGATTTATCAACCATCTCAACGTCTATTTCATCCAACAGGGTAATAAAGCCATAACATCAACCTCATTGGTTCAGATTAGACTTGATTAGATTAGGTATGAGCCCAAACCAGGTACAGGCAATAGTCTCAAACTCATATCTTGATTGATCTCGCCATGCCACCCATAAAAAGACATTAACACGTGTAATGAGTGATGAAACTGTTCAAACACAATGAGACCTTTTAATAGCTCTAATGCAGCTATTTTACTCGCTAATCTCCCTAACAGAGAGGAAAATATAGACTGGCCAGTTGGGTTTTATGTGGCAACTCGTCAAACCATAACACATGAAACGTCCTCCAATAGAAGCATTTGGTCTGTTTCTGATCAAAGAATATGATACATTTCGAATTAGTAACGTTGGTGAATAACAGTACAATCAGATGTTAGCCAAGGTTTGCTAGCTTAACGCAATAAAGGGTGTAGCTTCACTGCAGTGGTGGCTTAACAAGGGTAGCCTTCTTAACCGAGAGTTCAGCTAATCTTTGCCAGCCAAAATCGTGTTCCTGATGACGGTGAATTATGTAATTTGTTGCTTAAATCGAATAATCGAGGAAATTCTGTTCTGCCAATGGCTACTCCGCCAGCCAGACAATCAGCTAGCTGTCGTTGCTAAGGCTAAACACTGAACAGCTGACTGGCAATCAGTTCGGAGTGGAAAACCCGGAAAGGCAAGCAGCTGGCGTTTCGATATATAGATCATAGTACGAGAGTGCAGTACACAGGACAAATAGGACACACATATTAAGCCTTTGTTAGTTGAATTAAATTAAATATAACTCACCCAGATAGATGTCTCCGAACGAACCGCTTCCAATTTTCCTGCCCAGTCTATATCGGTTTCCAACCCTCAACTCCATGATGAGCGATTTATAGTTGTCTAGCAAGCAGGCTCGCTAGCTCCAAAATTCGAAAAAAAATGTTCAGGTTTCAAGCCCGGGTTTGTTTAAAAACAAAACAGGCGAAATATATGACACATTTAAAGTCTATCCGGGCGATGGACCGTCTTCCGTAACGTCGTCTCCTGATGAAAGCCCCCGCAGTATTTCGCCACGTATTTTAAAGTACTACGAATATCATATGACGCTAATACACGGCTTATTAAAAAGAACATAAAGTGTACTTTATGCTCTTGGCGGTTTCGTAGAGTGTAGGCGTAAATTCTCCGAGGATGAAGATGGATTTTGAGAGGCTTCGGTTTGGGATTTCGCTTGAGTCCGTATCCTCTTGCGTCTCTGTTGAGAGATCCTGTCCAGTAAACTACAGGGTGTGTTTGACGTCACTTCCCTGTTGCGTAATGACGCTCCCAGAGAGTGTTTCCGGAAAGAGGACCCACGTAAGGCACTGTGTTGTCGGTAACAGAAAGGAATCATTAAACCAAAACGCCCATTCGGCGTTTTAGTCCACAAAGAAACTACGTTTTTTATTTGAAAACTAGTTATATGAAGTAAGCCATACTGAAGCTTGTTGTTTTTTCAAGTCCTTTGATTTCCATACATCGTGGACAATTATCAAAGTTCAGTTTTCTTGCGACACATGAAAGTTCTTTTGAACTCCAGTGTGTGTGTATTTTCTTGTCAAAAAAATGCTAATATCGCGTAGTATTAGTTTTTTAACAACAGTAAAATTAAAGCTAAAATCAAAGCAATGCTTTGGGCTACAATTCGGACAACAACAGCTATTGAAGTATTTAAACGTGGATGTAACTGCACAGTTACAGGGCCCCATATGTTATTCAAAAAACAGTCATCAGCAAAATTACATTCAAACTCGTCCCTCGCTTTTCCGTGTTTTGTGGGAGGGACCCATCTCGCCCATAATAAAGTGTCTGGTTCTCCACAATAACACAACTGGTCCCTTTGTCCGTTGTCCATTTGCCGTTGGACAACCTTTTTTTTCTTTTTTTTTTTTAAACCTACAATAAAGAACTTATTGTCAGTAAAAAAAAAATGTATATATATATATATATACATATCATTTTTTTTTAAACTTGTTTTTATTCGAATAATAAGATAATTGCGGCTTTAAGTAAAAATGTTGGAATATGTTTGCCAATGTGTATCAGTTATTATTGATGCATAGCAGCAGGTTCTTCTATTGAGACTTTAAATTACAAACTCTTGATGTGCCCCCTTTCGAATGTTTCCATAATAGTTTTTTTAATATATGATTTTGATGCGGAATATCTTTAATTTGTTCATCATTTCGAGAAACCATGCTTTTATTCTGAGGTTCTTGGAACGGAAGCTATCGTCTAGTCTCCTATCACTACTTCCACAGTCAAATTCTATTTGCCGTTCTAGTTCGTTTTAGATTCTACAGTTCAACCAATAATGGCTTGTAATACAAACAAGCATCGACGAAAACGAGAGGACGGAAACGGTGAAGATGATGCCGATATTAAGTGGGCCAATACCGAAGCTAGTAGGTACTCTACGGATAAGCTTTTATGCGGAAGTGCCTTCGTGCTCAGTGCCCCCTAAATTTGTCAATACAATACCGCATAAAGCAACAAACTGACCGTTTATTGGATTAAAAACTGCACTTGACATGGCTGTTCGCTTAATGTTGTGTCTACCATTATGATTATGAGTAATATGCAACGCGTTCTTCAGCTGCAAACCACCTTACTAGCATGTTTTCTCACACGTCGTGCACTGTCTTTTAATTCAATTATAAAACTGTTAGTGCACTTTGTCTGTCAAGGTTCTCAGTCATCCAGGTCATCTTAAGTTAGAAGGGTTGAGGGAGGACTTGTACTTATGTCTCCTCTTGAGTACTGTCACAGTCAATACCTAAACATAATTGTGATGAAATGCTCGAAGTTCTAATAAGTCTCCCATGTCCCTCTCATGCTCTTGCTCGACCATATTCAGGTTCGGCTCAACCAGTGGACTGTGGTGGCAACCATGAGGTCGTCGTGTACACTCGCTCGGATCTACCTGGTGCGGTCTGAGGCTTACTTTACTCAAGTATTTGCAACAATCTCAGCTGATGTGACCATCCTGATAACCTGATCATGTTCATCACCCACGCTTCCAGCCAAGCACTATGACGCCGACACCACCGAGCCAATCAGCTGTGGCCTCCATACCTTGGAAGAGCTGCTGTCATGGAGTCAAAGCGATGCACGCTCTTTTAACGTGGCGACGGTGCCACTGTCATCTCGGAAACCAACTCTGAAGCGGAGTCCACAGCGGACCTTGGTGTCTCATGACATGATGGGCGGCTACTTGGACGACAGGTGAGATGGATGCAGTTTCAGTACTTTAAATAAAGCTTGATAGATTGTTTTGTTTCAACATTCAAGATTGTTTATTTTGCCATTATGTGCACGTAATAAAATTTTCTTTTGAGGTAGTCCTCAGCCAAAAACACACAATAAAAAACACTCAGGACAATAAATAAAAAACACACTCATAACAGAAAAAAAAATCTCTCAATTATTTATTTACTTACTTACTTTACTTATCCATCCACCATGATGTAATTTCTCTTTTTCCTGTTGTCAAGGTTCATCCAGGGTACAAGTGCGGAGAATCCGTATGCTTTCTACCACTGGCAGTACATTGATATTTTCAACTACTTTGCACACAACCTAGTGACAATCCCCCCTGCTGTGTGGACTAATGCCGCTCATAAAAATGGAGTCATAGTACTCGGTGAGTGAAAGAGCCGAGCAGACAGACCAGGGCCAGGATCAAGAGAGCTCCCTGTGTATCTGTCTCTGACAGACGTTCTATCACGTCTGCCCCCTGAGTATAGAATCAGAACCACTTTTTAATTCTCTTTCCAGGGACTTTTATAACAGAGTGGGATGATGGAGCCACGATTTGCGAGACCTTCCTGAGAGATGAAGAATCCTACCGGTCAGTGGCTGACAAGCTGGTCGATATCAGCCACTATTACGGCTTTGATGGCTGGCTCGTGAACATCGAGAACGTCCTCAGCGTGAGTGAGTTTCGTTTATTAGCGAAATTTGGTCTTTTTTACGTCGTCTTTTTTCACGAAATTTTGACTTTATTCACAAAATTTTGACTTTATTCATGAAATTTCGTCTTTTTTTTTTAACGTTGACTTCATTCACGACATTTTGTCTTTTTTACGTCAACCCTTTTCACAAAGTTTTGACTTTTTCACAAAATTTCAACTTCAAACTCAAAATTTCAACTTAAATAAAAATCTCCTTCCTGTAATATATTTTTTTTAATCCTCTTTCGTGCTTTCAGTCCTGCAACTGCTCACCTGCAAATAAAAACACATTACAGCAGAAAGCAGCTGTGATGTGTATATTTAGCCTAACTGAGCCTGCTTCATCAGGATTGACACCTCTTGCTTTTCTGACTGCACTGTGTGTGTGTGTGTGTGTGTGTGTGTGTGTGTGTGTGTGTGTGTGTGTGTGTGTGTGTGTGTGTGTGTGTGCGCGTGCGTGTGGGGTTCGGCTTGCAGGAGGTTGAAGTTAAGAACATGCCCCCGTTCCTGCGCTATTTAACAGACCAGATGCACGAGCGAGTGCCCGACAGCCAGATCCTGTGGTACGACAGCGTGATCGAGAATGGAAAACTGCTTTGGCAGAATCAACTCAATCAGTCCAACAGGTGGGGAGGCCACAATAAATTGCATTAACAGACAATATACAGCCAGTCTAGATTCTTTGTAGTTCTGACCTTGGACGACTAGTAGCTGTTACATGACACTAGACGTAGTGCTATCTTGACTCGCTGATCAAGTCGTGTCTCCCATCACAGTATGTTCTTCGACGCTTGCGACGGTTTCTTCACCAACTACAACTGGACCGAGGAGAGCCTGGTGTCCATGAGCGCTGTCGGCAGCGCCGAGGGCCGCCACGCCGACGTCTACGTGGGGGTCGACGTGTTTGCCCGCGGCAAAGTGGTGGGAGGAATGTTGGAGACGAACGAGGTAACGAGCGGCGCATTGAATATGTATGTCGCCGTGGCTGTGAGGCCTCGTGACGAGTGTATTACAGACTGTGCGTGTCTTCTTTGAAGGCCCTGAAGGTCATCCGGAGGCACAACTTCTCCGCCGCCATCTTTGCTCCAGGTTGGGTGTATGAGACCCTGGAAGACAAGGCAGAGTTCTGCAGGCATCAGGACAGGTGAGGCCAGCACGGCGTTCATTCAGTGTGACCATAACACCATTGAAACACAATTGCCCAGAATTCACTTGACAGATGTTGCTATACCCATGATATGTGTCTCTAAGCCTGTCAACAAACCGGTCAGAAAAGCAAAGTCTATCCTTTACTTATTTTACTTGTTCGTCTTTTTAGAAAGTGAGTGATAAAATGCACAGATCTGGGAAATCTGCCCTTTGTGATGTCACAAGGAGCGCTTATACCCCAACAATTTTGATCAGGCTGCTCCACTGGATGACAAATAAAGAATGGTTAAAGCAGCGGAACTCCGATGAAATCAAAAAATTTCCCTGATAAAAACTGAAGAATTAATACAATATTCCAACTTGCTGGCAGGTTCTGGTCTCTTCTGTCCCCCCACCTTCACATCCACCAGCCTGTCTTGCCGCTCCCCTTCTTCTCCTCCTTCTGCCGGGGCTTTGGGAAGGATTTCTACTGGCGAGGGCAGGTACTGAAGCAGCTGCGCCTGCAGTTTGGGGCAACACGATGTGGGGATGTCATCCGTGATGGGGGCAGGGGAGGAAAAAATGATGTACATATCACGGCCAGGTTTTGTTTTTTCCTGGGCTGGGCTGCTGTTAGCAACCAGGGTTTGTCCCATTTTTTTTAAACAGATCGTGAATGAGGCAACTTCAATGATCAAAGGTTTGATAACAAGTCTATGCTTGAAGATACTTTTCTATTGAAACGGCAGAGCTGGAATGCCTGCCGTTTCAATGGGAAATGAATGGAAAGTGACTGTGTCAGACGTCAAGCGTGTTTTGATCCAGATTGAAACTCTATCATTTGGATTGATCTTGTCAATCCCCGATGCTCCAACAAGCTCTTCTTTACAAATCACTTCACTTCACTCGTCATCCGATCCAACGTTAAATCTCCTTTGAAAGGTTGCGCAAGAGTTTAATTAATTGAGTGAGTGAGTAACTAACACTAATCAGGTCACTCCATTGCACACGTCTTTTTGTCAAAGGTCTTGTTGTAATTTCCGGCAAATCTTACTGGTTGGGTCACACGGTGGTGCTGTAGTTGGCAATAAAGGTCAATAATTGGTTACAATACGAAGGTTGCAGGTTCAATTCCGAGCCTGGGGCCTTTCTGTGTGGAGTTGGCAAGTTCTCCCTGGGTCTGCGAGGGCCCACAGAGCATGCGCAGTAGTGTCACTTCCCGTCATGCCTCTGTAACTCACACGATCTATTTGGCCAATCAGAAGCCCCCTGCACCCCTGAGCAGGAGGAATCAGGTGTAGAATTTTATATTGAACCGTTTAACTTCACTTAGATTTGGATTTGATTACCGAAATGTAGCAAAAATAATATCCAGAATCAGTTTTTCCAAACATGTCATGATGATCATTCACCATCTTCTCCTGGTGAGGATTTGTTTCGGAGTCATATTCTATTTATTTATTTATTTTTAACTTTATTAACGAATTTTCGTCTTCTTTTTCCGCTGACTTTTCTCACGGAATTTTGACTTAATTCACAAAATCTTGTCTTTTTTGCGTCGACGTTTTTCGTCGATTTTCCGAAAGCAGAAGCTTCTGTCAGTAACGAGGCCTCTGTGCGCGCAGTGTGAAGAGAGGAGGCGCTGGTTCCACCTGACGGCGCAGGAGGTCCAGCCGCTGTACTACGAGAGCGACCTGGGGGAGGGCAGCTGGCTGAGGAGCCGCGGCTGCCTGGAGGAGGCCTGGAGCGGAGGAGGCTCGCTGGTGCTGGATGGGCACTTCCCTGCCGCCGGCACAGAGCCGCTTCGTGCCAAGTGTGTTCCCCCTTTCTTCCCCTGGGTTTTCCTCTTCCCTACCAAAAAAACAACCATTCACAGGTGTCGTGTTTATCCCCCCCCGCACCCCCGATAGGATCTTCTCCCTCAACGTGGTCCTGCCCACCAGGACGCTGGTGGTGCTCGTCTGCAAACCGTCGGCCGGGGTGGAGGCCTCCCTGGTGCTGAGGACGGCGGACGCCAGCCAACTGGCACACGTTGACATCCCGGATGATGAGTGTAGGTTTCTCACAGTTGCCTCGGTCATTGTTCAAGGTCTTCTTGAGCTACAAGAAGCATCTATGCACTTATATAAAAGCAGCTCTATCATATTTAGAATGTCTAAACGAAAACAAATGGTTCCAAGTGGCCAGTTTTACCACCGGCGATAAGCAGAGGGAGGAAGGAACAAAGTGCAAATACTTTGTTGTTGTACTTCAGTAGATTTTTCAGGTATCTTTACTCCTCTTGAGTACACTCACGATATTTGTACACAAATATCTGCTGTACTTTCAACTTCTTCTTACACTGGGAAAAACACACTTGTTACTTTTGTGTTTAAAAGGGTCCAAAAGTTGAAAGTTCTGTTGAAAGTAATTCACGTGTTATTACAGCTGTTGTTGCCGCTTCAAGTTGAGCTATTGGAGTGACGCTGTTTTGTAGTTAAATTTAAAACTGGAGATTATTTTAGAGAACCTCAGATTATCAACAAATTGCAATAAAAAAAAAAAACATCATTTTTTTCATTTTTTTCTTTTTACTTAAGAACATTTCAGAAACTGGACTTTATTGATATTACTTGAGTAAAGGAGTTGAATCGTTCCTTTTTACGTTTACAGAAGTGCTTGTACTTTTACTGAAGTACAGATTGTGAGTACTTTTGCCACCTCTGGTGACAAGGTCAGGTTGGAGACGGAGGCTTTTCCCACACAGAGCCGGCGCACGTGCTGCCTTCACGGCCGCCTGTCAGGCGTCAGGTGTGGAGCGAGCACACTGTGCAGTCACCTGGAGGCCTGTCAGCAGCACTGCCTATTAAACATTCACACGTCCCAAAGTGCACTTCTTGAAGAAGGCGCGGCAGAAGCGTTTTCGCGGAGCCCGTCGGTATTGAAGCGGAGGATTCTGCGTGTCACTCTCCAGGGTGGGGCCAGCGCAGGAGGGCGAAGTCTGGACGGTCCGGCCGCCGTCTCGCTCAAATCTAGCGGGGAAATGAATGTCATTTCCTGTCGGGAGATTTGAGTCTCCAATGTTCCTGCACCCAGCGCCGGACCTGGCAACCCCGCGATGACAGCGATGATAATAAAACAATCGTGTGCGTTTTAACGGCTGTGTAAGTTGTTTTGTTTTTTTTTTTTTGTTTTTTTTAAAACAGATTTTATAATCTCAACCATAAAATGATTTGTTGCCTCTATCAAAACCAACCTTTGCCCGCTGCAAAGCCTTTTGGGCACAAGCTCATGTGACACAGCCAAGAATCCAGAGTCCTGAATTACGTCCACAGTGGTAATTCTCCTGATAGCGCTTAGGATCATTTTCAAGCCTGCCAAAATAAAAGGCCTCTTAAATTTTGTGGCATCATTCAAATGGCTTCAGTCTGCTTCGTCTGACTTTCACTAGAGAAGTCAAACTTTTAAAGTAGAGCACTGCGATGGGTCGCGGCTACGTGGGCAGTTTCCCTTTTTAAAACATATATATTTATAGAGAAAATGTTTGCCGTCTTTTTTTTTTTTGTAATACATAATTCAATTTAATAATTTCAATCATTTATTTACTAGACATGATAGAAACTGGTCCAGAGTTTTTATTTTTGTGGAATAAATTTGAGCGCTGTGGAATAAATTGGGGTCGCGACTCCTTGATGAGGAAAAAAATGTGGGTCCTGAGGGGATCTGACATGCGGCCTGTGGTGTCTCTGCAGTGACAAGCGTGATCCCTGACGTCCTGGAGGAGGGACATCCGCTGGTGAGCCACTTGCCTCCGCTGTGCGGGAGCTCCGAGCCGGGCGGCTGGACTCTCAGGTGAGGCCGCTGGGCTCAGCAACGCTTCCAGGCCCTCTGACCGAACATCCTATCCCAATAACCCAGAGGTCTCTCTCTCTCTCTCTCTCTCTCTCTCTCTCTCTCTCTCTCTCTCTCTCTCCGCCACAGGTGCTCCCAGTTGGAACTCGGCGGCTCCGTCCTCAGGCAGTTGTGTCTGAACATCGGGCGGGACGAGGGGAACGAGGACGCCCACTTCAGCTGCAGGTTGGGAGAGATCATGGTGAGCGAGAAGAGCCGCTTGACCCCTTTGCCGCGACGCGCTTCTCTCTGCCCCGCCCTCCACTTCGGATGACGTTTTCGTTTATTATTTATCCTCCGGCACCCGGCGAAACTCCTCGGCCATGTTTGAAAAAAGCATGCCAGCGCATTTTCTGCTCATGCATAATTCACTGTTGTGTTTTTCAACGTCATCTTTGAAAATCACTATTTTTGAGGACTCTTTTTTGAGCCCCCATTCATCCGTTTTCCTCCGAATGTAACACTTGGTCCGCTTGTTGTTTTTTTTCCAGAATAGTGCTATTGATTTTTTTAAGCATGTAAAAGGCGCATATCTATAATTATTCTTTCACTCTGGGTATATTTGTGACCTTTTGGGTAGGATCCCAACATGAAAAAGGCAGGGTTCATTACTGAGATAGCATCTGAAAAGTTTTCTCACATTTCAATTCAATCACGATTGATAAAAAAAAAATACCCACCCATACGTCTCTCTCTCCAAGCTCCTGAATGCAGCCAGCCTGCAGGTGGCACCGCAGCAGATCGAGGACCTTTGCAGCCACGACGTGCGCTGGCTGCGCGGCGCTGGCCCCTCCCCCGACTCCACCTCCCCCCACTTGCGCCTCAACGCCACCCTGAGCTGGGGTTACCAAGGGACGGCGCACCACTTTAGGGTGCACTGGCGACGGCTGAGGGGACCCGACCCCAGGATTCCCCCCGGCCCGCTGGCCCTGGTGGGCCGGGCCTACTCCAGGCAGTACAGGGTGACGGAGCTGCAGGTGCCGGAGCCGCCCGGCCTGCTGGAGCTGGTGGTGGAGCCGGTCATCAGGGAGGCCCCGCCGGTCCCGGAGAGCCACTGGGGGAGGAGGAGCCTGAGCTACGCTGAATGAAGGCCAGGCCGCACAGTGACCTCGCAGGATTCTCCATCAGTGATACTCAGTGGGATTTGTTGTGTTGATCTGGAGGCTTTTTAAAATGCTCTATACTGAGAGAGAGAGAGAGAGAGAGAGATGCTAGACTTTTTATATCAGACAGTCAGAGGAAGTGAAACTATGCCTGCAGCGTAGGCAGAGGAAGCAATCAGGATGAGAGCTGCTCAGGGACTGTATAATAACTGCATAATGTGATTTTGTTGATTTAAGCTGCGAAATGAATGTACAAGTGTGATTATTTTCCTATCTGCCACAGACCAAAAATGCTGCATTTATCACAACATGAATTAAACGTGTAGTTTAATTCTCCTCCGGCATATATAGGACATACTTGAACACAGTGTCAATACCATCCGTTCATCCATCTTCAATACCCGCTTGTTCCCGCACTCAGGGTCGTGGGGGTCTGCTGGAGCCAATCCCAGCTGTCATAGGGTCTCTCTCTCTCACACACACACACACACACACACACACACACCTGTGAACAATTTAGAGTTTTCAGTTTACCTCAAATGCATGTTTTTGGACTGTGGGAGGAAGGCAGAGAGAACCCACGCAGACACAGGGAGAGCAGGCAACCTACACCCAGGAATCGAACCCGCAACCTTCTGACTGTGAGGCGTGTCGCTCCAGTGCAAATACCTCAGTTGTTTTTTCTTTGCACTGTCTGCGTTTCTTTTTTTTAAAATTTTCATTGTCCACAATTCTTTTGCATTTTTTTTGTTTTGTGTAGATTCTGATTCTCAGGCAAAGGTAGCTTGAAACCCAACACGAGTTGTGTGTCGCTTGTCTTGCCACAATGTGACAAATTATCAGCCGTGGCAAGAATGCTTGAGTGAGTTTTGATCCGCGCAGACGCGTCGAGGATCACCGTTACATGGTAGCTCAGATCTCAACAGGACGTCGTTCCGACAGCTGAGACGGTCGATCAACTCATTTGTTTTTGAA
>NW_027466066.1:982500-987500 GCF_046127955.1 Nelusetta ayraudi | reverse complement strand
TCAAAGTTCCCAAAACCACTTCCTGATCCTCCCGGTCCACCCTGGAGACAGAGAAACACACCCCTTCATGATGATCCAACATTAACACGCAGTGATAACGTCTCTCCGGCCTGACAATGAACTCCTCAGAAATGAGGAAAGCCCATCTTGTCTGCTTCTTTTGCTTCATCCACTTTTTAGACAATGTGTGCCATAACACTCTTTTAGAACAACCTAGTTCTAGAACCTGGTATCTTTGTGACGTCACAAACTGATACCTCGACAACAGCCACTGTTTCTTCCACCTTCTGGGACCAACACCCAGCACCCTTGGTCAGTTTCATCCCAAAAAAGTTTTTTTGTACTGTGCTGTAAACAGACAGCCAATTATGCCATGTTTCAGAAATGGGCAACATATGTGAATTTTATTACAGATGAATAACTACTGTATTATAACATCTGTTTCGCCAACATGAGTGTCACGATTGACCAGCTAAGAATAAGTCTGGCTCACACTGCTGGAGACAGCTGAGGTTATAAGGCACTTCCCCCTCTGCAGTTTTAAATAGAAGCAGTACTGCCATTACTCATTATACCACACCACCCGATGCCTCCTTGAAGTCACGCCAGTTTTGTTGTTGTTTTTTTTGTTGTTGTTGAGACTACAGTGCGCAACTGCCAACGCGTTGGTGGCGCTTGAGCAGTGGGAAACAGTGATTTGTTTTGTGGCGGTGCTCCTTCCTACCTGCAACCACATGACCAGTGGCAGATCCTGGTAGTGTGCAGTCTGGCTCTCAGCGTAGTAGAGCCACCAGAACATGTGGGCCCCGTCCCTCACCTCCACATAGTCCCAGACCTCACTGCCAGCAGGGGAACTGGGGAGCCCTGCGTTGGGTTTGAGGAAACACGAAATCTGAGCTTCCGGTTTAAGTCGGTGCGTTCATGGGAAGGAAAACATTAAACCTTTAAAACAACAACTGCTGCCTCAGATCGTTAAGTTCCTGACATTCAAAACAGCATCCCCCCAACTTTCGGTTTAGGACAGACGTGAGGCATGCTTCAATAAGTCTGTGTGAAGTTGGTGTAATTATTGGATCAACACTCTTAGCGTTCTTGCAGGCGTACTGTAAAAAAAGAGCACAGACTTACCTTTAGTCAGGCTAAAAGCGAATAAAAGCAGGAAAGTGGAGGCTGTTCCGGGGCCCATAGTTGAAGCAGACTGAAGAACCCGAGCCACTGTGTAATTATAACGCTTCGAAAGAAATCACATGACCGCGACCGGGATCAGCTGACCGGTGACGTTTTTATTGTTCAGGTAGTTTGGACTTATGACTACCCCCAACTGGTTGAGGAGTGCAACTGAAGATTCTTCTGGAAACGCGTCCAACGACAAAGTAGCGTGTGACAGAACATTTAAATGAAACAAGCAATGGTAGCTAGTAGCTAGTCTTCCACGTTCAAATATGATTTTTTTTTATGCCTCCATTTTCACCTTTGAACTCTCATAGGTACACAATTATTGGATTATTTGATAATAAAATGCAACACAGAAACGGCAGACAAACCCAAATTTAATGCTCTTCATCCAACCGACCCAAGAACATGCAGCAGACATGATACAGTTCCTATGTCAGGCTTAAGGAAGTGTCTATGTCTTCAACTAGTCAAGTGTGAACAGCAGGGGATCCTTTGACTTCCACTCCTGCTGTTCATTTCACAATTTTTAATTGTTTAATTGCTGAGTTGATTTCTGTCATCCCTCTGGATGTCTCCACCCCATTTCTGTATGGTAGAGACTCCCTCATTAGAGAAGCTGACTAAACAGAATGGATCTTCCTCTTTTTGTTTTAAGGCCTTGTCGCAGCTTCTGCTTTTTATGACTTAACAACACATCTTCTGGGTCTCCAACCACAACCTGGTTAATGTGAGGGTTAGTGTTCAGTAAAATAAGTTTAAATATAAGTTTGAATAAATAATTTCCTAAGTTAATAAATCAATTAATCAGTAAAAGAAAATGGCTATCGCTGTAATATGTTGGCCTGAAGACGTTCCCTGTTGCCTCCGTGTCACCAGAGGGCAGTGTTACCAAATAATTCCAACATACTTCCGTCGGGTATATCAGTGTTTCAGAATAAAATGACAAAATATACATTTTCGTTTCAACCAAACATACAAAAATGCCCCGACTCCTTTCGCTTTTACAGTCATCAGCGTTAGTTAGTAACTAGCTAATATCGCAGATTTTTTTCCTGCGAACTATTGCATGAAATTGGCTTTCACTTATTTTATTTTACAAACGACGTTTACGAGGGGCTTCCCGACTCTTGTTCTGAAATACCTGAACGGAAACGTCCGTGTTGTTGCCGGCGGAAGGAACTCGAGCTGCGTCCGGCGTGTTTGTTGTGGCGCTCACGCACACACGCACGCTTGTCATCATGGCTGCCCACGGCAGCAACTTTATCCGCCTGCGGCTCCACTTCGACTACCCGCCGCCGGCCGTGGTGGACTGCCGGATGTGCTGGCTGCTCGTGGACCTGAACACGAGCCGCGTGGTGGCCGACCTCGAGAGCGTCATCAGGGAGAAGTTCGACTTCAGCCGCGGGAGCATCCTCAGCCTCTTCATCGACGACTGCTACCTGCCGCACACGGAGAGCATCTACGTGGTGCGGGACAACGACAGCGTCAGGTAGGTTGACTGGGAGTTGAAGGTGTCGGTGTAAATGTTTTCAAGACGGTGGCGAAAGTCAGCCTTTATTGTTAAAAGTACGTAATGAAATTGCTGTATATCATTTGAAGAGTGTATTTTCAAGAGTCATTTCAATGAAGTGCTAAATATTGTGGGGCTTCAAAGACATATATGTTCTTGTAATGCTTTTGTTCATTTTCAGTTGACATTAAACTACACGTTTTCTACTTATCCCGAACCCATTGTGGCCCACCGGTCAACAAAGTTTGCCAACTGCTGCTTTAGCTCATAAAATGCAGAATTATCTTTATGAATGTTTTCTGTTAATAAATGTCTCTAGTCGCAGTTTAGCAATACTGCCATTTTTCTGGGTTCTGTGTAATTTACCTCTGTTTTACTTTTCTAGGGTCAAAGTGGACCGTCTTTCCCACGTGAATGGAGGCGTCAGTCACCTTGATGAAACAAGTGACAGCGGCAGAAAGAGACGGAGGCCGACAGAAGAAGATGGACCAGAGGAAAATGGAGTGAGCACAGAATTCAAGAAAAAGAAGAGGAAAAAGGCCCATGAGCAGAGCGTGGAAAACGTTAAAAAGCCGGAGCCAAACAATACGGGCTCCACAAAGTCACATGAAAAAAGCACAGAGAAGAAGAAGAAGAAGAAAACAAAAAAAGAAAAGAACTCCACTGTCACCCCAACACCAGATGGATCTACCAAAAAGAGGCCACTTCCAGTGGAGCAGACAGTCAAAAATAAGAAATCCCAAATTAACAATGTCTCCTCTTCAGATTCCAGCAGCAGCAGTGAGGAAGATGAACCTCCTAAAAAAACAGCCGCCCAAAAGTCAGCACCCAAAACGCCCTCCTCCACTCCTGCACCCTCCAAGACACTTTCAACTAGTAAACCTGCCCAGAAAAAGCCAGCCCCTCCATCATCATCTTCCGTCTCCTCTTCTGATGAGGACACAAGTGTCAAACCTCCACCAAAGACCAAACCTGAAGCTCAGAAAACCCTCAAACCCGTCCAGAAAAAGCCAGCCCCTCCATCATCATCTTCCGTCTCCTCTTCTGATGAGGACAAAACGGTCAAACCTCCACTGAAGACCAAACCTTCAGCTCACACAACTCCAAAAGCGGGAAGAAGTAACGACAAACAAACTCCGGTCCTCCGCTCCTCCAACGCCGAGCAGCAGCAGCAGCAGAAGCAGGCACCTTCTCAGGACCAAGCCAGGGCCTCCAGCAGCGAAGACGAGATCCCGTTCATCATCCACAAGCCCGTGCAACAGCCTGGTTTCGGTGTGCGCGGCCAGTCGTCTTGGAGGGCCCGCGGCGGACGTGGGAAAAGCTGGCGCGGTGACCCTGGAGAGAGGAGGAAAGCTGAAGGAGCCACCGGAGGACAGAACGGCAGCATGGAACTGAACCGCAACGGACCCAAGGAGCCGTCGTACCAGACGGATTCACTGACCAACACGTCGGTGATCTTCCAGGTCTGACTACAGCAGTTTTCCTCTCTGAGCCATGAGATCAGGGATGTTAACAATTAATCGATTAACGATTAATTGTTGATTAAGAATTTAATTGATTAAATTGAATTAGTCGCAATTAATTGAACATTTTTTGCACTGGGTTATTTTTTGTTAAATGGCGTGGCGTATACCTAGAACAAGTTACTTTTAAACAACTTAAAAAAAAAAAAGATTTCTGTAAAGAGGTGGGCCATTCAGAAACACTTGGAAAGTGACTGAAATAATGCTGTGATGTGCTGCATTGAACTGGATCCGCTCTGTATGCCTCATGCACGCCTACTGTGCAATAGTTTATCAGGTGTTTTCCTTCCACTATTGTGTATGATGACTTCTGTTGCTTTCATGTGTTTAGAATGGAGCAGAAAGTGCTCCCAAAAAGGACTACAGCTCGATGCCACTGCTGGCGGCGCCACCCAAGGTGGGACAGAGGATTGCCTTCAAGGTGAGATGAAACTCTTTCATATCATTGCAGTGGTTCTGCTGGTGATGTTGCGTGTCAACATGCCAGTCTGTTTCCCTGTCTTATATTTGGCTTTTTCTTATGTTAGCATGTGATGCATCTGTATTTTTGTTTTGTCATTTAGCTTGTAGCTCAAAGCACTCTTACTCTCTGCAGCACATAGAGTAATGGGTCTTTAGGACATTTTTAAAATGTTGAACCTCTTGTCTCGATGCAAGCTATGTCTCTTGACTCCATTGCTTTATGTTTTTTGTTAACAGCTCCTGGAATTAACTGAGAACTACACACCGGAAGTATCAGAGTATAAGGTGAGGGGTGAGCTCATTTCTGCAGCTGCGAGTTTCAAACCACT
>NW_027466066.1:867500-977500 GCF_046127955.1 Nelusetta ayraudi | reverse complement strand
AAACGTCACACATGTTATCAAACATCCCGAGCCAGCGTGGACAGGAGTCGCGGGTGTGTTTGATCCGACATGGATGGATGTGGCAGTGGGGCTCAGCACGTCGACGGCACCTTAAGATCACGGAACGAAGCGACGCTGAGCTCCGACACGTGTGACCGCCTGCGCGTGTGAGATAACACTCGTCCCACTGTTCAGCCACTTCAATCCCGCAGCGCGCTTGCTTCCCGCGGTGCTTCAAGTCAAGAGAATTCTTCACCTTGCTTTTCCTTCATGTTCATGTTCATTTCAACACCTGTCCTGCCCATGATGTTCCTGGTTTGTCTGCCTGTCATTGCGTGTGGATGGGTGAAGATCAAGTTTGTAGAAATGGATGATATTCCCTGCCAACGTTCCCTGTTCCTTCCTCACCTCCACGCTGCTTTTCTCCAAACCCCCCCCTCCCCCCTGTACACCTGTGAAGTTTTGTGTTTGTTTCCACTTATCTAAATGAATGCGTGAATGAATGACTTTATTTTGGTTGCAACAAAGCAGAAATAAAAAGGAAAGGTTTAACGTAAAAGATCACAGTATGTAACCAAAAAAGGAGTAGGCTGAAGCCCTAAGACTTATTTCTGCCTATCCTGTACCATCCAAACACTTAAATAATCACAGACGACCCAGAACATTTATAATAAGGAAAGAAAAGTTCACCTTTTTAAATTCTCATTTACATTCAGTTTGCCATGTGGTCTTTCGTTATTTCACGTTTTAAAGTCCCTCTAAATTCCAAAAGAGAATTGCACAGTTTGAGTCCCATCATTGAGTCCATTCCTTAATTTCACGTTCTTGTTGAAAACATAAGCAATGCCCTTAAATTATATTTTATCTTCCCTCAACTTAAACATTTCTTGAACAACCAAAGAAATGTTCTTGTTCGCTACATGGTTCTGAAATGTACGGTGTCATGAAATCTCAAAGCAGATGGTTGAATAAAAAGACAAGAAGTTGGTTCATGATAACCGACTTTTTTTTTTTATTATCCTGATAGCTCAATTTTTCCAGTTTTATTAATGAATCAAAGTTTGTTTCGTAGGCGCAAATTTCTGCACAGTAGGTCACATAAGGCATCAGAAGGGAAAAATACAGTATATGTAGGCAGTTACCTAACGCCAAATGAATTCGCTCCGTTCGTTTTTGAAGACGTTGAAACTGCATGCGTCCTACGTTTGGTTGCCATGGTGATTAGAAACAATCTTAAAAACTGTGGTCTGTTTGTAAAGTGTGCGCAAGTTAATCCAGGACGGAAGGCTGGAATAGATAAAAAAAAAAAAAAAAAAATACTGACCTGAAGATGGTGCTAGATGATCGCCAGACGTGCTTTTAGCAACACCCATGTGGTGAAGCGGTCGGATGCCTGATGCCTGATGCCAGACTGATCACTCGTCTGTGACCGCCTTTGTCTCTCGCCCGCAGGTGAAGAAGCTCACCAGGCACCTGGACCCAAATTCTCATGGGAAGATCAACTTCAAAGATTTTTGTCACGGGGTGTTCGCCATCAAGGGTAGGGTACCTTTTGAATTTTATGCTCGTTGCATCATACGGTAGCCTACAGACTTTCTCTCTCTCCCCCACCTACCACCCCCCCTTTTTCTAATTGTTTCTGCCCGTCTTTCTCTCAGGTTGCGAGGAGATCCTGAAGATGGCTGCAGGTCCTCGCAGCGTCGCCGCCACTCAGCCCTCTCTGACTGACAACGGTTATATTTATCAGGTACTGACTTTGCATTTTGCGACATGGCGGTGCAGTGGTTTGCACGGTCGCCTCACAGCAAGAAGGTTTGCGGGTTCGATTCCGGGCCTGGAACCTTTCTGTGTGGAGTTGTGCATGTTCTCCCTGTGTGTCTGCGTGGGTTCTCTCCGGGTTCTGCGGCTTCCTCCCACAGTCCAAACACATATGCATGTGGGGTGAATTGGCAACTTTAAGGTGTGTGTGTGTGTGTGTGTGTGTGTGTGTGTGTGTGTGTGTGTGTGTGTGTGTGTGTGTGTGTGTGTGTGTGTGTGTGTGTGTGTGTGTGTGTGTGTGTGGTTGTTTGTCTCTATGTAATGAACTGGCCACTTGTCCAGGGTGTCACCCTGCCTTCGCCCTGTGACACCTGGGAGAGGCTCCAGCAGAACCCCGCGACCCTGAGTGCAGGATGGAGCGGGTATTGAAAATGGGTGGATGGACGGATGACTTTATACTTTAGACTGTGTTTCTTTCACTCATTGCTGTAATAAGCTGTGTTTCCCCTAGGATTGCACAAAACCTAAATATCGCAATAAAATATCGCAATAAAATATCGCAATAAAATATCGCAATAAAGAACTGGTAATGGAAACACCTAAACTTAAAAAAAAGTATTGGTGAAAGGTTTTTACACTCTCATGAGGTGATTTTTCAGATGTATATCGCTATTATTTTGCCCAAAAAAAAACTGCAACGGAAACACAGCTATTGACCGTTAATTTGGTGTCTCTTTTATCTTAACGACAAAAACTCTCACACTTACTGTGGAAATAGTCTTGGGAGGGGATCAGACAAACTGAAGTCAGACAAAGAGGCGGAAGTTATTTTTCTCACTGGTGATGGACATTGTGTAAAGTGAAAGAAACAACAACAACACCACCACCACAGCTGCAGGGGCGCGGCACGCAAGCTGTCTCAGAACAATGCCCGTCTCTTGTTGTCATTTTATGAATATGCAATACAGTATATGTGAGAAAGGGTTGCGTGCCCTTGCAACATCCCACTCCCCCAGATTATCCCCCTACCGAACAGTTGCCTAGCAACAAGCCAGAGTGAGGGGAGAGCGAGAGGCAGAAAATGTGGGTGTGGCTTTGTCTCGGCGTGCTTTCACATGCGAATGGCGCCGCCACCGCCGCAGGAATCGGCGTGAGAGCGAGGGATGCTTCTCTCCGGGAGACGGAGGATTACTGTCACCTCCACGGAGGAGATCTTCATACCGTCGCTCGGATTTGGATTTATTTGGACACTCTTCCATGCACGCGCACGCACACACACACTGGCAGAAATGTAATGAGGGCCCTGAGGCTGGAGAGGAGGCACATGACTTGAAGTTGATCGGTAAGGTGTGTGTGTGTGTGTGTGTGTGTGTGTGTGTGTGTGTGTTGGTCTTGCGACAGTGCAGCACTCAAGGAAAACTGAACGCGTGTCCACGCACACAGGTGTTCCCCCCCCCACCCCCTCCTTAGCTAATAATGTTACACCTGTTGGAGGCGGGACTTCCTTCACCTTCCCCGTCCTGGTTGGTCCTCATGATTGGCACAGGTGTGGAACTGTTTCGACGAGCTCCACCTGAGGCAGGCTGAGCTGCGGAGGCTCCTGCTAGCTGCTGAATTTTCCATGAGTTGATGGTGAAGTTGTTGTTTTTTCTTCTCAGAAGTCCGGATATAACGGTAAAAAAAAAAACACTGTCCTTTTACGCAACATGCTTCGGAGTGCTTTTGGTAAAGGTGCAATTTTTCCCGGTCGAGGGCCAAAGTGCCAAAGGTGAACGCTTCCTTCGCCATCTCAGACGTAAACACGTGCATAATTGATGGGTGCAGGAGTGCAGGGTGGTCTCTCAGCGGTGTGTGTGTGTGTGTGTGTGTGTGTGTGTGTGTGTGTGTGTGTGTGTGTGTGTGTGTGTGTGTGTGTGTGTGTGTGTGTGTGTGTGTGTGTGTGTGTGTGTGTGTGTGTGTGTGTGTGTGTGTGTGAGAGACATCCACATGTAAAATGAGCACTTGCGTCCGCAGGAAGGCTTCGCTGGACAGGTCTGTTGTGTTACTGGAGGCTCATTTGCGGTGGTTGCGTCCTTGTCACTTCCTCTTTGAATGGCCAGACAGGCCAGTTCATAATTAATAGACAGGCAGATCTGGGCCATGTCGCAGCCCACCGAGTCTGCTTAACAAACACAGCAGAGCATCTCCTGTGATTATGTTAGTTTCTCATTCAAATCTACGTTCTTTCTCTGCCACAACTGTTCACTGTGTTGGACAAACTAGGACTTACGTTTAGAAATGTGTGATTAATGGCAGAATTCACAAGCTTAAAAGTAATATTGTGAATCTTTGTACTTGCTATTCAAACAGCATCGACCTCAAGAGCAGCAGTAAAATCCACAAATGTTTCATCCTGACGTTTTTTTAGAGTTTTTTTCTATCTGTCTGTCTGTCTGTCTTCTGTAGACACGCTAATGTGAGATTTTCCTCTTTGTGTGTGTGTATAGAATGGTGAGGCCAAGCTGGGCCCTCCCATCATCATGTGCACGCGCTCCTACCCAGAAGGCAGTGCGTACGGCGAGGGCGCCGACGGGGTGTGCGACATGGACAGCAGCGCTGAAAACTCCAACAGCTCCGACTCCCTGATCCCGACACGCAAAGCCAGGTCAAGGTCAGTCGCGGAGAAATCTGAAAAAACATCAGGGGTCGCATGCGAATCGTTTGTGTCCTAAAAGTAAATAATCACTGCATGTGAGTTCCTTTAAGTGTTTTTTTTTTGGAGTAAAAAAATAAATGAAAAAATCTGAAGTGCGACTTTCTCTCCCAATCTGATTTGTTCTGTTGGTGATGTCTAGAGAGGAGCAGTTTGAGGACTATGGAGAAGGGGAGGATGTGGATTTCACTCCTAGCAGTCCCTGCCCCGAAGAGGAGACCCGAACAAATGGTTTCTCAGATCTGGGCTCCTCTCTGCCTTCAAGGTTGGTGACTGACCAATGACTTTTTTCCTCAGTAAACTTTGTTTTTGTTTATAGATTTATTTTTTCCAAGTGATCTGAACTTCACTTGGGTTCTGCATCAGCTTCATTGTGAAACATGGAAAAATTAACGTACAAGAAAAACTTTCAAAAGAAAAGAGAAAATTCAAAAGTGATTTGAAGAATTTTTATTTATTGATCCAAAATTTTACATGTTTTCAAACAAGTATTTGGTCATCCTGAACATACTTGGAACACTAAATAATACATTTGAGGTGCTGGTGCAGCAGCAGCAGCAGTAGTAGTTGTATGTCTTTTGTATTATCCAGTGCTGGACACACACCGCAGAAGATGCGACAGCTGTACACCAGTGAGCTCCTGGACATCTACTGCTCTCAGTGCTGCAAGAAAGTCAATCTCCTCAATGATCTTGAAGCTCGGCTGCGGAACCTCAAGGCCAACAGGTGAAACGCCGTCACAAACATACGTCAGAAGAACACAGTATGTGTGGGTAATGAATGATCTTCATCATTTGCCAAGCCATGAATATTTGCCATTTATCAGTTATATGTTTTTCATTAATCTCTGAAGGCTCTGACGCTTGGTCAGCAAAAAAATGCTACATCTCGAATAACGGTCTCGCAGAACAAAAGATTCAAAAAGAGAAAATGGTTTGCAGTTTGGTGAAAAGCTGAAAAATCCCCCTCGACCTTCAGTATCACCATCCTGAGCACATTCTGGCGTCACCCCTTAAACCTGAGTGGCACCGAGGCGTGGAGGGCGGGCGGTTGTGAGAGATGCACTCAAGCTGCCACCTCAGCATCCCTGTGATGTTCTGATGCTCTGATACGCTTAAGCCCCTCCGCCCGCATCCCACTCCGCTTTTCTTTTTTGGCAACCCGAGGCTGCGCCCACATCAAAGGGCGAGCACGAGCTGTTGCCACGGCAACCGCATCCAAATCTGGAGGGAGGGCCGCTTGTGAGCGCGTCTGCGTGCTCACCGAATGACAATGCAGCAACAAAGGGTAGATTAAATTAAAAAAAAAAAAAGTGTGTTGTGCCATTGAGTTGTGGTCCTATTTAAAATGAGAAATAGGTTTCGTGCTGTTATTAGAAAATGTATTTTGATTTGTTTTTGATCATTTTAGGCGTTAAAATAAAGAATGCGGTCAAAGGAATCATTATTCCCGTTTTTGTGACTCCGTTTCTCTCATTGCAGCCCAAACAGAAAGATTTCCAGCACAGCATTTGGACGGTGAGTGAGCTGGCGTGAACATTAACGACAAAGCTGTAAATGCGCTTAGAAAGATTTGTTTTTTTTTAATGATTAACAATAAGCACGGTCGTAAATTCAACGATAATTCCAGACTCCTGCATAAAACCATTGCTCATTTGATCTCGTTCCTCCTCCCCGGCCTGCAGGCAGCTGTTCCAGGCCAACCACAGTGTGTTTGGCTCCAGCCAGGGCAGCAGCACAGAGGATCTGTTCACAGACAGCATTGACTCGTGCGACCTCGACATCACAGAGAAGGTAAAAACAAAGCGCGGCAAGGCAGACAGTCATTTTATTACAATGGGTTGGAGTCACTTTAAACTTTTGAGCCCAGTTTTCAGCCCCCCCATTGATTCTGATTGTTTCAAATCCAGCTCATTAACTCTCATGTTTGTCCACCTGGACTGTCCCTCGGGGCTCTCGCACACATTCAGTAATAAAGCACTTCAGTGCTGTACTCACACCATCAGAGATCTCAGTGTGTGTTTTAAGTGCAAGATGTTTTCTATAACCTTCCTATTGGATGACAAAAACACACCACGTCAATTAACAAAAAAAACCCTGTGTAAAAGATTATCAATAAATTGCAACTAATTTAATTTAATCGATTAAATTCTTAATCGATTAATCGTTAACATCCCTAGAACTAAGTCAACTTTCACAGATCAAAATCTGTTTTTTTCCCACAAACTGCCAAAATTGTCACAAGTCTGTTTGTTGTAATTGTGCCACTGCCACCAGCAGTCACATGTGATGACAGTGCTGCGGCAGGGATGCTGAAGCGGCTGCCTGTCACGGTTCGAGCCTGGACACTTTTTTTGCTGACGCGCCAGTTCGACCTTTCGACCTTGTTTGCATCCATTTCAGCAGTTACATTCCGTTCGGTCGAGCCGGCCAATTATTTGAATGTGCGAAGGCTCCTTAGCGATGAGCTAAGAGCAGCTTTGTCTCCCTGCCTCCCTCCCGCAACAGGTCGGCTATCTGGAGAAGAAGGTGACCGAGTTGGAAAGCGACAGCCTCGCCAACAACGACCTCAAGTCTAAACTCAAGCACGACAACACGCACCTCGTGCACAGGTAGCAGAACGCTTTTTGCGTTTCAACTCAAGTAACAGAAGTAAAACCAGTTGTTGTTTGCATGGTTAAATGCCTAATTAGACCAATTGTGTGATACCTTAGTGGGTGGCATTAGGGGATTGGATATTGAGTTAATGTGTTGCCGTGCTTCTGATGACTGTGGCTGATGTTTATCTTACATTAGAAGCCATTTTTTTTTATATATATATATATATCTTTTTATGCTGGTGTTTAAACTAAAGGTTTTGTAGTCGATCCCCTGATTTAGCTCTGGAATCCAATATCCAAGCCAGTCGAGTCCTGAGCGGCGTTCAGACTGCCAGCCAAAATCCGATTTTCAGCCCATCCAGATTGAAACCAGGATGGCTCTTTTGTAGTCGAAACGGTCACAAATCACATGAAATCCGATTTTTGCTAAACGGATCGAAGCTACCTTCGGGAGGTAGTTTCAAATGGCGTTTGTACAGATGCGTCTCAGTGTGAACAGCTCCAAACACACCGATGGGGTTTTGCCGGAAAAAAATCTGATTTGAGAAGGAATCTGATTCGCCTGAAGTCTGAACGCAGCCTCATACTTCAAGGTTCAGAGTAGCTTTACCGTCGGTTCTGAAATATGTGTAACGCATTAAGTGGGTTGAAATTTCGTTTGTCACCGGTCTACGGTGTTAAAGAAAACGTTTAGCACTGACTTCAAATGCATTTCACCTTCTTCTTCAATATTTCCGCTCTTCAGGGTGCACGAGCTGGAAGAGCAGGTGAAGGATGCCGAGACCAGGGCCGATCAGAGTCTGGAGGACGAGACAAAGAGGCACCTGGAGGCCTACCACAAGCTGGAGAGGGACTGCAACCAGGAGATCGACCTGCTTTGTAACAGGTGAGCTCGTCGACTGCGCAGGACTTTCATCCAGGCTGCAGCTTTTGTGTTGAAGTCGGCGATTCTGTGCGTTTGTTTCGTACACAGGGTGCAGCAGTTGGAAGAGGAGAACGACGAAATGAAGTTGAATGTTTGCAGACTAAAGTCTCAGACTGAGAAACTGGACCAGGTAAGATCTGGATTAGATAAAAATCCAGATATTGTCAGATATTAACAGGCCAACTTAATGCAGTTGTTCATCCTCTCATTCCACTGCGCTTGTGAATTTGGCCGCTCGCTCTGATTCACTCTGCAGGAGAAGCAGAAGATGACGGACAAGTTGGAGGACACCAGTCTGCGGCTGAAGGACGAGATGGACCTCTACAGGACAATCATGGACAAGCTCTGGCACAACCGCCACGTGTTTCAGAAAGAGAAGGAGTCCATGCAGGAGGTGAGGGGCCGGCAGGCGGCCGACGGAGACGTCGTTCTCCGCTCGACCGTCTAAAGCAAAGCTTCTCTCCGCAGCTGATCGACGACCTCCGCCGGGAGTTGGAGTATCTGCAGTGCTTCAAGCTGGAGATGGAGCACCCGGGGCAGGGCAAGGGCCTGTCCGAGCACAACGCCAAGACCAGGGAGATGGAAATGGAGAATGAAGTCAGGAGGCTGAAGCAGGTTGGTAACGCTGCGTCATGTGAATCTGATCTCAACGGGCAATAGAGCAGTGGGACCATTAAACTGTGTTTTCAACCTTATTTGAACCGTGGCACATTTTTTTTTCCATTGAAAAAAAAATCCCAAGGCACACCATCAAGCAAAAATATTATAAAATGACACTTTCTAGCCTCATAATGACAATATAGTCACTTAATGTATTTATTGCTCACTCAGTGTGACACCTGGGCCTGTTTAGATGCACACAAAGTTGATATTCTGGGAGGAATTGAGGGAGGAAAATAGACTCGCATACTTTTTAAAGCATAGTCAGGCAATTAATTCAGCCAAATAAGTGAAATTTTTTATCATTTTTCACCTGACATTATCTCATGGTACGCTAGTGTGCCGCTGCACAGTGGTTGAAAAACACTGCATAATCCTCCCGTGGACGCTATAAAGTGAAGAATGAAGAACAAATATTTGAACTCTCGCTTTAGGTGTAGCTTCAATTCCGTCCTCAGCTGTCCTGACAAATTCAGCTGTAGGAAATGTCGGCCATTCAGATAAGT
Source organism: Nelusetta ayraudi (assembly GCF_046127955.1). NCBI lineage: Eukaryota > Metazoa > Chordata > Actinopteri > Tetraodontiformes > Monacanthidae > Nelusetta > Nelusetta ayraudi. The sequence continues at coordinate 968,360 of NW_027466066.1, read as the reverse complement.
GAACAAAACGAATGCATCTGCAACAGGAAGACAAGAATCCCCTGGATCTGTAAATTAGGGGTGCGTTTGGCTTATTTCTGGCCCAATTTCTGAAATTTCTCAGCCGAGAAAAACCCAACAGTGCACAAACGGGTTTCTGTGCACGCTCACGCCAGTCTGAATCCTTTGGTTGATCACCAACACCAGGAGAACTTCAAGCTGCGGGATCAGAACGACGACCTGAACGCCGAGATCCTCAGCCTGAGTCTGTACGAGGCCAAGAACCTGTTCTCCTGCCAGACCAAGGCTCAGTGCCTGGCCGCCGAGATCGACAACGCCTCCAAGGATGAGGTCAGTCCGCTGCCCGCCCGCCCGCTAGCCGCGTCTCGAGCCAAACCGGCGTTACACCTGACCTTCTCCTTCCCCTCGCCCCTCTCTTCTCCCCCTGTCTCTCAGCTGGTGGACGCCCTGAAGGAGCAGGAGGAGATCAACCTGCGCCTGAGGCAGTACATGGACAAAATCATTCTGGCCATCCTCGACCATAACCCCTCCATCCTGGAGATCAAGCAGTAAACACCACGCGCGCACAGACACACTTGTAATACTGTAGTTGTGGAGAGCTTATGTAACCTGACTATTCACTTGCACCTTCAAAGCCGGCCCTATAATTATTATTTATTTATTTATTTCGCTGTGGTTGTTTTGGTGGCAAATATACCTCAAAAGAGTGTCAGTGGGGTTTTTTTTTTTGGTTGGTTTTTTTTGTTTTTTAAAGGAAGCAGCCTTGCCGGCCATCAGAGCGGCACATAGCCTCTCCACCTCTGGGTCAACCAGGTGGAAGCTGCTCTAATAAAAAATGTTCTTTCATCATTTTCCATCCAGCCATCAGCTGCTTTCATCCAGCTTGTTAACTTTAAACAATAATATCCTGCCAGAACATGTTGAAAAATATATTAACATGCGTTCTTGGCATCTTTAGAGTGAAATCTAATTGTTTTGCACTGGTACTGGAATACCACTGTACACTGGTACCGCTATACACTGGTACTGTAACACTGGAGGACGACGGAGCAGTTTCCTCTAGGATTATAACCTCAAAGTCGAGCCGAAATTCAGTATATCCTGGTTGTTGTCAACACTCCTGATTGCAGCCAATCACAATGTAGTCACTTCAGTGCACACACTCACACACACACACACACACACACTTATGTAATCATCATACACAAAACACAGCTGTGAAGGTGAGCTTCGTGCTTATTAATGAGGCGGTCCACGAGCCTCCGCTGTTCTACTGTGCCATGTTTAACCTTCAACTGTGCTTTAAAGTTGTCATATCAAACTATCGGGGACCGTGAAACAATATGGGTCAGTGCAGGGCACTATAATGTATTATAATGGAGCTGTCACTTGTTGCATTAAAAAAAAGTAAGTAATTATCAGAATCCGAATACTTTGTTTATCCTTTTGGCGAAATTTAAAAGTGTGTAACTTGTTTTTCGAGGACTCGTTTACCAAAAATGGCCTGTAATTCCTCTTGAGAAGAGAACAACGTTCACGTTTGTTTTCACCATTGTCAGATTAATGACGCCGTCTTTCAAGCCTTCAAGAGGAGATTTTCTGAAATTTGGTAAAATCAAGATGATTTCAATCCTGTGGGAATGAGCAACACAGGGAACTGGAGGTTTTTCTGAAAATGAGGAGTAACAGTTGTCCAATGGAAGTGCCAGGCACTGAGGTGGTGTGAAGACACCGTCAGCGCGACATGATGTTGGCAGAAACACAAGAATACAGGTCACAGAAGCATGGAAGGTGTCCGACAGTTTGACGAAAGTCCAATCAACCCGACAATAAGACAAAGGGTACTGGAAAACAACTTTCCCGGCCCTTTAGATGAAGATGTCCAGTTTTCCCTTTCAGGCATCTAACCCTTTAAAGCTGTAGCTGCAGTTGAGTCTTTGAGGCACTAATCAGTTTAGTTAACCGGAAAAGGTTTTTCAGTAACCTTGCATACACGATTTTTGAAGATTAAATAAAGTGCCAAACCTCAATATTGTATTAAATTATGAAATCCAGAGAAACAATCTGTAACCGTTTCCTTTTATTGAAACCTTTCAACTTGGGGAATTATCATTCTAAAACCATAAAAATTTGCTTGAATCAATCTGCCGATTTAAGACTCGTCCATGAACTATGCTGCCTGTTGCCCCTTTGGGAACATTATTATCCCTGCTGTGTTGTAAAGTAGTTCATTTCAAATAAATGAAACCCAAATATTTAAGGGAATGTTCAGTCACACATTGATGCTGTGTCACTGTGATGACAGCAGTGTTGAACTGCCATCCAGAGCACTAGAGTGGTGTCTACGGTAGTTAAAGTTTTGCTTCGTTGCACAATTTGTTCACAATGTGTTCTGTCGTGGTCGATTTCTTCCTTCATGTTTTACTTATAAGGTACAAAACGATTATTTAAGACGATTTAAGCCTACCACGGCCATTGTTAGCAAGCCAGTTTTGAACGCTTCATTTTACCTGATTTACTTGTGTTGTCATGTAAATGTTGTACAGAATTTAGCCACTATTTATGTGCTTATTTAAAACGGTTTGAGAGTTTTGTCAAACAAGGAAATGTGTTGTAGATGACAACATGAAATCAGTGATACACTGCACACTTTAAAAGTGCCACAGCCAAAGTATTTAGCAGGAGTTAAAGGGTAGTTTGTCACGACTCACTTGCTCATTTAATACTCTTATAAATGTGTGTTGCACACGGAATTGCGACGGGCGACGATGTTACACCAACTAGATGTGTAAATAAAATCCGCTCTTTGGCATGAAGAATCAGCTTGTTTGTTGTCTTTCCAGCTGTGGGGGGTTGCTCAAAAGAAATACTTTGATGAAATGTGAACATTTAAGGAAAGTGTCCAAAGGGTTGGACACTGAGAATATATGCTAAACCAGTGCTTGAAAAGTCATTTCACTGCATCTTGTTTTAGTGGCATGATGGATTTTATTGAAATCGAAATCAAAATATTTTAATACAAAATGACAACAATTGGTAATGGATAGAATTGATGAAAACTTGTGAAATTTGAAAGTCAATAATAGAGTTCAGGATTGCTTTACTCTGTTGTATCAATCAATCAATCAACAGAGTGATGGAGCCTTGATGTCCCTCCGTCCATCGAGCAAGATTGCCATCCAGTAATTGTCTTTGTTCAAGCCGACGGCACATCAGGGTGCTACAGCAGGCGCAGAGAAAGTGACGCCTCACTGGAATGAATGACGAAGGCCGGGTAGAGCGGTTCGCTGAACTTGCAGCGGAAAGTGTGGAGGTGACTGAGGTGAGTTTCGGCGGACACCCTGTAGAAGGACAGAGAACCAAAGGGCCAGAAAAAAAAAGTCAAATTTTGCTTGCGACCCGAAGTTGATTTCTGCTTTTTAGACCATACAGTTTAATTAAGAGAGAACACTACCTTCTAAGCAAGAACTCAAGAAAAAAGGGATATAACCATATCAATCTAATACCAAAACTCCAGAACAAGTACAAAGAAACCCCAGTTCTGTCAGGGAACTGTCTATTAGGCCGATCTTCCATTAGTCCGACAAATGCCCATTTGTCAGACCTCCCATCTGAATCACTCTCAGCTCCATCATACTTTTCAAACCCAACTTTGACCTGGACCACCAGGAAGTGGATGTACATATCAGTCAGGGTCGTGGGTAATTCTCCATCAGCCTTCAAGACAGATTCCAAAACTTAAGGCAGTGATGCAGCAGAAGACAGGGATGTGACACATAATGTGAAGGCTCCGTGACGTCTTGATGTGGGAGATGATTCTCTCAGCCTGACCCTCTCCTCTGAATCGCTTCTTGAAGTACTCTTCCTTTTGGGTGTCCGTAAAACCTCTCACCTCGGTGACCAGGTCAATGCACCTGGAAGGGATCTGACCAGCAGCAGCAGGCCGAGTAGTAACCCAGAGGCGAGCATTAGGAAGCAGTTTCCCAGTGATGAGGTTGGTCAGCAGCACATCCACTGTGGCCACCTGTGTCACATCGGTCACTATTTCGTTGCTGTCGAAGTCCAGAGGCAGTCGGCACTCATCTAGACCATCCAGGATGAACACAGAGTTGAAATTGTCAAGGCTGTAAATTGTTGCCTCTTTGGTCTCCATGAAGAAGAGATGCAGAAGTTGAACAAGGCTATAGCTTTTCCCACTCAACAAATTCAGCTCCCTAAAAGTGAATGGAAATATAAAGTCAACACTGGGGTTGGCTTTACCCTCAGCCCAGTCCAGGGTGAACTTGCATGCTAACACAGTTTTTCCAATTCCTGCCACTCCCTTTGTCAGCACTGTTCTAGCCGGTAGGTTCTCTCTGCCAGGTAAAGGTTGGAAAATGTCTTCACATTTAATCAGGTGTTCGGGTCTTGACTGATCTCTGGAGGCTGTCTCAATCTGTCTGATCTCATGTTCCTCATTGACTCCTTCGATTCCCCCCTCTACGATGTAGAGCTCTGTGTAAATGTCATTCAGATGTGTCATTTTTCCCGCTCCGCCAATTCCCTCGGAAAAGTGGTTGAACTTCTTTCTCAGGCGAGATTTGAGTTTTTGTTGGCACAAAGGAATTATTTGTCCTGAAAGGGCAAAAGAAAATAATATAGCGCGAATGAGAAGGTACATATGATAAAACTTCACGATACTGATAAATGTTTCATGTATTAATTGGCAAAGGGGTTACTACTGAACAAGACTTTACTGAAATTATTGAGCAGAAAAAAGTGGAAGGGGCCACTTATTGGCTGTAGGTGAAAAATGCACAAAAGTATTTTTTTTGCGACAATGCAATTTGTTGTCGAATAACTCTATGGCCAATGGGCGTGTGGCATCTTTGTCAAAAATCCCACGGCCTCTTTTTGGGTCCAGTCTGTAACTGTCTATAAACCATTAATAACACAGCAACATACTTTCGCAATCAATTAATCAACACACAGCTCTAGAAATGTTGTTTAATAAATGTTTAGCAGTCACATTCTACTGGCTTCACTGCTATGAGTGGTCGAGCAAATTTGTTTTGAGTTTCTCACATCATAAAATTGTTTTTTACATTTTTGGACCTCTCCAAACATAAATAAATATAAATATAATTCTTACTATTGTGCAGGTAGTCAGCCAGCTCGTTATCCCCCATTGACCTCATTTCTTTCACTATGACCTTCATTAGGTGGTCTCTGCTGCTTTCCTCTCCCTCCTCTTCCTGATTCTCCGTCACATTCTCCTCTGACCTTTGAACGTCTGGATTTGCAGTGAGACTCTTTCGAAGGCTTTGCAGCTCTGTCTTGACCAATGTAATTATGATTTGTTCCAACAGCTGCAACATGTAAAGGGAAATCTGGTTAATTACAACATCAGATGTATTCCCCCACCCCCCCCAAAGTGGTGCAACATTTGCCAACCTTAAATGAAGATTCTAGATTAGACTGATAGCTCTGGGCAGACTCTGGTGGTGTAGAATCTGATTCCCTGTGGTAGATAAAAAATACACATAGTAAATATATAATGTTATGAATGTCAAAGATACAAATGATGACAGTCAATTCCAATGCTTGAGCAAAGATTTAATATCTTTTTTCTCTTTACAAATATAAATGACAATAATGGGATCAAATGCCCCTTTTAAAGTTCTAATAAATTGTCTAAACTTTAAAGAACTAAAGCACGATTAGAATCAAATAAAAGTGCCATAAAAGGAGAAAATGTGCCACAACTCAACCTGCGGATTTTATGATTAGCGCATTTGCTTTTATTTTGTATCGAGGAATCATGCTTGGGCTTGTTTTACTCTCAATAAAATTTACCTTACTGTCTCCAAATTACGTCCGTCTTTGAAACTGAGTGGACGTTGCAGTGAATGGTCACTCATCATAGACACAACGCTCATAGAGGGTGAGTCTGGCTCCTTCTGCTGGACTCTAAGCGGGTCCACATTGTTGCACATAAAAAGTTAACTCAAGAGACTCTCAAATCCATTGTGAATTTAACCAAGGCACTGACAGACCTGTTTTGTTTAACATCATGTTTATTATTTTGAATTTGATTTGAATACTAAATCTTCCTCTTCCATCAAACCATTTATGACTTGGGCCACAACTGACTGAGAAGAAATCAAAGTCCAAGTCAAATTATAATAACGCATAATTTGATCTTTAAAAGCCCACAATGTTGGAGAATTGTTCTAATGCAGAATGCTGAGAATCTTACCGTTCCATGTTGAAATGTCAACAAAGCTGGCAAAGTGATGGTGATTTCTGCAGAAGAGAGAAGTGAGTGAAAAATGAATAAGTCATTGTAGCAGCAGTGAACAACAGTTACGATGTGACAACAGCTTCCGTCTAAGAGAGATGGAGTAAATTAAAGACCTTTTTTTCTTCTTCTAGCGTAATGACCCTACACGCTCGAACCCAGATTTACAATTCTAGTGTTAAACATTAATGTTCAAATAAGGTTTGAATATTATAAAGTTGCCCTCTGAATGAGCAGATTTCCAAAAACTTACTTTTGCATCTGTGTGAATTTCCAAAAGCAGTTAGGAGTTTACAGTGCGCCTTCCTCTGCTCAGAAATGGCAGAGAAACGATCAAGAGAAATGCCTTCTAAATTTCACAAGATAAAGAATAGTTAATAATCAACTCCCAATTAAAAAAAAAAAAAAAAGATCACGTGGCACAGGACTTAGTCAGAAATCAAAACAACATGGCAAACTGAGTTTCAGATCTAAGCAGAAACTGATATTAAATATAATTATTATGGTGGTAAAGACGATGCTATACTATTTTCTTACAGCTTGAACGAAAAAAAAAAAAGCTATCAAGTTTAAATACAATTTAATAACAAATATACAATTCCTTACATATTCATTCAAAGTAAAATGTGTCTCTGTTGCTCAATTCTAAGCATTCTTCATCTCTAAATCTTCTGAATGTAAAAATGACACAATCTCAGTGTTCTCACCGTGAGACAAATTGTGGCGGGAATATACTAATTCGGTGTTAAATCAATTGTAAGGGGGTTTCTTGGCCTCAAAATGTTTAAGGAGCCTGTGTCTAAAAATACGCATCCGACGCGTTTGACGACACTCCGATCCGGAGGGCGGCGGTAATGCCCTGCGTGAGTCGTTTTGTCCGCCGCCAAAACGCTCGTTTCGCTGAAGAAACAATTTTCTTTTCGGAAGAAGATCCCTACAAAGCGGCCCAATTTCTTTTCAACCAGAAAAAAAAAGTCGCGGAATCCGAAAACCGACGATGTACGCCAGGACTAACACCGGCGCTTCACATGGAGACTTTCAAGACAGAAACGGCGTGAATTACGTGACATCGACAGAGTCTTTCGGCCACTGCTCTCAATTGTTCTGGAAAAAGGACCCGAACGACTCCGGAGTAAGAAAGCCAGCTGCCACAGCCGTTAGCCAGTGACACTAGCCGACAAACACAGCACACACACGGCTAACATAACCGTGCGCTATTTGACACAGGGGAAAGCCTTATTTCGCACCGGGCCATTTGTCCCAATTGTGACTTAGGAGCATAAAGTGTGTGGAGATGCGGAATGTGTTACGGAACAACATCGCTAGCCTTTGGGCTAACGCACCAGTCGTCATGCTGAGCTGCTCACGGCCTAGTTCGCTTCTTAGCCGCACTGCTAAATGGATGAATTTTTTTTTTTATGTACTCGTTTTTGTGCTTATTTAATTCTGCGGATATGTTTGGAATTGGGTATGTTTCAGTAGCCATGTGGAACCATTCGGCAACACGCGTAAATTGATTAAATTTGAAAACGCGTTGGCCAATTTAGGCGAGCATCACTGAGCTAATGCTAACCCTCCGACAGCACTTGTTCTCTTTAGCACTGTGCTGCTGCTGCTGCTGCTAACGGAGCAAAACAAGGCACCGCTAGCATCACAAGCCGCTGCATTGTTTGGCTACAAATGGTGATGTGCTCCGCGCGTTTTGTCGGGCTCATTCAATAAAACGAACCCACCGGGCGTCTTTGGAACACTCTGTGTAGCCCCGTTTGCACCGAGGCCCGTGATATTATGAGCAAACAGCGCAAAGTAAACACGGCCAAGGCTGCCCACAGGAAACGCGAACGGAAGACGCCCCGTGGGGGACTTTGAAAGACCTCTTTGTGATGCCAGACTGTACGTTTCATTCACGGTCGCCCACCAGACGACACATCGCCGGCACAAACATGCTCACAACTTCTAAAACTCTGCCAGATATATATATTTCATTTTTAGGCGGCCGTGCGGGTGAATGTTTTGCCCATCCATCTTTCGCGGTCTTTTAGGGATTTGACACCTGACGTGCGGGATGCCGTCATGAGCTGCGAAAGACATCGAATAAAAAAAATAAAATAAAATCACATTGATAGCAACTCTATACGGGCCTGGCGTCAGTTGTGAGATGTGACGTGTCGCCCGCATGTATGTTTACGTTGGCATCACCTGCAGTCGCTGCCTTGCAGCTAAACAAACTTCATATCCTCACAGTGATCGCACGCCAGCTGAATATGTGAGGAATCTTGAGTAGGAAGTGTTCCTGTTGTTTGTGGAAAATAGTTTTTTTTTTTTTTTTTTTTAATGAAATAAAAAAAAATAATTAGAATAAGTTCATTGTTCGTAAGAGCTCAGTGTGTAAGGCAATTTCTCACGAAATTGTTCTTTTTTTTTTTCTTTAAAAAAATTATACCTCATGCCTATGTGTGATTTTAGTCAATCATTCAAAAATAAATGTCAGCTATTTTCATTCACAAGTGATATGCTTTCATATTTACCTGGTCCAGTTGTTGGGAGAAGACCATATTGTGTCTCCACATTTTAAATCCTCATGCTGTTCTCTAACTCCTGCTCTGTGTAGTATTGTTTATAGTAAATAGAGCAAACCTGATGCCATGCCAGGTTTGATGTTACAGTAGAATTCTCCCGTCCACCGCGTCTTCCCGTGAATGAAAAGAAGCTCCGTAATCTTACACCTGTTTGCGAAAATTCACCGCTCTGTTTTCTTCTTCTTCTTTTCACAAATCTCCTCTTGAAAATGTTAATCGAACGTCTGCTCTCGTTTTGTGTCTTCCCCCCCCCCCCCCCACCCCGACAGCCAAGTTCAACCATCAGCTGGTGCGATCAGCTTCCTTCGTCCTCAGCGCCCCTCTCCAGTTCCAGCCTCTCCTCAGCGTCACTCTCCAGTTCCAGCCTATCGCTGGAGTCCCGGGCGCCAGCTCCGGCGCCAGCGACGACGGCGTCCGATGACATGGATTCGGACGAGAGGCCGTACGTCTGCGACATGTGCACCTGCGCCTATAAGCACGCCAGCTCTCTGCTAAACCACAAGCTCACCCACAGAACTGGGGACTTCAGGTATAAAGTGTATTCTCAGAGTTTTTTTTTTTTTGTTTCTTTGTTTTTTTTAAAATTTAGAATCGATTTACATCTCATTTTCATCCATCCCCCATTCATTTCTTCTTTCCTGCCAAACCCAGGTGTGACTTCTGCAGCAAGCCCTACACCAACTACATGTCCCTTCGCAACCACATGCGAATCCACGGTCAGAAGCGTTACATGTGCGACCTGTGCGGGAAGGCCTTCCGCCTCGCCCGGTACCTCCGGAACCACCAGAGGATCCACGACGACGGGCCCAACCGCTTCGACTGTCCGTCCTGCTGCAAGAGCTACAGGACCATGTTGGAGCTGGCCCAGCACCGCTGCTCCGCCGCCTCATCCGGCCAGGTGGGTCTGCGAGGGCGCCTACAGCCCACGCTGTCTTTAATGTCGGCCTTGTTTTCAGTCGCTGATCAGAATCCCGACGAGGGTCAGGACATTTATCCTTATCACAGGACACTTGAGACACAAGGGGACGAGCGCAACATGTGATTGCTGATCAATAAAAGTATTTCGAATTTAAATCACTTCTGTGATCAACCCGCAAAATTATACTTGCACCTGCACGGTCCTGTCATCTGCTGTCAATTTATAAATTCTTCTTAAGTGCGATTTTGGTTTACTTATCCGGCTGGGTTAACTTCAGGCACTCTTATTTTGGTAACTCGATGGCTTGACTTTTATAAATTAAATCTCTTTGGTCCTCTTCATGAAAAGGTGATGAAGTTCACCTTTGCTGTGTCCCCACGAAAGGGTCTTGTGTGGTTTGATATTTAACAACTGCCATCTTTTTTCTTTTTTTTTCTAGAATTATTCTAAGGAGTCAAGGAATATTAGTCCCACCAAAATTTACAGGTGGAAAACTGCAAATCAAAAAAAGCTTAAAAAACTGTTAACAAATTGTTAACAAAACAAAAAAAGCTCAGACTGCTTGTCCTGGTGCAAACATGAAGTAACATTACCTCGTTCTAAAATACACAAAATATGTCGACAACCTGAAGCAGTTTTCGCCCACTAATCTCTAAAGTAAATACAACGAACACAAAAGGCTGCTCCAGTTTCAAAATAACATGAACTTATTAAACAATTCAGCTCAGCGTGAATGAGCTCAAGTCGTTTTGATTTTTAATCCAAATGACAAAATATTTGGCGAAATCAAATAATTGACCTTGAGACACAGTCTACTGTAGTCCTCGCAGTGCTGAAAGAAACTGGAGGATTTCCAAATTGAATTAGCGCAAATATTATGCTGGTGCTTTTTTATTATAAATACAAAAAGTCCCCATCCAAAATGAAGTCACACATTCACAGGCTTTCCGTCTGTGTGCCTGACTGCTGGTAAAGATCTTAATCCAGTCCCAGCGCGGGGAAAGGCAGGTGCGAAATGCATTCAGCAAATAAATACAATGCATTAATACAACCGAGACTAACTTGCCGGTAATGAATTTGGAAATGTTTGAGAGCTTCTGCTTCGTCTGCTGCTTCCAAATGGAAGAAAATGGGCGCTAAGAGCTGGTTCCTGTTAGTGCGTGGAAGCCTTGATTTGCGCCGATAGCGAATGATCACCAACTGCATTTTCAAGGGCGCCAATATGACCCCTGCTCGTTTTCGTGGACGCACGGTTTCACAGGTCACCTTTTTCTGCCGTCACAATTAACAAAATCATTGTCAACGTCGAGTTGAAGCGGTTAAATGCATTAAATTCACACACGTAGCGGTCTAACCACTGAGACTTTTGACAGATGACTGCAACCAATAATTGGGCTCGGATGCTACGCCGCCGTCAGAAATTGTTACCGGTGCCAAAACCACATATTGGATCCATTTTTTAAAAAATATTTTTTTATTTTTTTAACGTGACAGTTGCATCAGCCCTGCCAATCAGAGACATCATCCTCTTGCTCTCCAGATGTTCTGCACGAAGCCGACGTTCACTCTGGTGCATTTCTAGACGCGCTCATTCTTTTTTTTTTCTTTTTTTTTTTAATTGTCGCGGTATGTGCACATGCACGTCTTAGCTGAGGGCGAATGAGGATGGAGGTTTGATTGAGGACTGAGGCGAGGCGACTTGACCTCTCACGGACTTTGCGGACAAACAAGTTTAATAATAGTTTGTACTTCTTTAGTGGAAACTGGGTTTATGTGAAAACAAACCCTGCATTAACGTCCACTGCCAAGACACTTTTTTTCTTTCTTTGTTCGACTTTTTTTTTTGTGTTTGTGTGTGTGTGTGTGTGTGTGTTTCTTATCCTTGAGTCGCCTGTCGACTAAAACAACGTGAAAGCGTAGAAAACTCTACGCTGCAAACATTCAGCTGTGAACCCATATGACGGGATGCCTTTCAAACGGTGTTCACTTTCATTGGATCTGATCCCAATCCCAAAATACGCACGACTGATTTGCACGTACTCGGCTCTCGCATGTTGACGGATCGCGTGCCTGTCACCCGGAAAACACCTCACTGTCACCCCTCCCCTCCCGCCCCCCTTTTCCCAGGGTTAGACCAGGGTGTTAGACCAGGGTTAGGCTCAGTTTAGGGAAAGGCTCAGGGCTTAGACACCAGGACTTGATCTAATTCAGTCACTATTCCACGGAAATATAGTAATCATAATTTATGTGTGTGTGTGTGTGTGTGTGTGTGTCTGTGTGTGTGCATGCATGGGGTTGGTTCATAAGAACCGGTTCAACTGCCCGTCCTGCTTTAAGAGCTACCGAACCATGCTGGATCTGGCCCAGCACCGCTGCAGCGCCGCGGCCAAAAACCAGGTTGGTTTGAGCGCTTGTGTGTTTGTGTCTCTGTGTCTCAGTGTGTGTGTGTGTGTGTGTTGGTGTGTGTGAGTGAGTGGTGGAAGACAGAAACTGCAGCTGAGAGTCAGGGACAATATTCTTTCCCAAAAGCGGTAGATGTGTTGGTCAGGGGACAAAGTGAGCAGAGTCACAGACACTCAAGGAAACACACAGCAGGCGTCTCCGTCTAAAACGTGCGCACAGGGTCGAGCTTGTCGCGATTAGAGGCCAAGGGCAAAGATGCTGTGACGCAGAGAAGGGAAAGAATGAAGTTTTTTATCCTGATGAGGGTCATCTCCTGGCAGAGAAGAGAACCAATGACGAGATATTTCAAAGATATTAAACATCCACCACCGTGCATTTTCGACAAATTTCGCGCTCTTGTTTAATCAGCGCCTCTAAAAAAACAAAAAAAACAAAAAACAAAGTGTCTATTTGCTCAAGTCTGTCATGGAAATCCAGCCAGTCAGGCGGCTCTGTTGGTTGATTTGTTTAAAAATTCAATCCAGTAGACCAAAGCCAACTTGTCATTAATATTTCTCAAAGATGTCCAATTTGTGTGCAAATCCCCATAGTTTGAAAGTCAAGTTCAGCCAAACTGTCTATTAATGTGATCTGAGTATTTGTTTCTTGATAATGAAAAAATAAGTTTAAGGTATTTCTGACAATATTTAAATGTTATGAAAAAATTGATGAATTGTTAAGGGACATAGGACATCCATCAGAGATCACCATCTCTCTCTCTCTCGCCATATATATATATATATATATATATATATATATATATCTATATAATATAACAATGATAATATTAATAATTATACTTTTGTGATCGAATGTTTTTTTTTAAAGCATGAGATGGTTTTGAAAGGTGCTACAAGTACAAATACTATTCTTAATGAGAGTGACGATTAAAAAAAATCACCTCAGTTTAATTTTCTTGTAAAAAAAACAAACAAATAAACCGACAAAAAAAAAAAAAAAAAAACCCCGGATTTCGACTCGCAAACCTTCAGCGAGAGTTTGAGGTTTAGTCGGATGAGTGAAAGTATGGTGACTGAGTGTGTTTGTGTAAAAACCCGACCACTCCATCTCCCCATGTCGGCGGCGCGAGCAGAGTGTCAGGGGCGAGCAGGTGCCGAGGACACGGCAGCTTAGACACTTTACAGCCGCGTTCAGACTGCCGGCCAAAAATCCGATCTTTAGCCCATCCGGATTGAAACCAGGATGGCTCTTTTGTAGTCCGAACAGTCACAAATTGCATGGAATCTGATTTTTGCAAAAAACAGAGTGAAACCGCCTTCAGGAAGTAGTTTCACTCTCTCTCAGTCAGTCTCAGTGTGAACAGCTCCAAACACACCGATGGGTTTTGACTGTCCGTGACGTCACTCGAGGCGACGCAAGACCCAGTGCGCCACCAAGAGGGCCCCATTCCAGGTGTGGAGCTGTAACATAATGGAGCAGACAGAAGAAGTAGGAAACGGCAGTCCCTGGACTGAGGAGGAAAGTCATTGGCTCATCAGTGTGTGGGGAGATACTGTAGCTCCATTCAGGCCAATCTCCAGGATGTGGCGCCGTCGCAATTACATGACGTTACACACTACACGCGCCGGGCGGCGCCTCCGCTCTGACGTCGTTGCTACGGCGACCTGTCAGATGGGTCAGTAATGTGGCCCAGTCTGAACAGAGCCAGATCGGATTTGAGAAGGAATCTGATTTGAATCCGATTCGCCCGCAGTCTGAACGCAGCTCAAAAGACGCCTCCGCGCAGCAGCAGTAGGGAGCATGAAGCAGCAGCAGCAGCAGCAGCAGCAGCGAGCCATCACGTCCATCCGTCACCCGCACTCGGCCTCACTGTGGTCACTCACTGCGCGTCGTGCATCATCAGCGTCCTGCAAACAGGAAGTCCTCACTCTGCCTCCCTTTCTTTCTCCTCCCCGTCCACCTCCTGCTCTCTCACCCCAGTCCGGCAGCCGTCGGTCCAACTACTCCAGCAACGCCCGCCGTCGGCAGCAGCAGCAGCAGCAGCAGCAACAGCAGCAACAGCAGCAGCATCAGCAGCAGCAGAACAGCGCCAACTCCATGATGCAGCACGGAGGCCACGGCCAGCAGGACCCTCTGCCGCCCCACTGCGTCTCGCCCATGTCCCAAGGTCCCGGCGTAAGTACTCGAGCCCGCGCCTGGCCCCACCCTCCCCACTCCACCCTCCCTCCCCCGCCCCCCGGGAGGTGGTGTCGGGGTCGGGCGCCCCCTCTCCCCCTCCCCCTAAATCCCATGTAACCGTCGCCATCATTCGTCGCCGTTCAGCGCTTCTGTGTGTCGCGCTCGCAGGGCCGCCCCAGCTCGGTGTCCTCGCAGAGCGGCAGCCAGCAGAGCATGAGGAGCAGCTCCTCCTCCAGCAAGCACGTCTCCTCCTCCAGCGCCACGCCGTCCTCGTACTCGCTGCTCCAGCCGCTGGTGCCTGAGGTAAAGGAGATGAGCTCGGGATACACTAGGCTGAGCGCCAACCCCATGGTAGGAGAGAAAGCCGCCGCCGCCGTGCGCCACCACCTCCCCTCCTCCTCCTCCGCCGCCGTCCGCTGGCTAGCCACCTCCTCCTGCTGCACCTCCTCCTCTTCCTGCTGCTCCTCCTGCTCTCCCCCCCCCCCGTCCGTCCTACTAACACCAGGAGAGAGGAACTAACGTTTGAATGCCCCCCGTCTGACCACCCTAGGATTCTCTGCTCTCTTCCCGTCTAGACAAAAATAGTCTTTTTGTTGTTGTAGCAGTAGCAGTAGTAAGTAGTAAATTGCTCCAAAGTCTGCTCCTTGTCTCAAATACCCCTGGGAAGCACCGCTGGTGAGATTGTTTTAGGTCAGATCCGTCCACTCAGGTGATCGTGAAGGCCACTTAGCAGAGAAAAACGTGAGAAACGCCAAGCGAAGGGTTTGTGATACAATATAAAGGCTGCGCAATCTCATACTCGTAAACGGCTCTGTCAGCACAGATGGAAAAGGAGCAGGTCCCAAACAACGTGCAACAAAGCCGAGGATCATTCGGTCGGCCACTAAGTTGCGCTTTTGCTTTTTGAACGAACCACTGGCCAAAATTACGGCAATTTAAAGTTTAATGAGATTTTGCACAGTTGTTGGTTTGGAGTGCTGAGTGCATTCACTGAAAAGCTCAGAAACACAGGACATGTTTAAATATTTTATACTTTATTAACGTAATACACTTTTCATTTTGTTCCATTATTTATTATGTATTCTATCAAATGATCCAACTTGCTGGTGGCATTCTGGCCAACCTGCAAAATGTTCCTGTGAAAAACCCAGTTTACGACCACACATTAGATTAGATCCATTAGATTGGATTCAACGTTATTGCCCTTGCACAAGTACAGAGCAATGAAATGCAGTCAGCATCCAACCAGGGGCAGCTGATCTATTAAAGGCTCTAGTAGCAAATGTTGCCACATTAATGAATGCAGTGTACAGTGGTGTCTTAGCTGAATAATAATTTCTCTTGTTTAACACCAAAGTGTGTTAACATTTTGAGTTTTGTCCGTCAGTGAGTTTCAGGCTCTGAACCAACAGTGCTCCTTGTGGCCAGCAGATTATCCCCTCCTCCCCCCCAAAAAAAAACAAAAAAAAATGATATTCCACCCATTTGACTCACCGCACTGTGGATTGAGGCTCTGGCGATGTCACTTTCACTGATGGCTACCTTCCAAAAGGAAAAAAAAAAAAAGAAAGAAATTGAGCGGCGTACTGTCTGTCGCCGGAGCCTGAATCCAAGAGTGCCGAGTGACAAATGGGTGAAATACATTTTTGGCTGAACTCTCCCTTTGACCCCTGCTCTCACTACTTTCCGGCGGTGGGACTTCACTAACTCTGGCCTGTGCTGCTAACAACTTAGTTCCCTTCTTGCCTTTTGACACTTTCTCCAGTCGTTGACTGAACTCGCTGTTGCACATGTTGACGTTGTAGTCTGAGTCGGTCTGAACACTGTTTAAGCCGTTGCAGTCAGTTTAGTTGACGTCTAATCAGAGAATTCTGTTCAAGTGTTGAGGAGTGACGATTTTTAAAAAATATATTGTCCTTTGGGGTCGCAAATTACCAATTCGTTTTTTTAATCGTTAGTGGATTGACCTCATCGATCGATTAACGATTAACTGATAAGCAGCCATTTTTCCTAAGAACTTAAATTTCACAATGAAAAATGTGTAAGGAACACATTATTTAATCCTTAAATTATGTTGACGTCCAGTGTGATTTTGTAATTGATTACATACATTTACAAATGTTCAATAAATTGTGACTAATTTAATTTAATCAATTAAACTCTTAATCGACAAATAATGGATACGTTTTTACGCCCTGAACTCAACATTTTTCCAATTAAGTACTTAACTAAAACTGAAATTTTATTTATTTATTTATTTATTTTTAAGTTACTATTCAATAAGTACAAAGTTATGAATAATGTGCTTCCCCATGGTGGATGCACAAAAAGCTCCAAAATCAGGAGAAGCATTGGCTCAATTTATTGTCTACTTATTTCAGAGAGGGATTAACATCCAAAGCCGTCATCTAAACCTGATTGATTTCTCGATTGGCCTTTAAGACGATAACACTCAGATGTGTGCAGCCCCCGTTTGTTCTCCCAGTCGCCTCCGTCTCACGCGCCAACGCACATTTCAGTGACTTGATTTCAAAAAGTAAAGAATTCTATGAGTGACCCTAACCCTAATGCCTCTCTCTGTCCTCGCCAGCTTAACGCTGACTCTTCCATTATGCCCTTCCTACTGCAGCCGAAGCACCAGGACGCGTTCTCCCTGGCCCCCCAGCGGCCGCTCACCACCATCAACCCCATCGGCCACTCCCTGCACCCCAACGGAGCGCCCACGCTCAAGCCTTCGCCCGTGCCACGCACCATCCAGGCCATGCCCTGGGAGCAGCGCTCGCTCTACAATCAATGAGCCCCCCCCCCCCCTCCTCCAGAACCCCCAACCAACCACCCAGGAACAAACATCCTCCTCTTCCTCCCAGCCCCCCCCACCCCCCACCCCCCCCGACCAACCTTCTCATGTCCACCACCACCACCACCGCCACTACGAGACCTCCTCCACCCCCCTGCTCCACCTGCTCCTTTTCACCTCTATCGGACTCTCCCCTTCCCTCCCATCCCCCCAGCATCGAAGGAGGAGGATGAGGATGAGGAGTTAGGACTCTCCACCACTGCCTCGCCACCACCACCCCAACCCTCCTCCACCCGCCCCACCACCCTCCTCTGGGACGTCGCGTCTGGGAAGTGGGAGCGAGCCCGTTGAGAACTAGTTGAGATTGATTACTGAGTAGTTTAGGTTTAAGAAAAAAATGGAGAAAAAAAAAATACGCAAAAAAAAAAAAAAAAAACGTTGTGTTGCCTTGACCCTCATGTATGATCTATGCCATGTACTGGATATAAGTTAAAAATGTCTGTCCTCTCACTAAGATTTGTCCCTCCCCCCCTCGTTCCCCCGCCCGTTCTAGTTATGAGAATATCTATCCGTTCATTATGAATAGTGCCCCGCCCCCACCCCACCCCACCCGACGCCCGATTTTTCACCTAATACGAAATGAAACGGAAGGCTATTGTTTTATATTTATCACGCGTTGTGTTCGAGACCCCCCCCCCCCCCCGACACGTGAGGGGGGGAGGGGGGCTTCGCAGGGCGCCGGGTTGTTTAAAGTTAAAACGACACAGACCCCACCCCCCACCCCCACTTCAGACTGATATGTTTTTTGAACATAGAATCCAAGTTTGTCTTCGGAAGAAAGGGGAAAAGTTTTATATATTTTTGTTCATTTTTATGATTTTTTTTTTTAAATTTTATTTGTAATTTTATTTTATTTTAAGGTACCTCCTCCCCCCACACACATCTTCCCCGTGCAGGACTATTGTTTCCCACTGTCCTTAATGAGGTGTCATGACTCTCAGAGAGCTGATTCAGTGCCCAAAATCCTCGCATTTCCGAGCGCCGCCGCCGCAGAGGAGCAGGACCACGCCGAGAACAAACAGCTCTCGCTTGACTCGTTGCTGTGGATTAAAAAAAAATGTTCTCATTCACTTGTTGGTTCTTCCTCCCTGCGTGTTTCCTGAAGCCTGAAGCGGTTGGAGCCACGACTCCCCCACCTCCACCCCCACCCAGGACGTTCTGGCCCCGTTTAGCTGTTTGTTGTTTTGTTTTTTAATTTAACACACAAGGAAAGGCTCGTTTTTGTTTTGTTTTTTGTAAACTTTGACCTGCCTGTAGTCATGGTAGTTTTAACGATGTGATATCTGAGAATCGCATCTAGAAGGTCTACTTTTTTTTTTTTTCCAATTTGTTTAGCACTGACTGTTAACGGACTTGTCCCTCTCACCGGTTTTTTGTTTGTTTTCAGACAAATGCTGTACGAGTCTGTTCCCACCCCTCAACTGAACTTAGCAGTATGTTGGCCATTCATGATGTAACGTTGCCTTACATCGACCCTGTCCCTCGTATAACTCGCAGTGTCCGCAGTGACTTCTTCTTTTCTTCTTTTTTTGTTATTTGCAGCGCTCCTGGAACGCGTATTTGAGACTATGGTTGCAAATTAACAGTGGCCAAAAAAAACAAACAAAAAAACCCCACAATGCGTTCGCAGCCTCCGGATCCTTTTTACTCCACCCCTCCCCCGACTCCTCCCCACCCCTCCCCAGTGTTTGTTTTTTACCCCGTAGAAATGCTCCCAGGATGGATTTAGACGACGCCTACCTGCAGGGTGTTTCAATAAGCAGCCAGCCACCGTTGGTGCGATAACTCCAACACGGCGGACGGACACGTTCCGCGTTCGCCGTTCAATGTGACTATTAACTGCCTAACTATGGGATCCAGTATGTAGTTTCTGTTACGTTATCTCGCTAACATGGTGTTCATTGAAATACCCACAAGTTCTACTGACATTGTATTATCTCTTTTTAAAGTTGTTTCTATTTTTATTCATGACATGTTTTCATTGTTGCTTTTCTCTCTCTCCTTGTAAAGTGTCTTTGAGTATTTAGAAAAGTGCTATACAAATAAAATGTTTTATTATTATCACCATCAGTAGTACTGCTCTGATGTTAAAATAAAAACACGTTTGTCTTCTGCGCTGTTTTTTATTTTTCCTGTAAAGAAAAAAAAACCCTTTATGAGCTCGAGGTGACAAGACCTAAAAAAAACAATAAAATCCTAGCTTTCTAGAAGGGTAAAATCTCTATAGTATTGAAATACTGCCTTGAAATTATTATACCTGTCAGTATCTAGCAAGTGCTGCGTGGAAAAATCTTAAATCTTGAACATTTGTAACTCAACTCATTTGTGGATTACTGGGCAGTTTTGTTAAATGACCACCAGGGGGAGACATGTCACTACGTTTTTTTTTTTTTAGTTCCTTCACTATTTTAATGTCGGCATAGCCGGACTATATTTCAAATTGTGCAGATTTGCAAGGTAAAACCCAATATGAGCCCCACTGCTTTTCACCTATTAGTGAACAGGTGATTTTCAGAAATAAACTTATTTTGGGGACAAAATAGAATCGATGGGGGAATCATTATTAATTGACGTGCGGATGTTGTTTTCAGGAATTAAGGATTTAGAACCGGTGCGGATGATATTGCCACAAGTATCCAGAACATCTGTTTAAATTCAGGAGCAACGTTGTTACCGTTCAGTTGAACTGATTCAGTCATTTCCATTCACAGCGCGTCATTTAGGGTTGTGTGAATGTATAAAGTATGGTCATAAAAACCGAAACAAACCAGTTTGATTTAGTTCAATTGACGCTGTGTGTGCAAGGACAAATGACGACACATCCTCCTAAAGTCCAGTTTGTGCAGCGTGCATATTCTTTCGAAAATTTAAGGGGGAAACTGTCATTTAATTTAGTTCTATACATCTTGTTCGTGCTGCTGCTGTAGAAACAACCTGCTGTCCGCAAGGATCCTGACTTTGAATATTATTACAGTGCTGAAAAACATCAACCCACAGATTATTTTTTTGAAACGAATACATATTAGAATAACATTTTCGGACAACCAATGATAATACTCAATGTATTTTATATCATGCAAACCCAATCACTAATTTGGTCCCCCCCCCCCCTGAATAAATAAGTGGAGTTCAATCGGGGTAATCGTATGGTCCCCTCGATGGCACTTAATTCTTCCTTGCACCATGATCGGACATTTAAAAAATAAAAAAATAAAAAAATAAAAAAATCCAAAGCATTAAAACACGACTGTAAGTAACAGTTATGTTTGCTTTGGTTTAGCTTTTTATTTGAACAATTGCATAACGTTTAAGCCAAGGGTGGGCAAACTTTTTGACTGGTGGGCCACAATGGGTTCTAAAATTTGACAGAGGGTCAGGAGCAAGAACAAGGAGCAGGAACAGATGGATGGAGTGGTTTGGTGACCCCTTTAGGAGGCAAAAATATATATCATGGAATATGTAGAAAACGTGTGGTTTAATGTTAATTGAAAATGAACAAAAAATCAGTGTCTTTGAATCCCCACGGTATTTAGCTCTTTATTAAAATGACGCTTACGACACTGAAACAATGGCTGAAATACAGCTATTTTTTATTACTTACTTTCTATTAATATAATTTCTTCAAATTCGGCGGGCCGGATAAAAAACAAAAAACAAAACAAAACTTAACGGGCCGCATATGGGCCCCGGGCCGTAGTTTGCCCACGCCTGGTTTAAGCCTAAAGTTTGGCAAACGCAGTCTCCAACGGTGTCGTGATCATTTCAAATGACACTTGACCGAAGCACCAGAGCAGCGTGCACCGCTTAAAAAACGAGCGTTCCCCATCGTGGCGGACACGCGCGTCACTGTTATGAGTTGCGAGGCGAGCGAGCCCGAGTCGCGCGCCTCTATCTGCCCGATTAAACCGCTCTCGGCCGCCCGGTCGCGCTAGACTCCGGTGCAGTTCGCGGAGGATTAATATAAACTCCTCGGCGAACCGAGCCGCCGTCCTCCACCTGCGCCCCGAATCGATAAATAATCGTTCGCCGTTTCGATGCGCGCTCCCGTCGTGAAGCCTTCGCAGGGCCTCGGCGCCGAGCGCCGACCACCGACGGCTCCGTCGGTTCTAAATCACCTGCTCAAACGATTTGCCACTGCTGTCAATCAACGCAGGATAATTAAGGCGGTGATTAGCAACAGCTGTGTTATCGACAAGGGGATGTAAAACGGATTATTTATTCTCCCAAAAGAGAAAACCGCGTTTAAGAAAATAGAAAACTGTTGCATATGAGCGATTTCGATTATTATGTTGTTGTTTTTTTTGGAGGGGGTCGAAATAGTTGTTTCCCTGTCACTTTGTTTCGCAATCACAAATATTGTTGTTCATGATTAAGGTCATCGTGCCGAGGTAAATTGCGAGCAAAATGGACAACCTTCGCGCTCTTACACAGTTTCAATTATTTATTTATTTTTGAATATTTTTGGAATATTTTTTTCATTATTTTTCCGTAAACGAATTCCATCTTATAAAAACGTCATACTTGGGGAGGAATTATTAAGACATTATCGCTTTGGGCCCGGCCTCCTACGCCCTCATTTACCACCGCCCCCCAGGTGCAGTGGTGCATCTTGACCGCTTGGTGGCGACGGCGGCTCGGAATGAAAGATAAAGGTAAAAAAAAAAAAAAAAGGAAGGAAGGAAGGAAGGAAGGAAAGAAAGACAGACAGAGGTTTTATGTTTGAACACAAGGAGTTGTTCACCGAAGTATTATCAAGACACCAGTCTGACGTTCACCGGGCTAAACAACCTGCGTCCATTTCTTTGCAAGTTAGCAGCTATAAAGAATTAGCTTGAGAAGTTTCAGAGTAGGGTAACACTGAAATTAAGTTATAAAAAAATAAAAATTCTGAGAACAGGTAATCGTATAACTATCGTATAACGTATAAAGGAGTTTACAAAAATCGGCAAAAACCGAACTGTGTGCAGTCTCGGCTCACATGCCTCTCGCGGTGAGCAGTAATGTAACTTTCACTGTAAATGACGACTTCTAGTTCTCTGCCTCATACAGTTAGTTTATCTCTATTTTTTATGAGCGCGCACTAGCTTAAATACTTGTGGTATATCTGCTTCTACCCCTAAAACGATTGGAAACAAATCATAGGCCATAAAAAACGTGAAGCACCGTTGTGTCAAACGAGGCAGAGTTCACTTATTTTTCTTCCTTTGGACCGTCGAGGCCGACAATCAGTTGGCAACAACCGTTTCGCCTCGTTTTATTGGGTGCAACATGCTAACGAAGGGGGGGCGGGCGCTTGAAAGAAGACAAGCGTCGACATTTCCTGCTGTCAACAAGGGGCTCGCGGGGCTTTTCTTTATTTTTTTTTTCTTTTTTTTTTGTAAGGTCCTCCTCTACATCAGCGGATCTCTCCAGAGGACGACGTCCCTCCCCCCTCTCTCCATTTTGTGTTCTCCGTGACGGCGTCACAAGTCTTCCTGGCTCGCTGCCACATTATTAGGGATATCGAGAGTGCGACCTGCATCGAGTCGGTGAGTCCGATCCACAAACGGTTAAAGAACTCTTTTTTTCCCCCAACGCGTCCATCCCAGCGTTAGCCCGTCGTGATTAAGAAATAATAATAATAATAATAATTAAAAAAATAAAATAAATAAATAGAAGAAACAACAAAAACACGGAGCTCCACGCGGTGAATCGGAATAATAAACGGCATTTGGGATATTGCGAGATTTATGAGATTTGTGCACGAGAAAAGCTAATTTGGGATTTTGCACGATTGTTGCCCCTCATTGTTGGCGTCATGTTTGTAATGCAAAGAGTTTATGTAACTCTTCTCTTCAGGAAGCACGCTTTGCTCTGCTTAACTCGTGTGTTTGGCAGTATAATGGTGAGTTTAAAAAAAAATGCACTGAAATGTTCCAATTGCAATTTACGTCTCCACACAGAAATGATAGTTCAATTTGTTTTGCTACATTGATGTTTCATGCTTCATGTAGAATTATAGTGGTGTTCTATTATTATTATTATTATTATTATTATTATTATTATTATTATTATTATTATTCATTTCTGATTCACTTTTGAGCACACAGGATTGTTGTTCCTTCTGATGTAAAACTTTTTGTTTTACTGAATCAGTTTCTGCTTCTCATGTGCTGTTCTTGACAGCACTTGAAACTAACTTTGATGATTTACTCAACCCTAAAGGCTAACTACACTGAAAAGACTCTGCTTAAATTTTCTTTATTTACAGATTTGTCATGTGTTCTATGCCTATGACTTTTATTCCAACAGCCTATCGCTGGTAGTGGCTGGAAATAGCTTATTTTAGACATCTGAAGAGGCCTCAACTTCAAAAACATTGTGGAAGTATTTCATATGTGAGAATTATTGCTGCTATATTGTTACCAACCTAACAGAATAATTGTAATGGAATTAATTTGAATTAACAGAATTCTTAGCCAAGCACTGGTCAGACACACTGTATCATTGATGGAAACACATATGTGCAAATATGGATCAATGGATTTTGGGCGCTACAAAGAAGTCATACGTTTGGTTTAGATGCGGAATATGTCTATCAAATGTGGTATAGTTTTGTCGACATAACTACGCGCAAAATTAATATTGTTGCGTCAAATAAACAACTTTCCCACCCTTGAAATAAATTATTTTTCAGTTGATCTTCTCTGCAGGCCTGAGACATTCATTCATCCTCAGTGGATCTCTAAAGTTTCTATAGCCCCAAAGGGTGATTAAGTTGGAAGTGTGAACCCATTAAATTTAACAAATGGATGTTGCTGCAGAGATTCAGCAACACAAGTGACTTAATGCTTCAAGTGAGGCTCCTTAAGTCTTTTTTGCAACATTCACTTCCTGTTAAAGTCAGTTTAGGAAACGTCACATCGATACAAGAAGGTATTTAATGTGCACGAACAAAAATACGTGACCACTCAACCAGCCCAGGAGTTAAATAACCACCTCAACTCAACTCTGTAGTATTATGGATACGACTTTAAGTCTGAATGTTTGAAAACTTTACTAACTTAACAGTAAGATACATACAACCTTTGAATCAAGATATATCCTCAGTTTCTATGACCAGTTCAGTCTCTTTAATCTGTATGAGATAAATACTCAAAGTTTAACTAGTTCCCTACAATTAGAAGCAGTTTCTCATCCGTAGTAAAAGTGAAAGTGAAATCGTTTCCGTAAAGAAGGCTTTCAATGACCATTTCTTGATCTATACTCACTCGGTGTCTTTTCACTGTCACGTCCTGTTCATTGTGACGCACTTAAAACCTACATTTGCGGGATTAGACGTTTGTTTGGCCTTTAGGTGCTAGTTAAGTACGCTTTCACAACTTGCCTTTTCCTTCGTTTCTTCTTTCACACCAAGGTAAAGTAATGATCTATTGAAACTGTGAAGAAGACAAGCAAACTGATGGGAGTGGACTAAAATGTGAACCGCTCTTCTTTTTTTGTCCAGTCTATTCACGTTAGCTCTGAGGAGCCCGTCCCTTCTCGGTGATAAGTTTTTTTTTTTTTTTTTTAATTTCAGTTTCAGGATGTAGCCAGCCAAAGATCTCTTGCTTTTACCAGGCTCAGCAGTCTGTATTTTGACCTTTACTTTTTGTCAGCTGAGGATTAGTGTTCGTCTGTGCACGACTAAAATTGAAAGTCAAACACCAGGAACAACCTCCAGCTGTTTATGACCTCAACTAAAGTGTGAGGACAATTACTGTTCAAATGGTTGCATCAGTAGTATCGCGTCGGCAATGTAATGAATTACTGTTGAGTGGTCAAACGTGAACAAAAGTGAACAGTTAGATTTTGCAGAGTTCCTTTTGGGAAAAAAACAAACAAAAAAAACCAAATGGCAAGTTTGATTATAAGTGAAGTTGTATGACGGGAGTTATTTATGACTACATGGTTAAAATTAATTAATTTTTTGTTTATTTTTCAGGGGAAACGGTTTAGCTTACAAATGTAGTTATGTATGCAAGGCAAGCAGATGTTAAAATTCTTACTGAATTTGACCACCTGAATTCTTCCAATACCATTTAAAAAGTATGAAAACTCCTATTGTTATTGCAGTGCTGGTCATGGTTTTTTTTTCCCGTCTAATCTTTCAGATAGTTGGATAGATAAACACTTTATTAATGTGCAGGAGAAATTCACATTCATTCAGCATAATTTAGTTCAAACGGGTATGTTAATGGAATTAAATGCTGTCAATCTCTAATGAATTCGGTAGTTGTATTGGTTTGTTTTTCAATGTTTTATCCAAGTGAAATCCTTTTTTAAATGGCAGAGGAGAGTGGAAATATTCAGAACATATTCTGAAATGTAATAATTTTTCTTGTTCAAGGTTTTCATAGCTTTTAAGCAAACTTTAAACTTTTACGGATTTTGCTTGAGGTGCGTAATCCGTTCATCCGCTGTGACGCACATTTCAACCTGTCATTCTCTTTCCAAACAATTCATATCTAGACTTCTTCACTGAAAAAGTTGCTGGTTACTTTGCGTTGCCAGTTGTTGTTGGCTCTTTTAATTACGATATGATACATAAATATACAAGTCCTTTCGTTTGATAATGAATTGCACAAGTCCTAATTCTGAGTAAAGTTTTTGACGGCACAGTTTTGATGACAAGAATGTCATAAATTAGAAGTGTGGCTGTTTACTTTTGTTGTCCGTTCAGCAACAAATACAAAAGCATGCTAGAGAGTTTGAATGAAACAGAATAGAAATAGAATAGAGAAGCGAGAGTTGACGAGGCCTTCAACAGAGCTCAATCGTGACATTGAGAACATGTCTCGAGAAACAGATTTTCTGCACAATTCTTTAATCCTTTTTTAAAGTGAAAATTAAAAGTCCTCAGTTTCGAAGTACAAAACAACATGTTCAATTTGTCTTAGAATCTTCCAACTTTGAAATACTTTTACTTTCCAAGAAATCTTGTTGTGAATCATTTTTTATTGGTACACATTAAAAAAAATCTAACTTTTTGATTGCACAAAGTTGCCATTTGGAGCTATTTCTCTTTCTTCTTATTCATTTTTTCTCTCCCTGTTGATAAAGGTTAATTGGTATCAAGATAGATTCTGAAAACATGGCAGAAGAGTTCATAAAAACAGTTTTTATTTATTTATTTGTTTAGCTTAAATTTGAGATACTGTTTGCCTCAAATGTCTTCTCAGTCACTCCAGTTGCAACACCCTTTACATTGGGTGAGTAAAAAAACAAAACAAAACAAAAAAAACACAACTAAACTGTCCCTCCTAAACAATTTGGATTCTCTCAAGTTCATCTCTGCGCTGACCACACTGCAACAACCCAACATCCTTTCTGATGTCATAATAAACTGATACGCTGATTTTAGATTTTACTACTACTTCAGAGTACTCGCGAAGTCTTGTGCTTACGTACAGTACAGTGCAGTGAAAAGAATGAGTGAATGATGCAAACGAGAGCAAGAAATATGAACAAGGTGCACTGGCTGAATGCTGAGGTTACAGCGCAGTGTCTGTCGATCAGGGTTTGTTGTCTTCATACAGCTGATCGCCATTTTTCTTCCACAGGAAAATAAATCACAAACGAATTCCACAAAACCTTTCACTCTCCATTCGTTTCCAGTCTCGCAGCCCCCTTGCTCTCAGCAAGCCACCTGTCCAGCTAATAAGCAGAAGGCGATAGTTGACCACTGCTATATGTAAATCTTCCAAACAGTTTGTTGACTAACAAGCCAGACGACCTCCTCTTCCTCTTCTCCTTCTCCTTATCTGCAGCCCAAAAGCCGAGGCTCTCCACGTGTGACATCCCATTACGGAGGGACGCAGCGCGAAGGAAATAATGGGCAGAAGAGGTGAAGTGGACGGCGGTGGCACGTATGCACTCCTGGCGTGTTGTTTGCACGCTGACGATGCGTCTCATTAGCCTGGCGACAGACTGTCACTGCACGCATGCAGCTAAAAGAAAGGCTTAATTAAAGTTGTTCATGATTCATATCGTGGGGTTTTGGGGGTTGGCGGGGTTAATATCGGGCGTGTTTGCGGGGGAAGGAATTAAGATGTCATGTGTTGGTGATTTGATAATTGATGTTTTTAATGTTCGCCCAGCGGGAAGCTGACGTCGGCTCCAGCACTGGAACGTGAAGCTGGAGTGTTTTTTTTTTTTAATCTGGGAAAACTCTCATTCTGGATACTTTTTCCCAGCTCGTTAGCTTCGTCATTATCTGCGTGGCTCCTTCGCCCAAACAAGGAAACCTTGTCTGGTTTTTGTTTTGCAGGAACGTGGCAGAAGTACAGGAGGAGCTTCTGCCTTGTTGCCTGCGCTGGATAAACACGGTGCCACGGGGGAGACTTGACCCTGGTCGTGTAGTCAAAGCGTGAAGGTACTAATCTGATAGAAGTTCCTGAATGTCATCCGAGGCTGTCAGTCATGTTTCCCTTTCTTTTTTTCTGTCTTTTAAATTCAGATTGCAGCTACAAATCATTTTGTGGGGAACACTCAGTGTTGACGGCAGAATCTCCATCAGCGTAAACGCTGACCCGTCTTTTCCTTTACATGTCTGTTCAAAAATCTTGTCACAGAGAACAAACAAAACTTTGTCTGTTATCGTTCTCTTTATTTCTCACCCCCAACGGTCATCATTCCAGGTGAAGACTCTTCAACTCTTCAAGCTACTTCTCTAACCTGAAGTCGTTTTCCTCCCCTCCTTAAAGACAACAGAACATGACAAGGCAGGTTTTTGGAAAGCTTATTTTAGGGCGGATGAATCTGCAGTCGGTGATTCTAGTCTGTCGACCGGTGCGTTTGGTTCAGACGGAACCATTGACAGATTCTGAGCTTCTTTTCTGGCCAGAGGGTCATCGTGCTGGGGGGGGGGACAGTTCAGCCAGTTTGACTCATCCATCTGACTGAAGTGAAGAGCAAGAAGCTTCATTTGACTTTTCTTACAAACACCAACAAGGCAACACCTGTCAACACGAGGTTTGGTCTTTTTGGGGGATTTGAAGATAGTAAGAAAATGATAGCTACTATTTTCTTAGCGCTGGAGTCGACAAGTGCACTGTAAAAGGAATAAGAAATATTATTATCTGGATAATCATATTCAAGAACAGTGTTTTTCAACCACCGTGCCGCGACACACTAGTGTACTGTGAGAGAATGTCAGGTGTGCCGTGAAAAATTGTCCAATGTCACTGAATTGGTCTAAAAAAAAACAAAAAAACATTACATTGTCAAGGAAATGTGTTTTAAAAAGAATGCAAGTCTATTTGTCTCCCAGGATATCAGCTTTGTGTGAATGTAAACAGGCCCAGGTTTCACACTGAGTGAGCATAAATAGATTAAGAGGCTATACTGTCATTATTAGGCAAAAAAGTGTCACTTTATATCTGTAGTTGTTTAGTGGTGTGGCATGGGAATTTTTTCAATGTAAAAAATGTTTCTTACCTCAAAAAAAGGTTGAAAGACAGTTGTAGAGATCCCTTGAAAGAATATTGCAGTTCCCAAACGGTTCCAATCTGTGAAATGATCAGATAATGACAGGGATGAGTACGTTTCTCCGGCAAATACACTAAAATTTATGATTTCGTTCTGGATTTGACCTAAAGCGTAGAATTTTAAATTGTATTTCTGCACGCAGAAAGCAGACTCTTAATTTGTATCGCCGCGTTGGCGTCGAAGCTACTGTACGATGCCGCAGAGTCAGGGTCTTTCAGTTGCAGGCACTTGATTAGTTCAACAACACCTGAAGAATTGCCACATTTTCCGTTACCTACAACGCTGTGACCTGAGTAAGGACGGAGGGGAAAAATGAACTTTAACCCATTTGCGTGTACTGAGGCAATTTGGCTCCTCCTCCTGCATTCCCACCCAAATCACCCTGTTTCTCTGCAGCCTTTGACCTATAGACCCTCCCCCAACACACATGCTCAGTCTTATGATGCCATCGATAGCAGTGTTTTGGCTTCACAAGTTCTTTTTTTTTTTTTTTTTAATACATAACATTCTTTTTACATTTTAAGAAAACGCATGATGCCCATTTTTAATAATTCTAAAGATGTTACCACTTTTTTTTTATTGCCCTCAAAGTTTACTCTGACATATTTAATAACTTTAAATTTAGCTTGTAGCATTTTTAAAAAAGCTTTCACAAAATAAAGAACTGAAACCTATGTGATTGTCAAATCTATGGCATTTTACTGGTTTATATGTTTAGTAACTTTGCATGTTGGATGTTTTAACTACAGAATAAACAAAAGTAATTGGCAAATGAATACATTATAAAACTGTAGCTTTAATTGTCTTTTAGGTGGCAAACACTAATGCTTTAGCTTGAAGCTAAAGGGAGGGTTGGGAACTTGCAGAGATCTAACTCTGTCTGAATTTTAAATCTGTACGTTATCTTGGTGCAGCGCCCCACCCCAATCCACCAATTCAAGAAAATATCTTAAGGGGCCACAAACGGGGCATGACTACTGTATACGTTTAAGTGAACTAGGAAGGGAGTTAAACTTGTTTATGTGTATAGAATTTTTCTTTATCTGAAGTTAAGAATGCTGGCAGTCAAAAGTTCGTTTTTATCAATCATCACGTAACATGTGGATTCAATTTAATAATTAACAGAGACCGAGGAACATAATTATAGTCGCAGGGGACAATCAGCTTACATTACAACTTTTTGTAAAATCATGTGCAGAAAAACGCAAATGCTTATCGCAAGTGTGTTTTTCTCAGGGGAAAAACTCTGAAACTGTACACATCAACGTTAGCACTCTAGCTAACAAGTGCGACTGAAGAACAAAATGAGTTCTAAAAATATTTTGGAATTTCAGATTCCTATTAGTTACACCCATTTGCAATTATTTAAAAAGAAAATACTATAATTAATATTATTAATGTTGTTCCACAAGTGTCAAAGTACATCCGTGTTAGTATTTGACCCCCAAACCATGACCTCACCAGTTCTCGCTCTGCCTCTCTCTCTCCCTCTTCCTTTTCTCTCTCTATGTGAGAGAGAGGGGGGAGGGAGAGAAAGCATGAGACATAGGGGAGGGGCAGAGATTGAGGGGTACAAACCGTCCCAGGACAAAGTAGAAAAAAAACTTGCATGTTCTGAGGGCTCTAGTAGAAGAGGTAGTCCAAACATGTGTATCAGCTTTGCAGCAATTAGAGCACTAAAATGACTGCCAATAAATGAGAAAATAATCAACTGTACTGTAAGACTGTACAAAGGCTTCCTGAAACTCTGATTACTCAGTAATTACATAATGATACAAAAAGTATTTCTTCTGTACGCACTCCCTCAGGCTGTGCGAACAAGGTAAACATGTTGCTGTAAACTAAATTTAAAGTTAATATTCAGCTGTTGTGTTGCACAATGTTTTGTCTGTCTACTGATTTCATTTTGATGCCCCAGACAGGGTTTTTTTTTTTTTTTTTTTTAATGTGCATTCAATTAATACCCTATGACCCAACACATACTAAGTGTGGCGCATTGCTACTAATTACGGGAAGAATGTTCCTTGTTGAGGGTCGGTTAACAATGTTAACCTCCAGGCCACTAGGGGGTGCTGCCAAAGATGGTAAGAGCAATTTTTTTTTGGGGGGGGGGAGTCACTTTAATCCAACTGTATCATGGCAAAATATCAGAAGTTTGCTCAACTGATTAGGCCAGCACATTTGAATTTTGTTCCATGTCTCCTAACAGTAGCACATATCACCTTTACTATACAGGATATGTTTTACAGAAATTGAAAATTGTACTGAACTAGTTCAGATAGGGTTTAACTTAGGGGGAATTTGCATGGCTGTCTCAGTAGTGTTAAACACTGATTTACTCCTATTCTCAACAGCAACAATACTGCTAATCACAATACTGATAATACACGCAAATATATTGTATGGCAAATGGTAAATAGTACATTTAAGAGTCACACTTACTTTTTTACATTACTTTTTAGATGTAGAGGGGGAATAACATTTTTTTTTTGGGGGGGGGGGGATCATTGTGTTACTACATCTTATAATAAAATGTGCTCACCTTGAACCAGAAACTGTTGTTCATTGTGTTTTATTACATCAAGTATTCTACTTGTTAGTTGGACTCCCTGCTTAGCTTTCTAGACTTTCTTGTTGGATTTAATATTGTCAAGAACAATGTTGGTACAAGAGAAATAAGAGACATGAGTGCAGAATACCAGATACGCTGAGACACGTTTTTATTCATTTTTAATGTAAACACACATTTCATATTTAAATCTGAAGATTAATTTAATAATTAAAAATTATTTTGTCTACATAATTTGGTTTGTTGTGGTCAATCTCAAACTGTACAAAAATACTTTTATTTTTGGTATTTATGATATTGCAAGTGTCAGAATCCCATAGTTTGCTGAAGTGCAGATTCGACTTCACGAAATCTATCAAGTATATTTCAAACAAATAGTCGTCACTGGTTAGATACGCTCAGTCGCGTGTACTGTACAGGTATTTCACGAACTGATTTTTTAACAGAGTTTATTTATTTTTAATAAATCCTCGAAAGCAAGCCTGCTCTCGCTATGAGCATGCAAACCTGCTCTCGCTATGAGCATACAAAGCACACCGTTCGTGTGTCGGTTGTAGGGTCCATGAAGCGGTGCTTTGTGAGGAGCGAGGCCAACCAATGTGTGCGACCATTTTAGGGGCTTTGGATCCATTTTGTGTCCAGGAACCATTTTCTAATCGAGCTGGCGTTGCCACAGCGTTGCGCTGACTCTCCGCTTTGACGCTCTTGGGCTTTTTGGGCTGCGTATGCTCGCGCCTAAAGAATTCGTTGCTTTACTAAAAAAAAAAACAACTAAACCTTCTCTTGCCCAAATGTATACAGAAACACGCCAACGGAACACGCATAAGTAAACTAGTCCCCGCTCTGTGCGAGGAGGGAGAGGCAGGCCTGCAACAGTGTCTCCCTCCATTTTGAGAACATACATCCACGCTAAAGGGGCACCCGCGACGTGTGTGTGTGTGTGTGTGTGTGTCAGCAGCACCATATTGCCGCTTCCCTCCTGCTAAAAAGTTACGAATTCGCAGCCCGGGGAGCGAGACAAGGGTGGTGCGGGAGAAACTCGCCTAAGTTGCATAACTCGGGTTCAAAACCGTGACCTGACAAAGTACAACTTCAGCAATTAACCCCACGGTAACGTGTGTTCAAACGGAGGGGGAGGAGGGGACGGCGGTGTAAGCGTGGAACTGCATGCAGGAGAACCCAGTTGAGCCTCAACAGCCAGGCCAGGGCGCGGCTGCTAGCAGCGGCCATAGCCGCTCTATTGTTTCAGCTAATGGCGGCGACGGCGGCGGTGAGTGGGCGATAGCCGCCGAGGAGAGGCTTTCCACAGGTTCCCTGGAGCAGGGGTTCGGTTCCCGTGGCCCCTCCGGCAAAAGTGGGGGCCCCCGGACACTTTGTTCCTTCTGAGCTCAACGGCCTCAAGTTCACTATAGGTCATTTATGTAACATCATGACAACCCAACTCCGACTCTCTTATATTCATATTTAGGGTGGGAAAGGGGAGGTGGGGGCTCTAAAATGAGCGGGCGGTACCTTGTCTTTTTCCCCCTTGTCTGCTTTTTTTTTTTTTTTTCCAAGAATAAGGTTATGCTTAGGGTGTGTATGTGTGTTACGACCATAACAAAGGCGTTTGACGCCCATAAAGTGACGTGAGTTAAATTTTGGACCATGTTAATTTCGCTGAGGCGGTGATATGGATCCGGCTGTCCGTCTTCACCCCCCGATCTTTGCCCGCATGTGCAGAAGAAGCGTATTAAGCACATGCGGAGCCACGTCATGTTGCATAAAGGGGCCCGAGGACGGCGGCAGCGCGCACACACAACGGCACCGTGCACGAATACTGTACAGAGAGGAGCGCGTGCACCACCAAGACTCTTATGTGTGCACGCGCGCCGATTCGGCGGCGACTACCCCAAGATGAGAGAGGGGGATGCCCCCTCTCCTTTCTCTCTCTCTCTCCCTCTCTCTCTCTTTCTCTCTCTCTCCTTCTCTCTCCCTCTAACCTACTCCAAAAGACCACGTGGTTTCCTCTTCGGAGAAAAAAAAAAGTGAATTAGAGTCGGTAGATGGGCGGCGTCACAGCCCTGCCGGCAGCGGGCGGATCGCCGAAAGAGGGTAGAAAACCAAAAAGAGGCGGAGAGAGAGGAAAACATTTCCCCGGTCGGATCCCGCCATAGTTTCCCCCCACTCTTCCACCACAGACCCATCACCAAATCCACCCAGTACAACCCACCTCCTCCACAGTGCAGTGATAGAGAGGCTCTAGGCTGCTGCTCTATCCATCTACAGGGGCCGACTTGCAAGTCAAGGGATACAAATTCTCCTCCTGCTTCTTCTTTTTTTCCCATTCAACTTGGATTCTCCATATGGTCATACGCTTTTGATTTCTCATTTTTTTAATTTTTTTAGTTCGCCTTCGAGAATTATTTTCCTTTCGTTTCGCGTTCTTCCTTAAAACAGCCCTTTTAAATCTTTTTTCCATCTTGCGCGATTTCCACTTTCAGTTTGTGCGGCAAGTGTGTGATCATATTTTTATTTTTGTTTGCGCCGATAGCTCATTTCAGCACAGAAAGTTTTTTTCCCTGCCGGTTCACGTTTTTATTTCCGTTATCGCTGGCTTTGTTTTGTTTTTCGTTTTTTTGGAACTTGAGAAAAAAAAACAAAATTTCACCATGCACAAGCTATACATTGGGAATCTAGGCGAAAACGTGACTGCCGAAGACTTGGGGAAAGCCTTCGACGACAACAAGATCGCGTACTCCGGACAGTTTCTCATGAAATCCGGCTATGCCTTTGTGGATTGTCCAGACGACCAGTGTGCCATGAAAGCGATCGAGACGTTTTCTGGTAAGTTTGACTGACCGCAGGTTTTACGCACAACCCCGTTCCGTTTGCTTTCATTCATTGTAAATAAGGGGTACTAGCGACAGACGCCGGTGTGTAGGAACGGACTCGCACACATACGGCAGAGCATTCGGGTTTCGCTCTCCCCCTACGCCTCGAAATTGACCACACGAACACGGAGAAATACAGCCACATGGTTATTTTATTTGCGAGATCTTTACGTTGTCCTCACGGCTGTAAGCCCCGGGGAGCCATTCAACTTGTGCTGTGGGGGGAGGGACGCATAGTACTATGAACGTATAACCTGAGCTCATGGCGAGTACGCTGCACAGATCCCCCCCCACCTCCGGTGTTACTATTTAACAAGTTATCCACACAACCACAGTAAACCAGATTAATAATACACGTGTGTGAACGATAAGAGGCATTGTGTTGCATGGTTCAGCGTTAGACTGAAGTAACTACTATGGGATGTGTAGCCTCCCCTCCCCCTTTAAACCGGCGGTCCACACTATGACAAAATATACTAAATAAAAAAAGAATTTACCCCCGTCACGACTTACCAAACAGGGGCCATCAAACCACCACGACCAGCGAGAAGCACTGTCACTGTATGGGGCTTGTTTCATTCTACTACAGCGGTGCTTTGTGGCCTGTTTGTCATGATTGCTTACAGAGGGCTATGTAACGTTAGGAGCAAGGTCGCCATGCCTGTCAGCTCTCTCTTGCTTCCTCTACATAGAACCTAACGGAGCTCCTACACATTTCCCACATTGCCCTTCCATTTACAGCGTGTGGACCTGAAATCTCACTCGAAAGCACGTCTAACTAGCTCCCTGAGACGACCCTCGTATAGTTGTCAAAAATGGATATAGCTTATTTTAGGCAACAGAGCGACGTGCCTGTGCAGTAACACGTAAATTGACTTTTTAAGGCTATGCTCATTGTCAGACGAAATCTGCAACCGTCAGGCCTTAAGTTGGCTATTTCCTCTCAAGTCCCAGAGCAGCAGCTGCAGGTTTTTTCAAAAAAATAAAAAAAGTTAGCTTAGCTTTAGCCTCAGGAGCCCCTCACAGTACCCTGAATTAAGCGTACTCCTTAAAAGGGCCTGTTGTAGCCTAGCTAGTGCACAGCTCATACACACAACGTGGCCCAAACAGACGTATTTATATATGTTTTTAATTCCCAGGTAAAATGGAACTTCAAGGGAAACGTATTGAGGTCGAGCACTCCGTCCCCAAGAAGCAAAGGTACTGATCAGCATTTTACCTCCCCCCTCCCCCTGCTCCCTAAAGTCCCTTTCATGTGTTGCATCACCTTGCACAGGACTTTTCTGACAATTGAGTTACAGACTCTAACCACAAAGCGCTATATCACGAACAAATAAAACGTGTGTGTGTATGCTATAAATGTTTCTCTGTGATAAGAAGCTATGTGGCTTTGTATATTTGGCGTATTGTCGTCGGTGGCTTGGTTGTTTTTGTTGGCGTGACTGTGTGGAGCCTCAACTTTGTCGGCCATTGCTGTGGAAGTGAGGTGGTGACAACAAGCTGAGTCTGCTGGCTGGTGCTGTGTCCAAGAGTTGTTGTTTTGTTGCATATGTAAAAATGCAGTTGTTGGGTCACTATTCAAGAGGACATTCTCGAGACCATAATCTTTATGAAGCCCTCATTCAAGGCCTAAATTCGTCTATAAGCTAATGTAGTTTTAATATATGCATTTACGTGAAAGCCTCCTTAAAACGTGTGTGTGTGTGTGTGTGTGTGTGTGTGTGTGTGTGTGTGTGTTCTGTAGTTTTTGTCCCCCTTAAGCATTTTTAACTTTTCACACGTAACTCAGACGTAACTACATGCAATTAAATTCCCCGAAGTTGTTGTCATTGAAGTGCACAGTGTGTTTCTGTTCACCTGAATATTTGCACTCATATTTTTTATCGGGCTTTTTAAAAATAAATAAATAAATAAAATACAAGCTGTACTCGTCAATGGGTCTAAATGCTCTTTTATTTTGCTTTGCTTGAAAAAAAGAAGCAGGTTTTCTTCGATGGAAGTGTGCATTTCGAAATTTATGTTTGTAATGTAGTTGTTTACGATGTTTTTAATTGAACGATTTTCAACGAATATGTCACGTCTTAATTTAGCACTCGAACAGTGCTTTATTCAACTTACGTGTAGTTTCAGGGTTGTGACAGTTTTTGTTGTTTTTTTTAATTTAAGCGTGACTAATTTTTCGAAATTAAATTGGAAAAAGTACTGAATCCAATTAATTAAATACATTTTCATTGGTCAAAAGCAGTAACGTTTTTTTAAAATAATAATAATAATAATAATTAAAAAAAAAATAGACGTGTACCTAAATCATGATTGTGGAGTTCCCTGGTTTGACGGATAACGTGGGGTCCATTGTGGATCAGCTGTTGTTCTGGGAGCCAGACTCGACCTGCTGCTCCAAACGTGTATGATGGAATTCGCCTGAAGATCATCATACATCCCTGTAACCTTTGGCACAGATACGAAGTGAGTAGTGAGCGTAGCCTACTCTCCATGTTCCGCCATTTGGCCACACGTGTCTATACGTTCCACATGATAAGGAAAACCATTGAGCGGACGTTTCGCCACACTGGCGTATTGATGCATTTTACCGTTGGCTAATTTGTTGTACAATTTGCTTCATCACTGGATAAACATAATTATATATTTCGATAAAAGAGTGGATTTTGAACTGGTTTTGGGGATGGGGGAAGCGAGAACGGTATACAATATGGCTGCTGGCGCAAACACGTCAGCAGCAGCGTGGCGTGTTGGTGGTGGAAGGGTGGCGTTGCACAGAAACGCTACTACCTCTTAACACGCACAGCCAGCATGGCACCAGGCTGTTGCTTCATATCATATCCCAGTGGGTCGGCAAATTACTCTAATGGTAGTTTCTTTTGTTCACTTGGCAATCCCCACGCCCTCCCTGTGATCACCTTGACAACTCAAATCCCAGAAATGGTTGTAGGAAAACACGACGGCTCCACATCGAGAGCGACACGAGACTTTCTTTTGGTTCAACAACACGTGGTGCGTTCACGAAGTGGAACAGCTCCACGTCAGGCAGTGGGGCTAAAATGGCGTAGCACACTGAATGAAGACAACTGTACTGGCTGCTGCGTGCCTTTTTTTCTTCCCTTCCACTGTGTAGGCCTACTTTGTGACACTCCACTCCCCCCTTGTTCAATGTATAGAACAGTCCGTCGTCGTGTCCGTTCACTCGCGCGCGTGTGTATGTGTAGACGTGTCTCAGAGTGAAAGGAGTATAGATAGGAGTGGATTGTAAAAGCAGAAACTCGTTTTTTTAGGCCACCCTTCTCAAAATGGCCGTTTACATTTTTTTGCAGCGAGAGTCAAATGTCCAACATCGACAAAAATGGCAACGTTTAAATGCTTATTTCTACCAACTGCTGTGCTACGGCGAATCCATGTGACGCTAAATTCGTGTAGATTATATAAACGTATCTATACGTGCGTAAGAGGTGTAAAACTGACTCGGCGTGTAGAGTCCGGTCTTCTGTAAAATTTATAAATAAATAAATGTAATTGCCTAAGCTGACGTTACGTTCAAATAAATAGGTTTTATTTCCCCCTTGGTTCTCCGGAAACACGTTCTACACATTAAAGGTTGTGTTCGCTTTTACTTTACCGTATAAACGATACTTTGAAGTTAGCAAGCGTGTATTAACTGCTGCCTGCTGAACGTCCTTTCCCGTACTATCGTTATAATTAAAAAAAAGAAAATAAGATAAAATAAAATAAAAACGTCATTGAAATAGCCACATTTAAACAACAGAAACGGTCTTTTTCACTGACACAGAGCCTCAATGGGGGTGTGTGTCCGTGAGGGAGGGGTTACCATTCACATGGAACGAGCTATATTTTTTAAATAGGGGGAGGGGAGTCCTTCCCGGGGGTTCCAAAGGTCCAATTTCTTCTTTCTGCTCCATAGTGTTTGTGTTGAGTTTCCTTATGGGCTACAGGGGGCGTTGCCCACTGCTAACCCTCTAACCCTGTGGACACAATACTGTGAGGGCGTAGTGTGTATTAGAAATGGCCAATATGGATAAGAGACAGTCTTAATATTCATCAGAAGGCTGATGGAAATGTGTGTCAGGCTGAGGTCAGGGAGTGGTAGAGGAGGAGAGGGAAGAGCCAACAGGGGTACGGGCCAGGGGCTAGGGAGAGAGAGTGAAGGAGATTGTGTGGGTGTGTGTGTGGGTGGGTGGGAGTTGTACAGAGGGAACAAGCCATCCTCTCTGGAGAGAAAAAAATGTCTAGAATGCCTGTAGTGAATGAGTGTAAAGCAAACGTGGAACTGCAGCAACAGCCACTGAAAATTTTGCAAGCCCCCTCCCCCACATAACTGCACGAACAACAGGAATGGGTCTGACAGATGAGTGTGCATTATATTGCATGAGGTGGAGGGGTGTGTGAGTGGAATCCCACCCCCAATTATCTAAGTGTTTATTAGATGGTGGACACTGCTTTCTTTACACATGCTCTACGTAGGTTTACTGGTGATTAATACAGTTATCTAGGTTTAAACCCCATTTTTAAATCCTGTGTAAAGTACAGGGGATTTTCCTTTAGGAAATAATTATTTTATTTATTTTATATTTTTTCATAGCATTTTAAAGTAGCTTCTGCAACCCAAATTGGTAGTACCATTTCATAATATTGTTCACTTTGTATATTTTTGCTTATATATTTTGGTTATGTGTGTTGTGGTGTGCGTTGTGATTTATTTATTTTTTGTTCTTTTTTTTATACAAAGGTTTGATTGGATTGGTCCCATGGCAAGGAGATACTACCTAGTATTATTGGCCATTCTTAGAAATATGTGAAAAATGTAAAGATGTAGTTCGAGAAACGCATGCAGAAAAATCCTGTTCATTGTGCAACTTTCCAACATGCCAAAACAGGAACCGGTGATGTGCAGAGCAGAAGCTGTGTGCTTTAAAGACGGCAAACATCTACAGATTTGCTTAATATTCCAATTGTTGCTATTGGTAATTGCTTTAACTTCTGAAAACTGTAATATTTTGAATGTGTTTGCAGTAGCCTAACAACTCGCTACTCAACCGCTCCTCCATTACACTCAAAGGAAATAATTGTTTCAGTTTCACAGTTTCGAAGAATTAAAAAAAGTGTCCTCAGAAATATCACAGAACAAAAAAAACAGCGATCTTCATGTACTTGAATTATTTACACTTTAACCAAAGGGCCTTGTTGCATGTCTTTTAATCCATGTTGTGGCTGCAAAATAATTTTGTAAAAAAAATACTTGTTTGGAACATTTATGCATCTGCATCTTTTATTGTATTCAGGTGGATTTCAGTTTGTTTGCCTAATTTTACATTTTGTCAGAATAATACATATCTCCCTGTCGATACTGTACCCAGAGGTGTGTGAGGAGGTGCAAGACCGGTGCTGTTTGTGTAACTTTGTGTACTTGACAAGGTGGAGTGCTCAGTTTGAAGGTAGTGCACTGCAAGGTCAGTAGGACTGTACTCGGCAGGTGCTTGAGCGAGCTCAGAGCCATTCTTTTGATCAGAATGTTCCTTTTTTACACGGCATGTTGTCGCATGCCCTGCGTTTCTGTGCTGAAAAATCTCACTTTATTATAATCTCACTCTCTGCTGTTTTTTTGCCGTTATTACAGGTTTTTTTTTTTTTTTTTTTTTGCTGTGTAAAGCATGATATGGAATGTCCTGTCACGTGCGTTGACATATAGTTTGACCTGACTCGAGAAGAGAAGCGGCGAGCCGACGTAAGGGGCTCTCCCAAAACTGAAATCAAAACTAAAACAGAAGTTTGTCATATGCAAATGAGAGGCTAGACTCTGTCTTTGACTGCGTTGTTCATTTTGTACAGTCACATATACAACACATTTCCTGTTTTTTGTTTTCAAGCCCTGCTGGTGTAGTCCTTTTCGTCTGTTTTTTTTTTTGTTTTTTTTCATCCTACACTAGTGCAAAGCGGTTGTTGTAAAAGCATAAATACCGTTGCTGCATCTTCGTACCTGTGCCCTGACCCGGAGTGAGAAACGTCCTCATCATAATCACGGTGCGTCAGGTTAGAAATGCACAGCACGTGCAGCTGACACCACATTACGGCATCCAGTGAGCATTTCCTGGCCTGATGAGCTCTGCAGGAGCCACAGTGTCCAGTCGTAGATGAGGCTTGTTTTTTTTTTTTTTTTTACAATTTTCTTTCTTTTTTTTTTTTTTGTTGCAAACTTCACAATCGGCGTCATTGTGTTGCCTTTCACATGCTTTACATAACTATTGGCTCCACCTCGCTGCAACTACGGTTTAAAGTCTTTGAATGGGAAAAAAAAAATGGAGGGGGCTGTAAATGTATGGCGAGCCCCTCACACTAGTAACCCACAAGCACACACAATTTAATGCTGTGTGTGTGTGTGTGTGTGTGTGTGTGTGTGTCCCTCAGGTTGACCCTGGTCGAATTCCACTGCATCCTCGCTGTCTTGTCTCCCTCTCGCTTTTTCTTTCTCCGCCAGACTGTTGCTTCCGCGTGTGGGTTTTCTTCTCTCTCCCTCTTTTTTTTATTTCTCTCTCTGCTCGACCAGGAAGCTCGGCGTGGATTCAGTGTGTGTTGCTTGAGGGCACTTCAGCAGAGAGAGAGCGAGTGAGCGAGGGAGGGAGAAAAAGGGAGGGAGAGGGACCGTGCGCTCATAGCTGGGTCAAGAAGCCCCGGAATCCTGACGCTGTGAGTCAAACTTCAGCAGCCTCCGAGGGTTTGAACGGCGCTACGTCTGATGTGATTAGAGACACAGAGAGTGCGTGTGCGTTTGTGCACGTGCGCGTGCGTGCGTGTTCGGCGTCCGGGATCATTTTGACTGCATACGTTGGTCTGGCGGCCTCCGCCCTCTTTGAGTGAGGGATGAGCAAAAAGTGAACAGAACTTGTAGCTCTGCTTTTTTTTGTCCCCCCCCCCCCCCCCCCCCCAAAAAAAAATTAAAAAAAATTAGACGTGTCTAATTGAACGTTTGCATCTACATCCGTCAAACGCCACTGCGGTGCTCTTAACGGCCCTCGACCCCCCCCCCCTTCCTTCACGCGTCGTAAATGTCGAGCGTGCTGCAACTTTAAACGCACTCAAAAATGTATCGTGTGTGTGTGTGTGTGTGTGTGTGTGTGTGTGTGTGTGTGTGTGTGTGTGTGTGTGTGTGTGTGTGTGTGTGTGTGTGTGTCTGGGACTGACACTTTTGTACAGCAGCAATAGGAGAGAGACGGAGAGAGAGATCTGGAGGCTCAGAGAAGTAGCACACCATCTCCTCTCATGGCTGGCGAGGAGGAGGGGGAGGGGCCAGTGGGCGGGGGCAGCAAGGGGGGTGCGACCAATCGTCTGGCAGCGGCACCGGCGAGTAGCGCGGGTGGGGGCAGGGGAGGGGAGGGAAGGGGAGGGGGCGGGCGGTCGCCCGGTTGGATCCCTCCCTCGCCTGCTCTGGCAGCCCGTGACGCATGCGCCGGCTTTTACGCCTCCCCTCATCTACCCCCCCCTCGCTTGGCGCGTTGCCATGTTCTCGCTGCACAATCCCCCAGCATTTCAGCGTTTCCACCCGGCCAGAAAGGCGAAGTCGAGCGCGGCGGAAAGGCACGCAGGGCCGGCCGAGAGTGAGAGAGAGAGTGAGAGAGAGGGAGAGAGGATGCTAGTCTTTTTTTTTTCTCTCCCCCCCCTTCCCTCCCTACATGCCCCGCCCACCTTCCACCCGACGCCTCGGAGCAACGGGAAGAGCCGGATTCGTTCGACTCCCGCGCGTTTGTCCAACGTGCCTTCCTGCAGCTCCGCTTTGCATTGAAGCATTGGTGGTCCGACGAGGGCAGTGGAAGAGGAGGAGGTGGTGGTGGTGGAGGAGGGGGGGGTTCAGGGTTGTTTGTTTCCAGCTGTGCCTTTCAGCTGCCACAGAAGATCTTTGTTAGCTGGCCCGTCGGTGCACCCACCGGCAGGCATTCTCTCCCTCGGCCGGGCGAGGGTTCGACGCCCGCCGCCGAGCAGGGCGCTCGTCAATCAGAGTCGCCCCTTTTGTGCCCGAGCCGGCACCAAAATCCACAAGTCTCTTTCCTGTCTCTCCCGTGAGCCTTTCAAAGGAGAGGAGGCGGGAGGGGGAAAAGTGGGCGGGGGGAGGGGCGGCTTCTTCGTACGTTAAGTCGGACCCAAAATAACCTGCTCCCCCGCTGAGGGGTCCCTGCCGAGTCTAACATTATACATCCAGTCGGCTGGTTTAGCTTTAAAAGTCAGAGCCGTAGACTTACTCTCCACCTGCTGGTGAATCAATCAAAAAGGCGGCTTCGTATTCCACAAGTGCCACCATCAACGCTTTGAAAAGAAAGACAAAGCAGAACATGAAAAATGTCTCTCTCTTCTTTTTTTTTTGGCACAAACATCAACAAGGTATTGCATATACACACCAACCCACCTGTAATCTAAACTACGTGTGTGCAGTAGCTATTTAGAGGCCTGTGTCTGTTCTTAGATGCCCCCCCCCAATCCCCCCTCCACCCCTCTTAGGTCTCAATGTCCCGCCCACAGAGCTCTGTGATTGGTCACGAGCCCCAGTTGGGCACGGAGAGAACCAGAGGGGCTTGGCTCGGCCAACTGAGGTGTGTGTGTGTGTGTGTGTGTGTGTGTGTGTGTGTGTGTGTGTGTGTGTGTGTGTGTTGGCTGCGCAGCTTTTGCAGGACAAATTATTTTTATTGGCTCTTATCAATAGTGGATTTAATTGATTGGGGAAAAACAAAGACGCTTCAGTCTTCAAAAAGGGAATAACAAGAGAAAGGCATTGAAAGGTTCTGCGCGTCACCATTCCAGCAGCCAAATTGAACTTTGTCGGATCTTTGTCATGTGATGGCAAAATATTTGAGCTCTTGTCGCCTCTCTGAATTGGTCAAGTGTTTGCTTTTTCTTTTTTTTCTCCAGTGGTGGTGGTGGTGTGGGCGGGGGCACTGGCAGCCGCGTGTGTCGCCCTCTGTTTCTGGTCAGCGTATCTCTGTGTCTATCAGCGCGTTTGGCCATCAGCTGAGATCTTCCTCCCTCCATCGGATGACCGAATTTGTCCGAATGCCATTTTATTTCTTCCCCTTCCCCTCTCCGGTGAATGTCTGTTTTCACTCTTATCGCGTTTCGATTCCCGAGCAACACTGGAGCCGTGTTTTCTGCCTGGGAAGAGAAGTGGGGGGGAGGAGGAAATGCTGGAATTTTTCAGCCGGGGCAGCCGTTCTCACACGCTGCCCTAGCCGGCTGTTTTAATTCACGCTGCAGATTATTCGTACTTTTCAAACGTGTTTATTTTTTTGTAGCGCGGAACGCTTCACACTTGGGCATCACCCTCGCGGGCAAATTTACCTTCTGTGTTTTCACTTTTGGGGAGAGAAAAATACTACCTGGCAAAAAGTCCCAGAATTCTTTTGGGACTTTTTCCCTCGCGAAAAATGCCGGCTTTGTGACGATCGCTTACACATTGAGGGAGGGAAATTTCAGTTTTTCCTGGAATTCTCTGCTGCTTTTGCTGAATGAAAATGTCTGGCATTTTATGTCTGTCCCGTTTTATTGCAAATGGAGGGGATGTGGATCGGCGGACTTTTAATTACCGCCACGTTAGCCCTGCTCATAAAAGCACGTTAGCAAATTTGGAGATAATTGAAGACGTTCCGTGATGTCATCTGTTGTGGGACATTGTGTTTGTTCTGGTTTTTGTCTTTTGCCCAGTACTGCCAGCGAAATGAGAACTGACAGTTTGGCCTTTATATATACTGGCTGGGTGTGTATATGTTCCAGGTGTGACAACGGCGCATTATGCTTCTCTATAGGCTCCACATATACGCCTTTGCAGATGCACCACTTTGCTTTGGCAACAGGCCTCACTCACGCCTATATATCCTGTGCACTTCCCACTTGACGTTCACATTTGAAACGCACCGCCGCAAGCCAGACCCACGCAAGTTAGACACGTCTGCTCTGTGCTGTGTAGCTTCTAAATCTTCTTAAGAAGCACAAAGTGTCCACATCTTTTTTTTGTTTTTGTTTCAAAAGTCAGTTTTTTTTTTTTTTTTTTTTTGCTGTTTTGGTCAGTATGTGAAGGGGTTATTTATTTTATTTATACATTTATTTAGATGGGACATCACATATTAATGAACACTGTGTGCTCACTGCAAATACGCCGGCACTGCTGCTAAATTCCATCTGTAGTCCCCAAAACAATACAGCAAATATGGCAAATGGAAATAAATGCAACAATTGACATGAGAAGTACAACAATATAATGCAACAATTGACATGAGAAGCACAACAATATAATGCAACAATT
Organism: Nelusetta ayraudi; assembly: GCF_046127955.1. NCBI lineage: Eukaryota > Metazoa > Chordata > Actinopteri > Tetraodontiformes > Monacanthidae > Nelusetta > Nelusetta ayraudi. The sequence goes on along the minus strand of NW_027466066.1, from coordinate 923,882 downwards.
GACATAAAAAGTCCATAAACATCCACAAATCCATAAACATTCACATATAATAACCACACCTACATTCTTGCAAATGTATTGGCCATAAACCTTCACACATCATAATTACATCAGCCACACGATTGCACATGCACAGGCAAAAGACATACTACTGCATACACAGAGACCCAGATTAAACATGGTTGCAGGTGCTCACAAACAGTTCACTAAGTTTTTTAATAATTTCTCCACCGTATTCCAGTAGGTTTTTTGTTTCTTTATTTGCTTGTCAAATTAAACAATTGCACAAACTCGGGTGCAGGTGGGGAAGACGAGCGTCGCCGTCCCTCGAATGCCCCATAGCCGAATGCGGATGGACAGGGTGGAGGGTTGGAGGGGTGGGCGGGTGGGAGAAAGGAGTCGACGTAGTGGAGAAGTGTTGCGGAGGGGACGGCACAGAGTGGATCCACCACGCAGGCCCAATGTAGGTGAAGGGGTAAGTGGGTCCTGTCCCTTTAAGAAGACTCCCCTCCCCCCTCTCCCTCCTTTTGCCTCATCTGATTGTTTCTTCTCTGGTTTAAACCATCTGTCCTCTGTTTCGCTCTCTCTCTCTCTCTCTCTCTCTCTCTCCCCCTCTGTCGCTCGCCCACGGTGCCTCTCCCCGACCCCCAACCCCTTCGCCCTACCCCACCCTCTGCTCCCTGCCTTTGGCTGTTGCTCTCGCTTCTCCGTGGCTCTCCCAAAAATACATTTTGCACACGTGCGCAGACATCTGGGTGTGGGCACGTCACGGCGGCGGCGGTGGAGGGATGAGCACGAACCGGGAAGGAGGAAGGAAGGGAGGAAGGGAGGAAGGGAGGGAGGAAGGGAGAGTGCTGCTGTTGGTGGGGTGCTGTGGGGCGTTTGGGGCCCAACGGTGGAATCTGTGCAGTGGATGGTGGGGCCCCCTCGCAGCACATGTGTGTGCGTATGTTGTGAGAATGTGTGTATTTTTTTGTGTGTGTAGCAGGGAGAGCCTCGCCCCAGCCCCCCCCCTCCCCCCCCCCAGCTCCAGTCATCTATAGTCGGGGGCACAAAAAAAATGTGCGTGTGTTCGCTTCAATTAGGAGCTTTTAATGAGGGCCTCCGTCTCGTTGCTACCTCTCTCCCCTTCCCCCCCGACTCCGTGGGAGTCACCAGATCGAAATGCAAACAGTTCGCCGCCGCCGCCTTCGCCCGTGCAGTACGTTTACCGTCGGCGCCACTCGCAAACCGTTTCAATCACGACAGATGCCAAAGTCGCAGCGCTGAAAGTGCAAACGGTTTCCTGTTGTGATTGAGCCTGCATTTTTCAATGCTGTCTGCCTCAGCACTCATTTTAACCAAAAAAATTGAAATTTCCCCCCTTTTCTTTATTTAAAATTTTTTTTAAAAAAACTCTTTAAAAAAGTGCTTTCCATGCTCGTGTATGCTGTCATATTTGCACCTTGACTGCACTCTGATCCGTCACTAAAATTACACAAAGCTCTTTACTTAAAAGTACAAAATTAAAAAAAAAAATTCCTAATAGAACTTGAAACAAGCCGATTATGGAAAGAAATACTCTAAGCAGTCGGTTGTACAGCTGCCAGGTCACTCCTCCTGGTTGGTCTTTTCCACCCTGCTCAGCACAAAATGAATCCACGTACAGGTGCGAAAACACTATCCTGCTCTCTGCCAGTTCGGAGAAGACAACGCCATGCAGCAAAAGATATTTTTAACATCCACTTAAATATTTGAGTCCTTCTGTGTCAAAAATCGTATTTGTTTTGCCTTAGCCGTTGTCAAATTTTATGGGTCTACGATCATTTGCTAAAATGCTAACAACACACGACCTGCTAAAATATTAAATTCTTTTTCGTGGAAAAATAGAACTGCACAGTGATTGGTTAAATATTTTTTTAACAAAATAAGTTTGTTTTGTCAACGTCAGATGAGCTGCCGAGGACATGGGAAGCTGTTGGGACGTCTGGAGGGGAAAACTAACTGGATGAATTTGTGTAGCAGGGTTGTATTAGTGAAATGTTCGGACAAACTCGATTAGACGTCTATGAACGAAAGTTAATCGAAAAATTATTTTTAAGACACTAAAAAAATAAAATAAAAAAATCAATAAATAAGATTTCTGAATGAATTGCAGTCCAAAAACTTCTTCGACTGGGACTTCTGTCACAGTAACAACCTGATTTCTTATGTCTGCTCCATAAAACTCTATATGTGTGGTGTGAAATCTTTAGCTCTTGTTGTTTCTCCTTACATGTTTGGAGGGTGAGGTGGAGTTTCACAAATTTTACATTTTTAAAAGGCACATTCACATTTTAACCAAACTCCTTGTAATAAAAATGTGTTGCCAATATTTGTTTTGTTTTTTTTAAATTAAAAAGATGCATTTAACCCCCCCCCCGACCTGTCACCAAGGAATTCTCACAACTTTTATTTTAATATTTTAAGTCTAAAATGCAGCGGTTATATCAACACGTCTGCTTGAAACGGCCCGCGAGCAAACGGCCCGGTGGTCGACAAAAATAAAGACTTGCTCAAAGTTGAATTTAGGCGAATGTTATTATCTCGTACTTTCAAGAAAAAATGAGTTTGAACCGAAATGCCGCCGAGCTCCGCAGCCTTTTATTTGCGCTGAGAAAGGCCCTCTTAGCACATATCTCACTATCAACAGACTTCTGTTCAGTGTTTATTCGCAACTTTGTTGGCGTCTTTATCCTCTCTTTGGACGGAGGTGAGACTTTAAGTGGTGGACTTTTTCGGGCCCGTCTTTTTGAAAATCCCCTTCATCGTCGCAGTCTGGACTGACGGGGGAATTCACCCAGGGCCGTGCATTTAAACTCGTCTCGCTTTTTGAATCGAACCTTTGTTCAAGTTTACCTTTATCACTTGGCGACGCGCTCGCGGTTCAGGTGTGCGCTCTCAAAAGAGAAAGATGATGGCCTTGGATCGCCGACTTGTTTTTTTGGCAGCCAGATCAAGAGGGGGTGGTGGGGGGGAGTCGTGGGTTTCCGTCTGGTTGGCCCGGGGCGCTCGTCACACTGGGCCGCGATTGGCTGGAAGGCGGGGGCTTATGTAGCCGCCGATTAGCATACAGAACTTCCTGCTCAGTCCTCTCCTCGGTTCCTCTCCGTCTAAGTAGTGAACTGTCAGCCTTCCAGCACTTGACCCTGTTAAAGGACCTTTGTGTTTGCTTTCCCCCTGTTGTGCTCTGAGCGTGTTCCTTGCCTCGATCGCATTAGTTTCTCTTCTTACCACCGGTCGCATCGACGAATCCCGAAGAACTCAAAAACAACCTGTGCCTCACCAACATTAAAAAGAAGACTTGTACGCAGCGAGTACCTGTCGATTTTTTTTTTGTGCAGTTGTGTCGTCATTTCTCGTAAAGCTGTGAGGCCTTCACTGACCTCTGATGCGTTAACCCGCTCGCTACGAACTGGATGCTTTTTCAAAAGCCGCTTTGCTTTTACTTCTCATTGCGTTTGATATGTGGAGAAGTGTGCAATCCCCCCTCCTCAAAATACCTGATAATTAACAACACAATTTTAAACACAAATTTCACTCGCAATTTGTTGCACCAAAATGCGTCTGAGGTAGATTTTACGAATCATAAATCGAACTATGTCTCCGTCACAATTTTCTGTAGTGTAGTTTCCCCAATTTGGGATCAATAAAGTACAACTATTCTATATTCTGACTTTACAGTTGAGGTACCAAAACAATCCTGTATCATATTTCCTATTTAAATAAATAAGTGCTGAAATTGCTCTTGTATCTTTACATTTTGAATAATGTTTAAAATTGAGAGAGCGAAAAACAAAACACTCTTGTGTATCGTGATTGACCGAAGTTTTGGATTGTTTTTTTTTTTCAATTAGACTTTTTCAGTTTTGCTTAAAAACAGTGACAAATCGAATCATGAACAATGCACTTTCTTTTCACCGTCTCCCCGACTAAAAAAAGACTCACTTTTTCATGTTCTCCATCTATTCTTCATCCCCCTCCACCCTCCCCCCTTCTCCATCACATCACATGCTGGAGCGATTTCCTGCCTGATGGCTACAGCAGCTGCAAATGGCTGCTTTGTTGAAGTCGCCCCTCCGACTTCACTTCCATCACGTACAGCTAGCAAGAGGCTTCCCTCACTTCTTTTTTTTTTATTTTTTTTAAATTTTTTTTTTTAAAGCATATTAGCCATTAAAAGCAAAGCGTACTGAGGGAATAATTGACGGTAGCTCCCGGACAGGAAAGACTGCTGCAGACATTTCATTGTACAGTTTGCGGCTAACAGTTTAGCAACTTTGGAGGGAAAACCAACCTCCTTACCCCCCCCTAAAAAAAAGAAGAAGAAGCAAACACTATTGGATTACAATTCTTAAAAAAAACAAACAAACAAACAAAGACGATACTAAGCCTCCAAACTGCTCCAAATCTGTGCAAACGGGAAAAGGTGTTTGAACAAAAGCATCAAAAAAACAGCGAAACGTAGCCTTAGCGAGCAAAACTCTTTGAATGATGGGATGCTCTAAATTTAGAGACGACACTGTGTGTGTGTGTGTGTGTGTGTGTGTGTGTGTGTGTGTGTGTGTGTGTGTGTGTGTGTGTGTGTGTGTGTGTGTGTGTGTGTGTGTGTGTGTGTGTGTGTGTGTGTGTGTGTCAGTCAACATGAACGTGGAGCGTCTCTGTTCGGAGGCCCGCGTGTTCCTGGATGACTCACTGACAGTCTGTCTGCTCCGACATGCTTTCACGGTAACTCTTGCTGCTCTCCGTGTCTGTGCAATTTTTTTTTTTGCCACCGCTAAGAGTTGGCGCGATCGCTCGAGTTGAGCACGAGAGGAAATTATGACGCCAAACAAAAGGATTACCAAGCTGGGAGACAATGTGTAAAAAAAAGAAAGAAAAAAAGCATGGCCCCCGGGGTGGGGAAGGCGATCCCAAGAAAGATTTCATATGTATGTATGTGTTTGTATGTCACCTGTGCACGTGCTGGTTTATGTACTGTGTGCACAGTCGTCGTGTATTCCTAAAAAAAAAATTAAAAAGCACTGTGGCTTCCTGAGTTGAAAGATTCTATATAGTAGTCTTTCCTTCAGAATAAAAACACACGCAATACAGCTGAGAAGAGCTGCATCAGTTTATCAGTTTAACCCCCCACCCCCCTCCCAAAAGCGACACTGCAGTGATTTGCATTGGACATTGCATAGGAAATGCTGCTGAAAATTTTGCAATCACGTCACTTTTAGCAGATCTCCCGACTAACATGGCTAAAAAAATAAAATAAAATAAAATAAAATTTAATTCCACAATCGTGTCTTGCTAACTTAATTAAAATGGCCGAACATCCATTAGGTCGTTGATGTGTTGGCAGCACAGAAGGCTTTTACTGTAATAAATAAAGCCAAACTAATCCCATTCTTTATGACACATTTTCTCGGATGTTCCATTTCCCTAAACTTTGCTTAATGATCAATATTGGGAGAATTGATTTCGTGACCCCGCGTGCCGACCCCCTGGTGTGCAAACAGTGGAACTTTGGAGCGGCCCCGTTCGCCGACGACGCGTCTCGGATTGGCGCGGTATCAACCTTTCGGAGGGAAGCGTTCGTGGAGAGGCGCGGGATCGTGGCGCGGGATCGTGGCGCGGGATCGTGGCGCGGTTTTTTTTTACGTCTTGGGCCGCGCTTATTAACGCCGGAATGGAAATGGTGTTGACGAGGCCGACGTCGCTGGAGAAGCAGTGGAAGTGCAGTGCGGACGGCACGGTAGCTGGAAGCTGCAGGAATTGGCGCGGCGCAGAATGGGACGGTGTGAAACGAGGCTGTTGTCGCCTTGCATGAAACAGAAACGCTGACTTGTGTATGTTGAAACGCTGGCATACTTTGAAATTATTATTAGTGTATTGTTTGGATGAATCATTTTATTTGTTTAGGTTTATATATTGACTGTTTTTTTTTTTTTTTTTTTACAGTATCGGCCTCTACAATTTTTTTTTTTTTTTAACTTAGGAACTAAGTAAAACTGAGCTGTTGTTGTAGTTGCTGTATTCTCTCGTGGCCGAGGTAGCGGGCAGCTATCGGTCTGCGCTGCTACAAGGCGTCTACATACGCAGTGCTGCCTTTCCCTTCGGGGTCCTTCAGGTAAAAAAAAAAAAGAAAATACGATTTGAAAAATAACGGCGTTGCTGAATCTGAAGGCGTTGGATTTCTTCTGTGTTTCGTTTGCTTTTTTGTAAGTGGGGAGAAAGAGGAGCAGGTGAGTCAGAATGCCAGGAGCTTCACAAGAGGGGAAAGAAAATTCACGGAACGCCATCAGAAGTCGCCAATTTGCATAGCTTAGCATTTTAGCTGGATGAGTAACTGCGGCTAACAGCGCTTAAGTGCCGACATTTGCGCCCCCGCCTCACCTGCACGGCGAGCTGCAAAGTTAAAGATTTGAAGATTATTTTTTTGTATGCGTGTGTGTGTGTTTTTGCGTCGTCCCCCCACCCCCCCAAGCCATCCAGCTCTGCCACTGCACATGCAGAATTGGAACAGTCAGTCATTTGGGCCGTCCGTCTTCTGACTGCATGGAGGTGGGGGGAGGGGGAGGGGGATGGGAAGCAAGGTGACACGGGGGCTCCGAGTGGAAACGCGGCGGCAGTCGTGAGAAACCCCTCCCTCGAACCTCCCCCCCCCGACCCACCTCTTTGCAGCAGCCTGTGAAACAAGGTGTTGCTTTAAGCGCTCCAGGCCTCCCACCCCCCACCGCCCCAACTTTCCTCCCATGATCCTCCTCTCCTCTGGCCCCGTCTCTCTCCCTCTCTCTCTCTCTCTCTCTCCCCCCGCACGCTGGCATTCTCAAAGAGTTAAAATGGAGGCTGTGGCTGCTGGTCACATGCCTGACACACATGTGCATGTGCTGGGGCTTGCGCGCTCACGTACGCGCTCGCGCACGCGCACACACACACACACACACACACACACACACACACACACGTAGGCATGTATGAGCGGCGGTGGGAGGAAGGGTGGAGGAGGGGTAAGGCAGAGAGTAGTAGTCCCCCCCCCTCCCCCCTTCGCTATAATGCCTTCCCTCCCTTACTCCCTCCCTCGCTCGCTCGCTCCTTCCTTCCTTCCGCCCCTCCCATCTCCAGCCCTCCCCTGGCAGAAGTGGGTGTGTGCGAGCTGGGGGTGTGCCATATCACAGCCACTGCACTGGCTCACGTGGTCTGGAGGTATGCGCGGTGGGAGGGAGGGAGGGATGGGCCGGCCGGCTGGCTGGCCAGCCGGGTCGGCGGTACAATGTGCGGCTGGGTGTGGGAGCCCTTTTCCAGAAAATGCAGCTCGCCTGCCCCGCGTATGTGACAAAATCGGGATTGGAGCGAGCGGATTGGGGGTCTCGGCGTCTCTGAGTCCCTCCGCGGTTTGTTCGTCTCACAAAGGGGAACCGAACGGAGGAAAACGACAGAGTGTTTTCTTAGCTGACGGACGTGCAGAAGTCATGGCTGACAGGCCGACTGCAGTTCGGTGCACAGGTCTTTGTTTCGGCTGCAGCAAAAAAAAGAAAAGAAAAAAGAAGACAGCTCAGGAGTTTACACGTTGTTTCAACAGAACCCTCCAGAATTGTTTTTTTTTTTTTTTATTACTCCCAACGTGGCTGCAAAAACTTGCAATAGACCCCGAAAGCTTCACAACAGCGCCTGACAATATTAGTGCAAAGGGTGGAAAGGGATCTTGGTTGCATCACGACACATGGCTGCTACTGTCTGTGTGCCCAGCGATTCCAGCTGTCATTGTGGGGGGGAATAGTTCAACTCTTTACATTTTTATTTTCCCCTATGTCCACAATTTACGCCAACACTGAGAGATTTGTAGGTTTCGTCGGGAGTGTTTAGGCCGACCAACGGATACACATCTATCACTGTTTAGGATCAGGCTAATACCAGTATAATTCTTTAAACGCGTGCACACGACAAAACCTAAATAGTTTAAATACAATGCATTTTTTGTCATCGGATCTGCATGACCTTAAATTTGCAACTTGATTTTGTTTTATCCAAAAATCCTCCCAATTCTCTCTTTTTTAATTTGCTTTTGATGGCTGTGTTCTTCCAATTAATGTCTCTCTGTACTTGTGTAGAGAAATGGTCTAATTTGGTGGTGAATTTAAATTGTGTAAAATGTACAAAAAGATTTTTTTTAGTCCAGTTAAGAAATGAGATTATTTAAACACCCAAACAACAGCCTGGTTAATCTGGTTGTTTAATGTGAAATTGTGTTCATGCGTATTGCGGCGCAACAATGAAAAATCATCCAAGTAAAACTTTCAGTGTGCTTTTGTCTTTGAAAAGGAGAGGCTGCCGTTTAGATAAAACTTGTATAATAACAAGATACTATGATGCAATAGCAAGTTACTTAATGGTAGTTTATCTCTAACGGTCCATCACTTGTCCTAAAAACTAGAATTGTCTGCAAAGTTTTAATAATGAAAAACATGCAGACACAGCGGTGTTACATGTTTGAGATTGCGCGTTCTTGTGTCATTATTATATTTTTTCCAACTGAATTAAAGTAAAACAAAGTCATTTATAATATTTCCCAGGATGGTAACTAACTGGTTTACATCGGACACAACGTATATAACCCTGTAGCAGAAGAAAAATGAGCCACAGAGTAATAGATGTACAGTTGTAAATAAGATTACTTTCACTAGAAGCAAGAAGCCCACTATTCATTTAAGCAAAACATTAAAATCCCTACATCGTGTTGATTTCAAAACTATTCAAATCACGTGCAGGCTAAAATAAATGGTGTGTTTTTTTTGTTTTTTTGCAAAAGCGGGAAACCAAATATTACTCAGACGAACTTGCGTACTTGTGAGTACAGAAGAAAAAAAAAGACACTGCACAATACTGATAAAGGGAATTAATCTGTGGAACTAAAGTAGTATGTTGATGCAATCCAAATGAATACTTAAAAACAAGGGATACACGATGGATGAAATGATTAGAGTGTTGTCATTGTATTAGGATGTTGTATTTTTTCACGACTTTGTGACTCCTTCACTCGGCTGCTGTTGCCTCTGAGATTACGATTGTCTGTTGTCTTTCGCTTTAAATGGCTTTTAATTAAGTTGGTAAGGATTGGAATTGGATTGGGGCATATTGTCCACTTCATCCTACCCTCTTTCCAAGCACTTTATTGTACCCATTGGTGTTACTTCAGTTTGCTATAATTTCTACTTGTAGCACATATATTTTATTTGCGTTACTTCAACGTAATCAATTAATAAAATCGAAATATTTGGCAGATTAGAAGTTAGTTTCGACAGCAAAGCTCGACGACACTTTTCTTCTTCAAAATCGTGATGAAGCAAAATCGAATTGGTTGAAGATGGTATGAAACAGTTGAAAAAGAAAGCCAGTCAGCCAAAGCTGGACATTGAACATTTTTTTTTTAGTCCATCATCAACTTGCAGGATGCACGCGGGGATTTGTGTGACTTCAACAATGTGAACACCGAAACAGCAACTTTTGTCTCAGCTCTGACATTTGCACGTGTTGCCTCTTGCATAACATTGCAGTTGAACATCAGCGCGCTACGTGTGCAATAAGCATTGCAGTACTAGGATTGGTTCTATACAGGCACTTGGGCAAATGTCCCTCTGATATTCTTTGACTGCTGACCTGGTTTGATAGAAGGCAGAAAAAGGCTATTTTCAAAGCTAAAAAAGAACCTTTTCACACTGTATTCAACCCAGCGAGAGCAAACCTCCCTGTGGCAGCACTGCAGTCCGCCGTCGTGGAAGAACACAGTGACTCAGGCAGCCCTCTGCTGTTCAGAGCAGCAAACGAGGGAGTGAAATCCAAGAGGCGAGGTGTGTGTGTGTGTGTGTGTGTGTGTGTGTGTGTGTGTGTGTGTGTGTGTGTGTGTGTGTGTGTGTGTGTGTGCGCGCGTCCAATCTATGTCTATGGCAGTGTGATGTAGAGACGGGCCCCTTTCCTCGCAGCCCTCCTATTGGCTGCGCTTGGCCCCGCCTCGCTCCTTCGCTGATTCAAAACAAAGTTGAGGCTGACGTCACGCACACACCACTGTGCGCGCTCCCGCCCCACACGCCCGCCCGCTCCGCCAGCGTACCAGCATGCACACGCGAATACACACGCACTGGATCTCATTTAGACAAAGCAGGAACTCCCTCCTTCTCTCTTGTCTTCCTCTTTCTCCCCCATTTTGTTTTGTAAGAGGGGTGCACGGAGGCTGGGCCCCCATACGTCCGCTTTCCATTTTCTTATTCCAGGAAACGCACCCTCTTCAGAAAAAAAAGAAAAGGGAGGAAAAAAGACAGACAGAACGAAAGGCATAGGATTATGATTTTCATTTTTTGGAAAACAAAAACAAAAAAGATGAGCTTGTGTGAGCAAAATGACATCGATTGAAATTTGGTACATTATCTTTGGACATTTTTTTAAGGCTTTTTTTTCTTTATTGAATCTAATCAGCACATTTTTTTCAGAGTCATTGGTTGAAGCTGACAATTGAGTCAATGTAACGAATGTAGACAAATTAGATTTACCTATATTTGTAATTTGCGCTCTGCTGAATCTGCTGTCAGTTTGTATTAGAAGAGTTTTCAAAGCTAAAAAAAGAAGAACCTTTGCAGGGGCTTCATAATACAGGGGAGTAAAACCAATCTTTTGAGACCTGAGTAAAATAACAGTGACTGGATTAAACTGAAGAAGAGTCATGTTTGTTAAGGTCAAGTAATCTTCCAGCTCTAATTTGTTTGACCTGCTGAGATGTCATGAATAAATTGTGGAAAGAATTATCGACTCTTAATTTTTGAATATTAGAAATAGGTTTCCAGAGTATTGAGCAGCTTTCTTGCCAAATAACATATTTCTCTTAAGGTTTAAGGATACAGATGAGGGATTCAAGCAATTTAATTTGATTTCTAATAGAGTTTATTGATTAAATTTTTCCTAAGTGTGATACTTTTATTTTTCTTGATGACCTATTGTTTTATCGCAGGCCAGTCCTTCAATAGTTGGAACATGTTATCTTGAATGAAAGAAAACTGTTTCACCTTCATGTGTTGTTCCATGTTGTACCGAAATTACATAAATTTGTCTGTGCTGAAAAGTTAGTTATCAAATGTGACCAACTTAATTATTACGTTTTAATTCATTTCTTTGATTCGGAGGGAAAAAAATGCTGACAGTCAATTTTGCTCTAAGAAAGAATGCCTTTGTTTTTGTATCAAGCCATCATTACTGTTTTTTCCTGATGTGCAGGAAATCTGAAAATGTGTTTTCAGATTCACATATTTTTGTAATGTAGTTAGGGTACATTTTAGGGCAAAAATTTAGATCAACTTAATTTACTTCTCCCTTGTTGTACATTCAAAAATGTCCTCTCACCAGTTTTTCTTATTTGTAAGATTTTTCCGTTGAAAAGAAATTATGAACTTTCAATGACAATTTTTTCTTTGGTGGGCTGGGTTTTCACTTGACATTTATTTTGTACTCTGTGATAAATTGTGGCCAAACTTGATCACAAATGCCGAAAACTTCCGTGACTTTATAGTAGTCCTGGAAGTTTGACCTTGCCTTGTTTTCCCCAAAAAAGTTGCCCCAGTGATAATTGAAGTTCTTAGCCTGCCCCTTTGTCTATTTAATTTTGATATATACCTTTAAGACGTTTGCTCCTGCTCTGGGACAATCTTAAATGTGCACCTTTGCCACTGCTTTAATAGTTCGATGTGACCCAGGCATCGGCTCTTCCTAATTAGTTAAATCCAGTCACAGGCTTCTTCGGCCGCCATTTTAATCTTCGCTTGTTCTCTGGGATTTCAGCTCGTTCATTCCTTGTGGTTAAACACTACCTTTTAACATTTTAAACACAAAGAACAGGTTAGCCTTCCTATTTGTATTGAGAACGGTGCATTGTGTGAACCGCTGTTTTCTGCCCCAGAATGTCGAGAGTCGAAACGTTCACGCCAATAAAGGGGCGAGGGCTTAATATCTCTGAACGCTCAACTCGGGTTCAGCAGCAGCTTCTCGACGAGAACTTTTCGTTTCCGGTGTCGGAATCAACGCGGACGTGGGTGAACTTGTTTTTTCTCATTAACTCCAACCTGTGGTCGACCTGTGTACCGGGCTCCGGGGCGAACTAATCGGTGGCTCTACCCGAAACGAGTGTGTTGGGAAGGTGGGAGGGAAGGGGAGAGCCCGATAATATAGACTCATAACAGGAAGCCAGTACCGACATTCTTCCCTTCCCGCCGCCACACCAGCAGCAGTTTAGCCGCTCATGGCACACATTCTATAGTAGGCTAAACCCTCCCATTCCTCCCCCTCTTCTTCTTCTGCTCTCCTCCTTTCCTCTGCCTCGCGGAGAGCTGCGCGAGCCACTCGCAGCCCCGCCCATCCCTCGCGCCTCGCCGCTGTAGTAAAGAGCCCGGTGATACTTTCTGAATGGGGAGACCTCGCGCGCCGACTAGTCCTCTCTTCGCGCACGCGACGCGACGTGGAAACGAGAACGGTGGAAGGTGCACGCGATCAACGGAAACGGGGGTCCGAATGACCCCGTTGTTTGTGCAGTCTGCGGCTGTGTGTGTGTGTGTGTGTGTGTGTGCGCGCGCGCGCACATATACGTTTGCACACACACATTCTAACGGTGACCTAGGCCTGTATGGAGGATGCGCGTGCACCCACAACATACGTGCACTGTTGCGTAGAGCAGGCTGATTTACTTTTGAACAAACGTGAAGTCTGCATCAGTAGCCTAATAATTATTAATATCTAGGTTATCTAAATGTTTGTCTATGTGCTCATTGCGTCCCCCCTTTGGCCAAATAATTACAGCAGCAGCTGTGAGGTGAAACAGATGGCTCGGATTGGGGGGGAATTACTGTGCCGTTGCGCACCCATGGAGGTCCAACAGCTCAACAAAGTGCGTGCACAACACGACTCGTATTCGTGTGACTGGCGCGAGCACATGCACACGAGGTGAGCTTTTACGCTCGTGCTTTTCCTGGTGAATTGTTCGCCGTCATGTGATTCATTGTCGTAGTAAATGGGCGTTGGTCAACATGGCTGCTTACTTCCGCGCACATGTACGTGCGCGCGCGCGTGTGTGTGTGTTGGGGGGGGGGGTTGTGTGCGGAGAGGGGTTGTATTGAAATAAAAAAATCAGCATTGTGTGAGTGGAATAGTTTCTACAGTGTGCTTATAACGAGCTTCAGATCAGAAACTGTCTCACTGTGCGGAAACGGCGCATTCAGAAGTACGACAGAAACAAGCTTAACGTGAAGTTGATACGTTCACTGGTCGGCTATTCAGTCGTCAGCCGTCGTTCTGCTCACCATTCTTGTTGCACGTTCACGTGAATATGTAACAATCGTGATAGGTTTTCCGTTTTGATCTCGCGCCAAGTCTGACGATCATTTTATGTTTCATTTCAGGCTTGGCAATTGTCTTCTTGTATGTCATTTCTCCACACGCGTCACCTAACGCGTTGTTACCGTAACTAACATTTGGAGCTGGGAGGTAGGGGGCGAGGGGTGGGGGAGGGTTAGTGTCCTCGGTGATCATCGCCATGTGGCAATAATCACCTCACTATCGATTTTTTTTTTTTTTTTTTTTTTTTTTAATGGAGCATGGTGACAGAAACGTCGCCTATCTTTCAGCCATGTCTTCCGCTCACATTAAATCCATAAAGTGAACGCACTGTGCTCGTGCGGGCCTGCTCTTCCCCCGCCCGGCTGTGTCCGTAACATGAAATGGCTATAGGCATCACAAAATGGCGAGTGTGGAGTGAGTAGAGGGGGGGCGGGGGGCTGAGGAGTGGGCGTAACGCAGCCAGGGGAAGGCTTGGTGGGGAAAGGTGAGCGATTTAACCCAGCCTCACCACAGAGCCCTACGCGGTTAAAATGATTGAAACAGTGTAACCCGTTTAATCCACATGGTTTCGCCTATTAGTCATATTTTATGGCAAGGTGCGTTCGATAAAGTTGAATGGGCCTTTGCGGCGCCGCTCGCATTGTCAACGGCGTGACAGCACCGCCCGCTCGGCTCTCTCCAAAATTAAAACCACCGTGTGCCGGTGACGACGAAACGAAACGAAACTGATGCGTATGCGGCGATATATGTTAATTTGGTCAAGACCGGACGTACGAGTCCGCCGCCCGCGGTGGCAGAAGGGCGCCGTGAATCCGTCCTCACCGACTCAAAATGGGGATTCTCGCCTGTCCAAAATGGACGCCCGTGCACGGGCCGCGGAGCTGCAGGCGGGCGGGGTCAGAGCAGAGAACAGAGCCTGAACTTTGGCCCGTGCTGTTGCCGGCAACCCCCTCCTCTCTTTACCATAAATGAATTCCAGAACCGAAGGCTCTCGCCGTCCGCCCAACTCGTTTCGCGGCGTCTTTTGTACAGCATAAACTTTTGCACACCCCGTTTTAACATAACACACACTCGCAAATTAGACTACGCGGAAGACGTGAATTCCTCCTTCGCGCCCACGTTTGCACTACTGATTTGAAGAAATATTGATTGTCATAATTACCATTAACTGTAATTAAAATTTTCATAACATGAGCTAGATAAATAAGAAGCCAGGAAGAAAATCAAACTAGCTGTCATCACAATTTCAGGAAAAAAAAAAAAAATCTGAATATGATATGATATGCGCCGTAATATGACATAAAAGCCTCTGTGAAAGGATAAAAATTAATTATGTTTGAGACAGATTAATTTAGCCCTGGTCCATATGCTGTATAAGAAACAAATAGATATATGGAAGCAGAGAAGACGGCACATACATATTGTATAACTTGGCTTTGTAGAACACATCCAGCTGTCAGCCCAACCCACAATGATGACATATCTATTAAATTTTGATTGGTTGAAATTCACCAGTTTTAAAACTGTTTTTGCGGTGCAGAAGGGTAAGGTTATAGGAAGTGGGTGAGACGACCTTTCCCCCATAATTTTGGGGAAATAAGAGAGCAATGACAGCAAGGGGGCATCTCTCTCGATTTCAGTCTTGCGTGAGACTTTTTATTCTGTTGCGCAGAAATCTTGTCAGAAGAAATGTGATTTCATCGACAATATATGATTGCTACACATTCTCATGATAGCGGTGTATTCTGATCAGGGCCAAGGAGACAAAAGACTGTTTCCTGAGCAGAAGCAAGTTAAATAGGTGAAGGACAAGTGCTGATTTTTGTTTTATTTTATTTTGTGTTTTTGCTGCATGAACTTCTCTCTGACTGACTGGCTGGCACAGCGTTTGACATTCCCAGTTTGAATTTCTGTCAAAGGCATTAAAGAAGTCCATTAAATAATAAGGCTCATATTCTGTTTTCCCACTGTGCCAACTAAGCATCTGAGGTTGCCTTCTGTTTTTACGGCCATGATGCTGGGGCGCGCCTTGACATCCACCAACTGTGACATCAGCTGTCAGACATCCCTAACCCACAGAGAGCTCCGCAGCAGCCTGCCATCCTACGTGACTCTTTGTGGACCTGCTCTTTAAAGATGCACTTGTATTCTTCCTTTCTTCCTCTTCTTTTTTGCCACACTTGTGGCAAACTTCTTTTTTATTTGCACGCGAGTAAACGCTTCCCTTCACTTTCTGCCCTGCCACACACTCATGAGCCGGCGTCTTGCCAGCATCAGAGCCCCTCGATCGTGCTTGCTCCTCTTCCTTTCTGTTCTCCCCCCTCACGTTTTCCACCTCCCTTCCCTCCTCTGTCCTTGCTTCCTACCCCTGCTTGTCTGTCTATTTAAAGCTCGTACGGTGCGTTCATCCCCTCAGTCTCCAGCTTCAGGAGGACCGGAGGGGAGATAGGGAAAAGTGGTGAAATGGAGAGAGGATAGGGTGGCTATGTAATGGGAATAAAGAGAGAGAGACGAGATACTGCGGTCGTAGGTAGAACAGAAATGTAGAAATCATTAAAGAGCATCTCTGTCTTGTCGGATCACTTGATTCAAAAGTTTGAAACCTAATGCTCTTCTTGTGAGAGTATAGTTTAATTGATTATTTCATGAAACGGGCATAATAGATACCTTGCACCTACATCACCTGTAATTAAGTCAGATACTTCTGCAGCCCTGCCTGCTTCTTTCCCTGACCGCATTCCTCTCCTTCCCCGCAGACATCTCATTCTTGTACGCTGTACCCGCCCTGTCGCCGAGCTCTTTACTGATGGTGTGATTTGTTTTGTTTTTTTTGGGGGGGGGGGGGGGGGGGGAGGCTGGAAATTTCGGTGAGAGGTGACACAAGGAAGAGTCTGTACATTAGGCTTGCATGATTTTTGTTTGGCTGCCCAGGCCGCTCCTTCTTAGCTATTCGCAATGAAAAATTCAGTTGCGATTTTATGCGGGCTAGATAGCTCTTATAAAATATTAACCCTGTGCACTTTTGCGGCCCTCCATCCTGTAGCCCGAGTTGCCTTCACACGGGAGGACGTTTGAGCACGGGCTGCGTTGTAGTGGTTTAGTAATGATGACAGGTAATTGCCGAAGTGGACACTTGATGTTGCAGCAGTGACAGATGAGCCTTGAAATGCACATAACTGTCTCACAAAGGGCCGGTAATCGGCGTGTCTTTGTCATTTATTTTTTGATGGTTTTGAAAAATTGCTATGAGTGCTAGGCTAAGCTAATTTGCCAGCGGCTGAGTAAGTCCAATTAAGTCTACCTTCTTATTGATTAGCCCACACTTGAGCTTCAAACGTGCACCTTCAAATGGTGACAAGTGTCTGCGTACGTGGACGACGGTCGTCGTGAAATCGCACTGAATGGCTCCTGCAGCGACTCTTCCTGACAGGAGCCATTGCTCTGTGCTGTAAAACTGTGGATTAAGGGCTGTGTGTGTGTGTGTGTGTGTCTGAGGCTGAGCACTTTTTCAGAACTGTAACTTCTTCATCGTTCCTCAGAGGTTCATGCCTGGTGGTGAGGTGCATCCCGGCACTTCGTAGTGATTGACCCTTCCTGCTTCGTCCTTGTATCTCTATGCTGTGATACACTCCTGGTAAAAATAATCCTTGAACTGGAAACACTACACCCCCTTGCACGCATCATGAGTGCTGCGTTTTGATAAAATACGGCACCGGTTCATTGACTCATCTTAGCTTGACGAAGCACACAGATTGTCAATCCGCTTTTGGCATTTGCGTTACATGTGCCGTGCTTGAAAATGTCATCGCAAACGTGCCCTTTCCATTGCTAAAAACTCAAGTCGTGAGGTTGAATATGCTAAATAACACACACACACACACACACACACACACATCATTCTCAATAACTACTATATTGTCTTTCAATAGAATACTTTTTCACTCCTTAATCTGCAAATTACACGATGCCCCGGTTATTCTGTTTGTGTTTGTGTTGATATACGCATATGTTTACGTGTATCGCTAGAATGCTGGGAACAGCTTTTGTTGAATTTAAAGCGTTTTTAATCTGTCATTGCCTGACTGTGGCTTAATCCTCTTAAAAACAATTTTTGCTTTCAGTCCTACGACAAACAACACAGTTTCCGAGAAACTCCTTTCTAGTGTTTTACATATCAAACTACAGAGCCCCGTGTAGATTAAGGCAGATGTTTGCGAAACAAACGCGTTTGTGGCGGGAGAAATGATTAGTAGGTTCCCGGTAATCTCTTCATGGCTATCTGCCGACCAAACAGCAATTAAACAACTTTTATTCACATTTGACATTTTCAAGTAATTTACACTGTAATTTGGAGATTTCTAAAGAATGCGTAAATTCAAAATAAATGGAGATTCTGAATTTGCAGTCATTTCTGCCATTTCTGCAAATTCACAGTCATTTCTGCGCTGCGCCCAAACCACACTGCTGTACTGGTCCTGCAGCAGTGTGCTTGCATATGAGTAACACAATAGGGTTGCGTTGTTGTGACGTCCAGTCATGTAGTTCACTGCTTTCACGTTTGTTAAGATTGCTGAGAGGTGTGGTTGGCTGCCTCGGTGCAACACTGTGGCAACCAAATTACACGGCGGTCCCTGCAGTCTCTGATTTGGTGTGAAACTCAGCCTCACTCGTGGAGGTCACAGCAGTGAGATGAGTCGAGCCAGTCGTTCAGATTCAAGGCAAAATATTTTCATAAATAAGGTCCATTTGCCTTACTCATGAAAGGATTGGCTGTTAATCAAGCCTTGGCAGCAATGTAAAAACTATCCATTCAGGGTTCTTGCTCAGGTTCCGCCTCCTGACCCAACTTTATGAGCTGGTTGCATCCACACATTTTCTATAAGTATCTCATGGCAAAGAAGGTCTGATGACTTTTTAAAAACAAAAAAACAAACAAAAAACAAAACAATATTTGTGTTGGAAGTAGTGATGTTAATAATTAATCAATTATCGATTAATTCTTGATTAAGAATTTAATCGAATAAATTAGTTGCAATTAATTGAACATTTTTACACAGGTAGTTAATATCATTATAACAGTGTAGTGGCAGGAAAGGGCAATTCACCTGTAGATACTGTGATGGTCATAATATACCTTGAACTTTTAAACAACTCATTGCCGCTCATCAATTAATCATTAATTGATCGATAAGGTCAATCAACTAACGATGAATGAATTAATCAATAATTTGCATCCCTAGTTGAAAGCTCAAAGGGTTTCATTTGACTGTGGAAGTTAGGTGCGGATAGAAAAGACTTGAGCGTGAGCTATCAACAAACAGGCCGTCAATGTCTTGTCTTTAAAAAGGTTAATGATCCAATGTCATTGTGCAACACTCACTTTGGTTTAGTTCCCTTTTTACTAGTCCAATAAAGCAGTGGGCGCCATTTAAATATTTTTATGGCACTTTCAGTAATACATTCCTCTGATCTTTCGCTTTTCCTCGTTAAACCGTAGCAAATCTTCTACTCATTGGCCATTCTGGCGTTTTGAAGCTCAAGACAGCCCTCACACACCAACATGCCTCTGTCGTCCCGGTGGGGGCCCCCTCTGTCTGGCCTGAGCGCCGCTAACCCTTGCCCTCTGACCCCTCCCTGAAGCAGTGGCTTCCCCGGCTCTCCTCATCCTCGAGGACCGCACTCCTTTCATTCTCTTGGCTCCTCTTTTTTCCTCTGCTTTCTTGCTCCATTGTTCCAATGGGCGAGTGAGCGTGCAGCGACGGCGAGACACAACAGGTTCCGCTTCTCGTGTCTGGCTCTATCTGCAACACGTTTCCTTCTGCACCTCAGAAATTCCCTTTTCGTCGTGTTGGTCCCCTATAAGATGACATGGAACATATGTTGTCGGGAAATTCCATCAACCTCTGAATCCATTGATATTTCAACATTAACGTAGCATTAAAATGAGTTTCCTCAACTTGGTAATCATGTGCCTATAGACTGCTGTTGTTGCAAAAAAAATAACGGTCAATCGTCTTATCAGTACTTTAATTTGAAAGTTGTGAGGGTTGTCAAGGAGGGTCACCACGGGGAGGGTCCCAGTGTAGTTGCAGCAGGCAAACACAAATTCAACAAGAAAAGATGACAAACAAGGAAACAATTGCGCAAGAAAATGTGAAGCATGTCGCTTTGTTGTCTGCCCGTCTGTCCGTCCATCTTCATTCTCCGCCCATCCCCAACCTGTTGCCATGGTTGCAGCCAATGGCACAGGCTTTAGGTTGGCTGGCGGCGATGGAAGGGGTCAAACAAGTTCACTGTTGGAGGCTTGATGGGGGTGGGGATGCGTGTGGGTCAGAGGTGGATTGGGGCACCGGCGGGGATAATGGGGAGTTGATGTGTTGATAAGGTAGAACTTTCCATTGGGTTTGTGACTTCATGGTTGGAGTCATGAAGAATCTTGCGTGAGCGGTAAACAAGTCTCTCCCCCCGCCCTTCCCCCCTTTCTTTAATTCGAGCTTTACGGGTTGGGGGTTGAGCAAGTGATTACGGCCGAGTATTGATCTCGGATCAAAGGGCTCTTTCATTATTATATATCTGAATGGGGAGTGTCAGGTATTTTGCATGCACAAAGGACTTTTCATTCATGCTAGATCCTCCTGGGGGGTTTTGGGCGGGGCCTAGTATGCGAGGTGGAGGTGGGGGTTGGGTGTTGTTAGGGTTTTTCGCCATTGATTCCCAGTTGGGTGGGGTGTTGGGCTTGGGTAAGGGGTGGTCAAGATGGTTACGGCTGATAAAGATGGAATGCTGCTTTTAATTAGATTAGATCTAAAGGAGGAAATCTTCCTTGTGAAGGCCATGGGTAAAGGTTGCGGTAGCAATGTTACAATGGCAATTTGTTTCTTTATTTTTTGGTCTATGAAATGTCTTTGTCTGATTCGTTTAATTCCAACTGCATCTAGAACGGTCGGATTCTCCTTTCTAGATTTTCATGCGACCTGGCAAATCATTTTAAATGCCAAAAGGATTTAAAATTAGCTGCGTTAATATCGTGGTAAAAACTGGTCATGGAAACACCTAAACTTCGAAAAACCTCTCGAGACGTAAAGAAACAAAAGCAAATGCAATTCTCGGAAATCTCATCAGACGAGATTATGCGAGAATTACGGTTTATGCGCTTCACACCCTGCAAATCGCAATTCTACTTTGTCAAAATTTTAGAAATACTGCTTTTATTCAGTGAAAAAGTTAAATAGAAACGTAGCTGAAGTCTCCTCGAATCAAGATTCCCTTAAAAACGTTACAGAACTCAAAACCCAACTTATTCATAAGGAAGCTATTGCAATTTTTTGTCTTGGTTATTTTTGAAAATATATTCAACACTTACTGGAGCAGTTGTAGTCATCGCTTGGGCCATTTGCAAGAAAAACTTTCTTTAAAAAAAAAAATAAATAAAAAAAATCTGTTTTTGTTATTAACAACAACAACCCGTGAAATAATCTACAAATTTGAACACCTGCACTATTCCCAACCCTTCCTTCTACCCTTCCAGCATGCCAAGACTATGTTGTTTAGCTGTCTTTAGCTGTTAGCTGTCAATTCAATTGTCTTTCTTTCTACAAAGTAAAGCAAAGTGGCATTTTTTGGACTATTAATTTGGGGATGGGGAAGTAGCTGGAGACTCTGTCCGTCCTTTGACAACACCGCCTCATCTCACTTCAGACTGTACCATCACGGATGGGATGCAGAGTAATTTCCTGTTGTTCTTATTATTTTTATTTTAGTTATTGCGTGCTTCTATATTTTATGTACATGCCTCAGTTGACTGGAGCCCTGTTACTAAAAGAATTTCCCTCGGGATAAATAAAGTATTTCTGACTCTGATTCTGATTGTGAGATCTCTGGGCAACATCCTGTGGTGGGGAATCTTATGCTTTATCTCAGACTTGCACACTGATGATTCCATCATCCGAACCAGCGTGAGCGCTTGAAACGAAAGTCTTTTTCTCAGTGTGTTTTTTGCTCAAAGTTGGTTTTACAATGCCAGTAACTGAATATGAATTCAGTCTAGACAAAGCGAAAATGGGCATCATGACATCAGAGGTGGATTTGCACTCTGTCATTTCCATTTTCCCCGGTCCATTCCAAAGTCTATTTTCTTGAAAATAAATCGCACGGCCTTTGCGTCTAGTTGTCGTACTCTGTTTAAGATGTGCACCGATTTGGTCGGTGTGCACACATATCTGGAACTTTTTTTTTTACTAGGTGCATTGCACTGTTGTAGTATTTCTACTCGTGTGTTGCCTGTTAAAATAGAGGTGAAAACGGGCGGGTAGAAATACCACGTTTGATACGTTTCACTGCGATGCTGAAGGAGTGGTGTGCAGAGCCAGAGTGCGCTTGCGTGAATGGTGAGACGCGCTCTTAGTGTTGAACAGAGTGCTTTCATTTAAAGCAGGTCAGGTTGTTGACAGAGATCACTAACTGGAGGAATTTGTATGGAAGAAAGACAAACATCTCCACCACCTCCACCCCTGTGTGCCGCAGCTAGCGAGCTAAGCTTAGCAGCAGCGTCCCAGTGATAGACCTGCCAGGGTTGTCCCGTTTCAAGGTTTCCTTGTTGTTGTTTCTTGATTCTTCAAATGACCGACTGCACAATGTTGTAAGTTCTTGCACATCTTCATTGCATCGTTGCAACAATTTTCCCTCTAACGGTTTCTTCATCTTCTTCTTCTTCTTCTTCTTCTTCTTCTTCTTGTCATTACAGAACCAGGAAACTGCAGATCAGAAACATCCCACCTCACATGCAGTGGGAGGTCAGTCCAGTCAGTGTTTTTTTAATTTTTCCCTGCTCCCTTTATCCGACATATTTTTAATTTCTGCCTTGCGTTTGCAAGTTGTCTACAACACGGTTGTTGATATCATCACGCCCTCTTTACATCGCTTTCAATCATTTGCTTTGCTAAAAGAAAGTGCTTTAGTGCAAAGGCACAACCCTGCACTTTCAATAACAGCCTCCACTCTGTACTTTTATTTTAAAATGTAAGATGAGATTTTGTAGGTATTTTACTCTTTTGAGTAAATTACCTAACGTCCAGGAAGATCTCCGTAAAATCCAGGCCACTCGTTTATGGTGAAGACGGCGCTTTGAAATGCTCACCGTCGTACGGCCTTTCGTGTCAAATTGCTCATTTCAAGTCCAAAGCAGACTTTTTTTTTTTTTTTATTCTTTCGATGTTTACATTTTGCAGTTTGTGTATGTTTAATACATCATCTTTTTTTTGCAAATTTTTTTTTTTTGAAAGTGTGTGACAAGGCTCAGCCAGAAGAGCTCTGATGTGGGCCCTGCATGGTGAAGACATGAATTCATACTCACACATTGATCAGTGCCATCTGCTAATTGATGCAAACACAAAACTATTGATTGTTGGTTTCTTAGTGCTGCACCAGAGAGTCGAATTAAATATAATATAATAAGAGTGATTTATAATATGTAATAATATAATAAAACTTTATTTGTACAGCGCTAAATCACAACCAAAGACGTCTCAAAGCGCTAATTTATACAAGGCAGTAAAATGCTTAATTTGAGGTAATGGTTAGTTTACGAGGAGACAGCAGGTGAATGAAGTAGGCAACAAACAGAAAGTCAAAAGAGCGACTGCACTTAAAATTGTCTTTGCTCAGTGATGCTAAAATATTGCATAGTTTTTGTTGATTTCATTTATGCTTTCTCGCTGTTGAAGATTCTCAAAAGTGGGACATTTTAATCACCTATTACTTAATCTTATTTAATGCATGATTAAAAAAAATAAAAGAAATACTTGATCACATAACAAATGTTTAAAAAAAAAATAAAATCCCATGATATCCAGGGGCTGTTGTGAACAGATGCCGGATATATTCTCAATTCAGACTTATTTTCAAAAAAATATTTTTAAATAAATTTTAATCCTTATCTATTTTTTTATCTTTTTTTTTTTTTTTAAACAAACTTGTTGTTCCCTACATCTCTCAGTCTCTGCGTCTGTAGCGTGTTTGTGTGCAAACACCATTGTTGCTTTGTCGGGAGGGTGTGGCATATGCTCGCCTCCTCTGGCAAAGGGTGCGTTTGTTTTAAATGTGCTCCACATCTCGTCCCCCTCTCTCTACTCTGCAACTTGGCGATCCGAGTGTGTGCATGTCTGTGTCCACACGAGGGCGACGTCCCTCCGCTAAAATAACTGAGCCTTGGTGCTCTACATGCTGCCGAACAATAATGAGGGTCATCATGTCACAGTGTCCAGAGGGTCGGTGAGTCATCTTTCTATTTGAAAGATGAAACCACAAATGACCACCTCTGTTTTAGAACGACGCACAGAAAGTATTTGGCTTGCTTAGTCAGTCAGCTGCTTGCAAGCTGACCGCCATTCTTCATATTTTGCACGATGGCACACAGTGACTGCTATTATATATGAGAGCCACCTAAAACACAGTCTCTGGGAGGGACAAATGAAAGGAATATTGCCAAGGCCGCCACCGTAATTGCAAAGGCCAAAGGTAAAATTGAACTGTGACATCTGAATTAATTCAGTATTACAACATTTAAACACATCCCTGAAATATGTGAGTACATTTTTGTCTTTTTTTTTCTTTTCTTTTTTTTGGCTGACTGTATATGTAAGTCTAGAGCAAACTCCAAGGCAAAAATAAATAGCTTCAGAGAAAAACTAAAATCATCATCATCATCATCATCATCAATCTTTATTTTAATCTCGAAAAATCATTGAGGGCAAGCCCTCATTTTGTATGATGTCCAGAGTGCAGAAACATTCAAATACATGGACAACAAATACAACAATTACAATGTAAAAAAAAACAGTCACATTTAAAAGCAAAGTAATTGTGAATTTTGAATCGTCCTCGTAGTGACAACTGTGTTTAATTTGAGATTGTGTTGGAAAAAATTCCAGGTAGCTGCAGCGGAGGAACTGAAAGAGGTTTTCTGTGTTTGTCCGTCGAACATCGAGCAATAGAAAATCACTCAAACGCGTTGTGTAGTTGTTATGTGACCAGTTTAGTAGAGTGCTGAGGTATGGTGGCATGTTACTTTTCAGGACTTTGTAAATGAATAAGAACCGACACATTTCACGCCTGAACAGATAGTGGAGCCAATCAATCAAGTAACATGATTCTTATGACTTACAAATCATAACGACACAAGGAAATTTGTTGTAAAAGTTACACACCTGCAGTATCTTCTCAGACAAATAACGTGTGAATGGAGTTTTTAAGTGAACTCTAACGGTGTTAAATAAAGTTATTTATTTGGGGGACACATTTCATCTGTTTGGCCTTTAAATGCCAAAATTTCCTTTGAGCTATTTGCGATGAACTTGTGCCTTGTTTAACATGGGCTTTCCTTTTTTTTTTTTAAAAAAAACAAAAAAAACAAACGAAACTAAGATATTTTTCTTCTCCTCAGGTGCTCGATGGTCTCCTAGCCCAGTGTGGGACCGTAGAGAACTGTGAACAAGGTGAGAGTTCTTTACATCTGGAAGAAGAGCGATGTCGGCAATGGGCGCGAGTTGCCCTGTTTGCTTGCACTCTCTGGCCATTTACTGAGGCCTTGAGCTGTTTCGACGGCTCCCTTGTTTCGTTACAGCTTGTTTCAAGGAAAGTGTGCAAAGTTCATGTTGACCGAATGACTCGGAGCACAAAGAGTTCTTTAAATGGATGACATGTGGCTCCCATTGTTGCCGGTCAAATTGGTTCATGATGGATTTAGAGGTTTGGGGGTTTTCTGGACCTCCAGCGGGGTCTTTAACTGCATTGATTTTGCCGTTTGAGGCTTCGCTAAGGTGTAGGAGAAGTTCATTTCCTCTCATCAATCAGACTGAATCTAACAAACCCTCCCTCTTGCTCCCAGTGAACACAGACAGCGAGACTGCAGTGGTCAACGTCACGTACGCTTCCCGAGAGCACGCCAGGCAGTGAGTCACCTCATCCGTCTTCCACTCAAACTTCTGTCATTTCTTTGCCGTCACGCGTGTTCTTGTTCTTGGCACCGTTGTGAAAAATCTCATGTGAAAAAACACAGCTACAGTATGACAAAAGTAATGAAATTTGAGGATAAAGAAAGTACCGATAAGTGATTTTTATACCTTTGTTCTTTCAGTTCACCTGGCTGTTCAGCCGGTCTGTTTTACCGTCCGTGCACGCACCACTTCTGACATCTAGTGGCCATTGAGCCCAACTACAATTTAAAAGTCAAGTCCCTCCTAGCAAGAGAAAATCTGGAAATATTGTGCAAGTCATGGACACGGACAAATAAAGCTCTGGCACAAGTGAAAATAGCTGTCATATTACATACAAGTAACCAAAGATCTTACTTCATATCATTAATTTTTTTTTTTTTTTTTACCACTTACCTTGTTCAAAATGAAACTACAGGTTTTCAATTATGTTTGAGCTTATTTATGAACTGTTATCCAAACTATTGTTGATTTTACATTGTTTAAAAAAAAAAGCTGTTTGCATTGATTATTGATTGATTTTTAATACATTTAAAGTTACATTGATTTCAAACATTAGATCCAAAGACACGTTATATACTGTCCAGACTTACACACGACTGCAGCACCTAAATCTGCCTGTGCCTCTGCCTCAGAGCCATCCAGAAGCTCAATGGGTACCAGCTGGAGAACAACACACTGCGCGTCTCCTACATCCCAGACGAGAACTCGGAGCTGGAGGGCGGCCAGCGGGGGTCGGAGTACGGCCGACGCGCCGGCTACGGACCCCGGAGCGGCCCGCACGGGGGCTCCCCGAGCTCCGGGATGCCCTGCAAGCCTCCGCACGCCGACATCCCCCTGAGACTGCTGGTGCCCACGCAGTACGTCGGCGCCATCATCGGCAAGGAGGGAGCCACCATCCGCAACATCACCAAGCAGACAGGAAGCAAGTACGTAGCCACTTGAGGCCGGTGTTGGCCAAATAGAAATCAACGCGGTCCCGGTATACTTTACTGATCCAGTTGTAAGACAAACCAAATGATGCAACACATCCGAACCCCAAATTGATGCATCGTTCATCCTCATTGGGAGATTTTTGCGGCCCGGTTGTTTTAGGCGGGCGTTAAAACTCTGAATGGCAGCGACTCTAAGCCTCCGCTTCTGCTCCGCAGGATCGACGTACACCGCAAGGAGAACGCAGGCGCCGCCGAGAAGCCCATCAGCATCCACTCCAACCCCGAGGGCTGCTCGGCCGCCTGCCGCATGATCCTGGAGATCATGCAACAGGAAGCGAAAGACACCAAGACGTAGGTTTCACACAAGCGGAGAGCAAAGTGACATCCCCGCATGATTGGAAAAAATATATAATGGTCATATATATATTTTCATTTTTTTTCAAATGTTTTTTTTTTTTTTTTTTGTAGTGCCGATGAGGTCCCTCTCAAAATTCTGGCGCACAACAACTTCATTGGGCGCCTGATCGGGAAGGAGGGCCGCAACCTGAAAAAAGTGGAACAGGACACAGACACAAAGATCACCATCTCCTCGTAAGACAGACAGACACGCACGCACACAAACGCACACGCACACGCACACACACACACACACACACACACACACACACACTGAGTGACATGTTAGTAGTAGTAGCTGTGTTTCCATTACCCCAAGAATTGCGCAAAACCTGAATATCCCAATATAATATCCCAATATAATATCCCAATAAAATATTGCAATAAAATATTGCCATAAAAAAACTGGCAATGGAAGCGCCTAAACTCCAAAACGCCTCTCAAATATCGCTAAAAAGTTTTGACGCTCTCAAAAGGTGTTTTTTCACACGTAACCATATAAAGGTACATCGCAAAAGTGTCACGGAAACACTCTTATCGCATTTACACGTCACCGGACGTGACGTATGGGGTCACGTGACCAGTTCACTTCAAGTGAAAATGACGCGTCATGTTTGGACGGAGGAGGAGACGGAATATTTTTTTTACAAGTAATCAAAGGGGAAAATATAGCAGCCATTCTTCACAGCAAACAAACGTAAACGTACGAGAGTGACGGCTTAGGCCCTTCTCACCATTCAATGGAAACGCCTGCACATCGCAATTGTACTTTGTCGAAATTATAGAAACATCGCTTTTATTTTGAAACGCAGCTAGTGTGACTCATATTCCTCCAGTTCTGATGAGCGATTAATATGCAGGCTACCCGGCCGTGTCTGTGTGTAACTCTCTCTCTCTCGCTCTCTGCTCTCTCTTGGCCTCGCGCAGCCTTCAGGACCTGACGCTGTACAACCCAGAGAGAACCATCACGGTCAAAGGCTCCATTGAAAGCTGCAGCCGGGCCGAGCTGGAGGTCATGAAGAAGATCAGGGAAGCCTACGAGAATGACATTGCAGCCATGAATGTGAGTCTTTGTACACACAAACGCACACACTTTGTGGTTTTGTGTGTTTGGATGTTTGGCTGGTTGCTCACTCGGCTTCCTGCTTCCTGCTTCCTGCTTCCTGCTTCCTGCTTCCTTCCCATAGCAACAGACCCACCTGATGCCGGGACTCAACCTGAGCGCTCTGGGTCTCTTCCCCTCCTCCTCCAACATGCCTCCACCTCCGCCTGGGAACGCAACCGCTTCCGCCCCCTACGGTTGCTTTGGGGTAGGTCACTTCCTGGTCTGGGGGGAGAAAAAAATGTCACTCCGACAAAGTGGGATGGCCGGAAAATAAAACATCTCAGACCTTTGGAAACGGTTGAAAGCGTCAGAAACAAGCTGATGTGCCTGTGGTGTAAATGTAGGCGTCTGTTCTTGGTGTTTGTGCGTCCAGACTCCGGAGCAGGAGACAGTCCACGTGTACATCCCAGCGCAGGCCGTCGGGGCCATCATCGGAAAGAAAGGACAGCACATCAAGCAGCTGAGCCGCTTCGCCGGGGCCTCCATCAAGGTAGACGTCAGACGCTGTTGCGTCAGTCACCCATGCGGCCACTTCCAACCCCCTAGTGTCGGCCTCGTGCTATTGCGTTTGGCATGAACAGGCCCAGAATGAAGAGCATAGCGCTCTCGATTTGCAGCACCTGTCACTGAAAGAGTGCAGCACGTAACCGCTTAGAAACTGCCGTATTTTAATGAAAACAAATCACAATTTAATGACTCGGACTTTGCCATCTGTAACATTTCTGAAATTGAACAGCGCAGCGCTGCTGCCAGTGCTGCAGTATGTTGCTTCACATGAATCCCCGCGAACTAAGGCACCCCTCTGTCCTTCTCTTTGTCCGTCAGATTGCTCCGGCCGAGTCTCCGGACTCCAAAGTGAGGATGGTGATCGTGACCGGACCCCCCGAGGCTCAGTTTAAGGTGAGCGCAGACTTAACAGCTGCCATTTGTGTTTATGAACCACATGGTTTTTTTGTCCCCAAAACTGCAGCTGATGATGCCGAGTGGACTGTTGACCCCCCCGTCTTTCTGTCTGTCTGTCTGTCTGCCTCGTCCAGGCTCAAGGCCGAATCTACGGCAAACTGAAGGAAGAGAATTTCTTTGGGCCAAAGGAGGAGGTCAAACTGGAGACCCACATCAAGATGGCGGCGACCGCGGCGGGGAGAGTCATCGGCAAGGGAGGCAAGACGGTGAGCCGGCTACACTTGTTTGTTTTTCTTTTTAAACCCTCCCTCTCAGACGTCTGTGTCTTCGGTCTTGATAAAAAAAGAAGAAAAGAATTGAGCTTAATCTTTTCTACCAAAGTGGCTAACTGGGGTCAAATGTGTCTCCAGGTGACCGAGCTGCAGAACCTGACCGCCGCTGAGGTGGTGGTGCCCAGGGAGCAGACCCCCGATGAGAACGACCAGGTCATCGTGAAGATCAACGGACACTTCTACGCTAGTCAGGTACGTCGGGATTCCACCATACACCGCTAGACATATTTACATTTTGAAATCGATATGTTAAATAATAACGATTGTAGTAATAACCACTGCTAATACAGTATAAATACACGGCAAATAATCGTGGGGTTAGAAAAAGAACCCGAACAGACTGATGTTACACTTGCTGTGTTTGCATTACCCCTAGAATTGCGCAAAAACCTGCTAATGGAAACAACTAAACCTCGAAAAGCCTCTGAGATATGGCTAAAAGGTTGTGACCCTCTCATGAGGTGGACTTATCGATACGTAGAGGCATATCGCAAATCGTGTCATGGAAACACTTTTCTCGCATTTGCACGTCACCCAATGTGACTTACGATGTCATGTGACCAGTTCACTTCAAGTGAAAATGGTCCTTTTTACGTTCGGACGGAGGAGGAGACGGAATATTTTAAGTAATCAAAGAGAAAAATATAGCAAGCATTCTCGACGGCAAACAACCGTAAACAAACAAAAGCAAACGTAATTCTCGTAAAATCTCGTTGTCTTGAGATTTTTACAAGAATTCGCTTCTGGTGTGAACGACACCATGGGTTAACATGGGCGCCGAAAGGAAGCAAGTCTCCGCTTGGCAGCGCTTCCGCATCCGGTGTGAACCGGGCGTTGTACGCTTCACACCATTCAATGAAAAACACCTGTAAATCACAATTGTACTTTGTCAGAACTTTAGAAATATCGCTTTTTATGTTTTTTTCCCCGAAAAACTGTAATGGAAACGCAGCTACTCTTAAATATTTTTTTTTTGTTAGTGCTGATTAATATTGTCGTGAAATCGATCCCTCATTTCCTTTTTGGTCCATAAAACACATTTTTGGCATTTTTGAGGATGCGCCCTGACACAAGGCCCCCACCAGTTTTCCCTCCTCCTGCTCTTCGGCCTCCAGTAGCAGCCGACTGAACCAAAAATTATTGTTTCCTCAAACCTCTTAAGCTCCTGTCCGATATTCACCAACCAGTCTCTGTCTTCCCCTCTGCACTTCCAGTTGGCTCAGAGAAAGATCCGGGACATTCTGACACAGGTCAAGCCACCCCAGAAGGGTGGGACGGGCGGGGGCTCTGGCTCCAGCCCCCAGGGCTTCACAGAGATGGGCGGCCACACGCAGGGACTGACTCAGGACAACCAGCAGCCGCGCAGGAAGTGAGGGTCCTCCTTCCCCCCGCCCATCCCCCTCGCCCCACCCCTCCCACCCCCCCACCAACCCCCCGCCTGACGGACAGACACGGACAGACAGACGAATACGACGGACGGACGGATACAGGAGAGCGAAACACGGACCCAGCGGTAGACAGGGAGAGATGTAAAGAGCGAGGGAGTACGCCCGACAGCCAGGGAGAGGAAGGATTGGCACTGAGAGCGACGGGGAGATGAGTGAGTCTGAAAAAAAAAAAAAAAATGACGATGAGACGAATTTAAGAAATGAGAAAGAAAAAGAGGATCAAGATTAAACGAGAAAAAGAAGAAAAATTCGAGGACAGGAAAAACCAGATGATGCCAGGCCAGAGGAGAGACTGATTGAGGATGGAGGGATGCAGGCCGGAGGGAGAGGGAGGTGGCGCCCCCGCCCCCTAGTGTGCCTTGACGGGACTGCAGCGCAAGTCAAAGTCTCAGCTGAACCCAGAGTCACACCAGCAGAGGGCTCCCCCCCCCCCCCCCCCCCCCTCTCTCTCTCTCTCTCTCTCGCTCTCTCTCGCTCTCTCTCTCTCTTCGTCCCTCCGTCGCCCCCTACGGGCCTCTCCAGCCACCTGCGCTCAGTCCTATATTTTAAGGGTGTTTTTTTTTTCTAAAAAGAAAAAACAAACAAACAAACAAACAAACAAAAATAGAGATATATGTATAGAAATGTTTTATTCAGAGCTATTATTGATGGAATGCAGTGAGGCGGAGCCAGGAGAGGGAGCCGGGGAAGCCGCCGCGGCGGCACAGCAAGGAGGGGGACAAAAAGGTGTGTGCGTATGTGTGTGTGAATACACCCCACCACTGACCCTCCTAGCTGGCCACAAAGTAGCGCGAGGGGCCGCAGATGTTAACACTGCTCTTTTAAAGACCTCTCCGAGTAGCGGAGAGAATAGAAGAAGAAAAAAAAAGAGGAGAGGAAAAAAGAAAATATGAGGTTGTAAATATAATCTTCATGTAAATGTTATGAAGTGCTGCGCCTGGGCCGCCTTGCCTTTTCTTTTTTTCGGATATCAAAAAGAAATGGGGGCGTGCGACGGCGGGGGCGACCGGTGTAACCCTCTCCGGGCCCGATTTTTTTTTTTTTTTTTTTTTTAACGATTCGTAGCACGGCGTCGGCCAAACATGCAGTTCCACCCTTCGCCACTGCCGACCCCCGCCCCCACTTTTTTTTTGTTTTCCGTCTCGTCTCGTGGCGGAAAGGCGCAGCAAGAGACAGTCGAGGGCGCGTCGGTCGCGGCTGGCCCTGCAGTTCTAATGCAGCGGCGCAGCCAGCACGTCGAACTGTTGCGAAACCAACTCGCTAACACCAGCCCCCTGGCTATGCTAAGGTGGGCCAGCGACCCGCACCTTAAATGGCATATTTTATATATATTATATATATATGATATGTGAGTTAACCCGGCCCCTCAGAGGTGAATGTATCGAAGGCAGGGACGCGAGAATCGACGTGACGAGGTGCGTCCGAGAACTTTTTGCTCGTTGCCCGATTGTTTTTTTTTCTTCTTTTTTCTTTTTTTTGCACTTCCTGAGCAAATAAAGCCTCGTAAAGTGTGAAAAAAAAGAAAAAAAAGAAAAAAGGGGGCAAAGTCTTCCACGGCGTCCCTGCCTTGAGCCCGGCGAGGATGAAATCAGACCCGATGGTGGCGGCAGCTCCCTCGCTCTCCCTCTCCCAACTCTGCCAAAAGGCCTGTGGGCGGAGCCTCCGGACCCTGCCCGCGTATGATAATGAGGGGCGGGGTCTAACGCCTGGACGCTCGCGCCGCCGCGATTAGAACAGATTAGAGGAGGAAACGAAAAATGAAAAAAAAAAAAAACCTACCTCAGGGTAAAGTTACCTCAGTATTCCTAACTTTTTTTTTTTTTTTTTTGCTTGCTGGTGTTTTATATGAGAAGAAAAAAAAGAAAAAGAAAAGAAGAGCTGATAGTCCTGAATATTTTTTATTTTTTTAAGAAAAGTATTTTTTTTTCTTTTTTTAGTTATTGTCTTGTTGCTTTGGTTATTTTTTTTCTGTTTTTTTTTTTTGTTTTTTTTTTGTTGCTTGTGCGTGTGTGTGTGTTATGTCGGGGTGACACGAGCGGGTGCAGGGGGGGGTGGCGCGTTTCCTCCAAACCGATAAAAACCGACCGAGACCGGAAAAATAAAAGTCTCGGTCTCGAGAGGAATTGGGTCCAGTGCCATTTTGCCTTTTTAAACTGGCGAGGAAACCCGCCCACTCTCTCTCTCTCTCTCGCCCCCCCCCCTCGAAGCGTGACTGGAAAACTAGCCAATAGGGAAGCGGTGTTATTCGATGGAGGGGCCGGGGCCCCCGTCGCGCCAGTGAGGTGACCTTCCCCCCCCTCCCCACCCCAACGAGATGGCGACCCCCGAAACACGTTTCTCTCGCGCCACTAGCCCGTCACTGTGACCCCGTCACCCAGCTGTGCGCGGCTCCGCCCCCTTCCTAGCCCCCTCCTCCCCTGCCTTATCGCGATGACATCATCAGGAAGCGCCAAACAACAATTGGAAGAGGGCTTTTTGAGCGCTCGAGAGGTTTTGGCTCTCGTCCCTCGCTCTCAGCTCGGGGATCTCGTCAGATCGGAGTCGCGTTGAACGCCGCCGCCGCAGCAGGAAGAGAGCGTTCCGCCGAGAAGCTCCGGCTTCTCTGAATGTGAATATTTATTACCTGTGCACTGACCGTAACACCTCAGAGGCTCCCTATTGGCTAGGCACGTGAGTGAGTGCGTATGTGTGACACTGATTTTGATGTTTGTTTTTTTTTTTTTTCATTTTTTTTTTTTTTTTGTGCAGGGATGTGGTTGGGAGAAACTTTAAGAAAAAAAAAAGCAGAAAAAAAAGTAGGACGAGAACCTATGGCCCCTCCTACGACGCTCCAACCGAGCGAGGAGGACGATAAATCAAGAACTTTTGAAATAAAAATGGGAGCAAATTTAGAAAAAAAAAAACACAAAACAAGAGAGTTTAAAAAAACAACAACAATAACAACAACAATACAACAGCCGGGCGATAGATTGAAAACCTGTACATATGATGCTGACAAAGAAAAAAAAAAAAAGAGAAATGTGATCACAACACTTTTTTGTATTTTTGGAGATAAAAAAGCTTAAAGAAAATCACATTGGGAAAAGCTGTGTAGGACGAGAGAAGCTTGGGCCACGCCAAGTCACTGAAGGGACACTGCCAGGAAACTCAACCTCCTTTCATGTCGTAGCCGCGCCTGGTGACATCCACCCACCGTCGATCTCCATCAGCAGGACCCACCAGCTCACCATCAGAAACAGGGATCGCAGTCTGTTGTGTCAATGCTTCCATTTTTTTTTTTTGTCCAGAGGGGGCGGCGGGAACTGGTTGCTTCCCGGCCCTCCACCCCCCCTCTTGCGCACCATAGAGCTCTGTTCACAACCACCAAGACACGCTAGTTTTTTTTTTACATTTTTTTTTTTTAGGATTCATTCGTCAGCTTGCAGCGATTTGGATTTCTTCAGTTTTCAATCTTTTTTTTTCATTTGTTTTTTTTTTTTTCATTTTATTTTGGTTTTAATAGGTTTTTCGACAATACAGCAAGCTTTATTTGGATGTGACATCTGGGGACGTTCTGTTGCGCTAATAGAATTTAAGAAAAAGTAAACACGCTTTGGTCACGAAGGGCAGAACCTCACGTGACACCTGATGAATTTAGAGAACTAGGCGGAGGAAAGAGGGCGAGGAAGAGGAGGAGGAGGAGGAAGAAGAGAACTGGCCTTCTCCTCTGACTTTTCCCCTCATTCTTTCCCTCTTGTCAATTCAGTGCTTTCTCCTCGTTCACATTTTTGCCATTCTGTACTTCAGGAGAAGAACGAGAGGCTTTTATTTCCTTTTGACATACCACAAAAGATAAAGAAAGAAAATAATTTTATTTTCCGGAGTGGGCGGGAACGTTGGGGTCCCTCGCCCTCTCTTGCGCTGGTCTCCAATTGTGTTTGTTTCACCCAATTCTGGTCAAGACCTCTCGATTTTACTTAAATGGCTTATTTTACAATAGATGTCTTTTTTTTGGGGGGGGGGAACCCCCCCGAAAATAGCTGAAAATAATATGTATTTTTCTTTTGTTCTCTCGTTGAGTGCACACAACTATTAACAGAACAGCGACGAAGCACGACAAAACTACCAACGTGTAGCTCATGACAGTGACTGTGCCAAACAACCAGGAGAGGGCGCCACCCAGAACCTCCCGCAGAGCCATTCTGAGCAAATGATCTGAACGCAGAGAAGTAGAGAGAGAGAGAGAGAGAGAGAGAAAACAATGCTCTTCATTAACTTCTGTAGCGTTCAGAGTGACGATTATGCATCCGAACGGAGGTTCGTCTCCTCTTGGAGCCGAACTCCTCATCTCGGTTTTTGTACCAATGGCAGAAAAAAAAAAAAAAGGCGCGCTTTCACCGCGCGCTAGCGAAGACGACCGTGCGGGCGAGCGTTCCGCTTCTGCTTCGTGACATAAAACACACGACTAAAGCCCTGCGATCCAGACTGGGACTAATAACGTTCTACAATTACGATTTTTTTTTCCCCCCTCCCAGTTTACATTGGGACCCTGAGTTAATTCGCAAGGGCCCAAACATGAACGACAACTGTCCTTTTTATTTAAATTTTTTTTTCTTCTGTTATGCAAGTGAAGTGATGTAATTCATATGTCCAAGGCAAGTTTTGGCATTTTTGTAACCACTCAGTGTTTGAAAAAAGGTCACAAATGCCGCAGACTGAGAAGTTTAAGCCTCAAACCTTGATGACTGTTGTTTCCAGACTGCTGAAGACACATGACCAGTGCGCCTTTTATTCCGCCTGCTTCAAGCCACCGCTGACAGGTTTTATCGAAACGCTTGTTGCTTGGTTTAACTCATTTCACCGGAATAGCAAAACCTACTCTGGAGTGGAGTGATTTTCGGTGAGCGCGTCTGCAATGCTCTTCTTCTGGGGTCCTGGCAGGACCGTCTTTATCCTCTTCCTTGGTTCAAGTAATCGACTTTTGCTGATGTAAACTCACCCGTTCACCAGTTTGCATTTGGTTACTCTCTGGTCCGGTCTTAAAACCTGGGATGAGACGTCGTAAAAAATTCTCTGCAGAGCCACAAACAGGAGGTTAATTCTTTTAGTTTGCGGTGAAATTGCAGCCGCTTAACAGTCGGCAGTGACGTCCGCTACAAGCAGTGGCTGGATTAAAAACACTCTGGTCTTGTCTTCAATTCTCAGCGCTGTTCTGAGGTCTGAGCAGCGAGTCTAGTTTGCCGTGGCGGAGCACACCTTTGCTAGCATGTAGCCGAGACGGTGAACACACAAGCCAGACAGACAGACAGACAGAACGACAGACAGACAGACAGACAGACTCCGAGCTCTTGCAAAAGGACGGTTTGTGACGCAACGATGCGCACTCTGCCCTTTTTCTGCCCTGGGCTTTTTTTTCGTGAAAACCCGAACCTGTCCCTCTGCCGAGACGACCTTGGAGTCCGCACGGACATGGGGCTAAAAAAAAAAAACGGGGGACGCCTTGCAGAGGGGCACCGAACTGAGAAGAAAAAAAAACAAACAAACCTCTCGACACATAACTAGGAACGCTACCTCAAAACGTGAGCAAACTCAGCCAGAAGATTGTTTTTCCTTTTATTTTATTTCACTTCTTCTTTCCACACAAAACAGACAAGAGCGAAGCAGTCAGTCAGCTGGACAGACACGCAGGACAGGACGGTCTAACGTTACAGCCACAGTTTTGTGTTTTCACTTCCCCCAACGCTTCAACTTCTAATTTATTTTTCAGTTATTGAAACTTTTACCTCTCCACTTTTAGAGATGGAACTGTAAAATAAATAAGTAAATACTAAGAAATGCAACGACAACAACTTGAAAAAAAAAATTAAAAAAAATTCAAACCTAATGTGGACACATTGTAACGCGAGACACTCTTATAGCAGCCTGGACAAAGTTTTACTTCACATTATTGGGTAGAGTCACCTGGTCCATTGTGCGACCCACTCACAACGAGGTTAGCTGCGGCCCGTCTGGTGAGCCGCGGCGTCGAACTCCTTCGCTTTGTTTCTAACCGCCGCCAACTGCTAAAACTACCCACAGCCCCCCCCCCTCTCCTGTGACCCCCCACCCAAAATCCCAAAATTCCACGTCTGCGAGTCCTCACCCCCACCCTGTGATTTCACCTCCTGAGTCAAGGGGCACGACACCTTTAAACAATTAAATGTTTTGTTGATCTACCTCTTGGGAAAAACGATAGGTAAATGGTATTTTTTTTCTTTCCTCGAAAAATGACACAAAATAACAATGAATTTAAAAGAAAAAAAATCACACAAAAAAAAGTTGCTCGAAAGAATTATAGGTAAATGAAATAACTGGGTAGCGGCATCTCCATATACTGTAGTTGATAGTCTATTAAAGGAATAAAACTTTCTTCCAAAGATGATTTTGTTTTCTTTCCTCATTCTTAGTTCTTTTTCAAAGGATTATGAAATTGATTAATAATCACACATGGGGGAGACAAAAACTTACATCTGTT
Organism: Nelusetta ayraudi; assembly: GCF_046127955.1. NCBI lineage: Eukaryota > Metazoa > Chordata > Actinopteri > Tetraodontiformes > Monacanthidae > Nelusetta > Nelusetta ayraudi. The sequence continues at coordinate 886,906 of NW_027466066.1, read as the reverse complement.
TTTGTTCATTTTCTTCCTGAGAAAAAAACCCGACATCATGAGATTTCTTTACCCAATTTGCATTTCTCTTTTATTCATTACATTAAGCTTATGTTTTTTTTTTTTTTAACTTCAAAAATATTCTCTATGTTTTATTTTGGTTGACTTCTCTAATTTTCTCTCTCTTTTTTATGACAGCAGATTGTATCTCTTTTGTTTGGGTGCATTTAGCATTTTTCTTTCTCTCTGTACAAGTAAAAAAAAAAAATCGAAAACCAACAAAAAAAAAAAAGTCTACATGAGTTAGAGCGCCCTGCGAGGACCTTCTACAATGATCTATTTTCACTTCTAATGAGTCGTTTGAGAAAGCAAAAAGGACCTGTTGTTTTAGCTGACTGTGTAGCTGCGGGTGGAAGGAGGAAAGCTCCTCTCAGCTGCTTTGAATCAACACTCAATCTGATCTGGGCTCAGCCTCGGAAAGCCTAAAAACAATTCAACCCTTTTCGACGGGACAGTTCGCTCGCGACCCAGCTTGCTGAGTGTTCCTCCTTCCACCAGGTGGCGCCTTTGGTCTTCACAGTATATGGACTTTCATCCTCTGCCTGCCTGATTCCTTTAGTCCGCATCAACACTTGTTTTAAACTCCTTGTAAACAAAACAGAGCATAGATATGAATGTGTTATTAAAAGATGAGAAAACGGACGCTGTCGCCTCCTTGTGGTCTTTGTGTGCCTTTTCAGAGAAAATTTCCGCTAAAGAAGTTGCTTATCCTAATTTAAACCGTTTCCAGTATTCTATAAAAACGTAAGCATTCTTTTTTCTTAAAAATGCATATCAGGATAATTAAAATTTTGCTTTATGAGTTTATTCAGCTACAATCGAACCACAGATGTTTAATGACGGAGAACACCGGAACAATACATAATTATAATAGTGCTAGCGAATGAGCGCTGTATCGTGAAGTTGTAGTTAATGGATTGGCTTAATCTGGTGTCGTCTGGGTCAGGAAAAGTAATTATGAAGATAATGAAATTCATGTCTTCAGCAAGAAGTGACTGTCGCACCAGCCAGAAGCCTCGACCTTGAGAGGGCCGTGGAAACGTGCCAGGATGAATCGATGTGAGAGTTATTTCCAACGATTATTCTTTGTACACACAGGTAGCACAGTGGGTGTGTGGGGACCCCCTGGCTTAGTGACGCCATTGAGAGCACAGTGGAGGTCAATGTGGTCGATGATTGGATGAAGAGAAGATGTGTTGTGGGGGGAAGAAGTGTGAAGTGAAGTGTGGTCACAGCGGACCTCCGGCTGGGCCTTCAGTGAAGCCTCAGAGTGCACTTTGAACATCACAGACTAGGTAAATAACCTGCTGCGCTCTCATGAAAGCTATGGTAGGTCTTTCTGTGATTGGTGCTGGGTCTCTTCCACCACATATAATATTATTTCATTGATTGATTTATTTTTGTTGGAAAATAGTTAACCTTTTCCCCTGCTGTTGCCTTCCATGAACTTCAAGGGGACAGTTCAACATTTTGGCAAATAGCTAGCTAGCTAGATTCCATTTAATTATCGATGACTGTTGTTCATGAGATGAGGCGTGCAGAGACGCCGCTTTGTGAACAGAATGGAGGTGAACAGTGCACGTCTTCTCCCCTCAAAACTCAACAAATACACAATCTAACAACTCCAAACCGTCCAGGTGATTTTAACCTGTACAATCACCAAGCTAACGTACCGTTTCGAGACAATTGTTGCCAAAAAATGTCGAACTATCCCTTTAACAATATTTCTTGGTGCCCGTCATCTTGATTTCCGCCACCAGATGACGCCAAACCTAACTACAAACTTGTAATGGTACTCCGGGGCGACTGAACCCGCACTGGGCTCCCATGTTGACTGATGGCGCCCCCTTGTGGGTTGAGGAAGATGTTAGGGTTTTGGTTAGTTCGTTTCCCAGCTGCAAATGGGTACGTCTTTAAAAAAAAAAGAAGAAGAAGAAAAAAGATAGATACGAACATCTGATCGAACATGTTTTATTGTACAAATAAAAACATTAGTAATGCACGATCTCACTATTTGCAGCATTGGCCAATAAAACTCAATTGATAACAGAAGAGTGATAAGCGTTAATATTTATTACGCTGAGTATCTATAGTATTCTATTAAGAAAGTGGAAGAAGGCCAGAATATTAGCTCTTTGATTAGATAGGCGTGCTTTTCAGACGCAGTGTTGCTCGGTTGTATCGGTAAGTGCACAACCTTTGATCCAATCCAGAAACATTGAAAAGCAAAAATACAACACAGGCTACAAACAAATAATAACTTTGAAAACGCAGTAATGGAGAATACAGTGACTTTTGAACGTTGTGGAAATATTGTAATGTTTAATGCTGCCCTCTGCTGGCATATACTGGCAACAACGTGCTGTCGTCGGTTGACTATTACCTTAAAAAATATATATTTTATATTTTTTGTGTAGTTAAAAAATAGTGAAATAAAATTCTTGTGCCTGTAATGAATGTGAGGCGAGGACCATTATCTTGCTAATACATAAGTGTTGACAGGATGGAACAGTGCACCTGTGACAAGACCACAGGCTACTAACGTATTTCATTTAGTTTCAAGGCAAACCCCTCGTCTGACTGCATTGCTGCAAACATTTCATTACACGTCAACGCTCATTTAATAGAGTAATTAAACTGCTGCTGTTGTGCAAAGAGCAACCACAGTGATCAGAATCTGCAGTGTGAACGGTGCTCCGCTTCACTGCATGCGTTGGAGTGCACCTCACACAACCCAGTAAAGATTTTTTATTTTATTTTATTTTATCTAATTTTTTTTTTTTTTTTTTTTTTGTAGAGGGTCCATGAGATACCGGCCTTGTTTACAGCCAGTGTGGTTTGTAGATCAGAGGCTTCTGGGGGTGTTTGTCTGCTGTTTCACAGCTTTTCAGCAGATTGGAGCAGCATGACGGAACTGAAACCTTGTAATATCAGTGCAAACAAACAAAAAACAACTTATATAGTGCGCAAACCGGTCACTTTTTTTCCAACCGTGACATAACAAAAGACTTTCCCTTGCAAGAAAATAATTACAAAAAAAATTATACTGAGCAAAGATCATCAACCTCTAATAACCAAGACTCATTATTCCGTCGTTTCATACATGGACGTAATCATAGATCTACAACAGTCATGTTCTCCACGTGTTTTTGTGCAAAATTTCTGTTTTTCCAAATGTTTTTATATTTCTTTAAAATTTTCTTTTACACTGTAAATCACACTGGGCATCTCAAACACAAATTGCCAGATGCCATATGCCCTGATGGATGGATGATACCATGCTGCTGCCGCTGCAACAGCCTGCTTGTGTTCGGTCCATTCATAACACACTGGATCCACTGCTGACTGAAAAGTCTTCTGCTTCCAGTCTATGCTGCATCTCCTCTTGTTCGCCACTAGGCCATCATCCTTCACTGGAGTGCATTGGGTAGATAGGCTGAACTTTCGTCTGAACAAATGCTTGGGCAACTTTTTTCTTTTCTGACCTGCGTGCATGCAAGATAAGACCGTGTGAATCGGCCTCTCACATAGAAATTCTGACTCACACGGTTTCCCACACTTGGAATTTATGGCTCAGTCACCTGATAAGGAGATCAGACTGCCATAAAAATGGCGCAAGGCTCATAAATTCCTCCTTTTCTCATCCCTGACGGAGTCCTCCTTTCCTTGGAACATGTCTTGGTTCTCGGCCAGCGTGGCCCGAACCTTCTTCTTCTCCTTGAACCTCCCCGAGTGCGACACCTTAACGTGGCGCCCCTTGCTGGCTGTGGTCTTGTCCACGATCCTCTCCAGCCGGGCGTCCAGCTGGGGGTCGTGGGCCGACGCCTCCGGGTGGCCGCCAGCCGCTGTGGCGGCCGGGGCGGCGTTGGAGACGTGCTCCGCTGGGATTTCATACAGAACCTTGGATTGGGACTTCTTCTTCCGCAGAAAAGTCAGCTTCCACCAGCCTTGGGGCGCCTCTGCCATGGCGGAGGGAGCGTTGGGAAGCGCTGAGGACAGAAACGGCAGCGGGTTTAAAAAATTCAAACGAGAATATAAAGTCAGGAAAAATAGTTGCAGTAACCAGAAAACCCTGCAGAAGGAGTTTTCCCTGTGCGTGTGTGAGCGCCTTCCCCATTCACCTGTGACACTGTTAATATTTCAGTGTAACCTAATAGCCACCATATGCTGTTGATGCACACATGCTCAAATTACCAGGTGTGTCTGTGTCTCCCATCACTGTGTGTGTGTGTGTGTGTGTGTGTGTGTGTGTGTGTGTGTGTGTGTGTGTGTGTGTGTGTGTGTGTGTGTGTGTGTGTGTGTGTGTGTGTGAGAGAGAGAGACAGAGAGAGAGAGAGTGTGTGTAGAACAGGGATGTTTGTACGGCAGGCTATTATAGCAACAATTATCCTACTCTCTATGAGTCAGAGGTCCAGGACACCCTGGACCTCCTCGTGCAGTATAAAAAAAAAGGGACATTTTCCCTTTCATGCAGGCCACGTTTGAATGTTTTGTTTGCTTGGATACGTGCGTGTTGTATTGTATCACTGTCAATAACCAAAGACAGACTGAGGATCACGACTTATTGTTCCCCATCCTGTATTTGTCCTATATCTGTTGCCTTCCTTATGCAAACCATACTAGGATGTATATGAAAAAGGATTAGGGCCACAAGAAGAGAAAAAAATGTTACAGGACAGAGATTTTTATTTCAGTTTTCATTTCCAGTTTATAAGTCAAATTTCGCGAATAACATTTCGTGAAAACAGTCGAAATAAAAAAAAGGCAAAATTTCATGAATAAAGTCGAAGTAAAAAAAAGCCGAAGTTTCGTGAATGAAGTTTAAATTTCAAGATTAATGATAAATCAATTTATGGCATTCGCGCACCTTCGTCACTTGACAACGTGTCTATCTTTGGAACAACTTGTGAAATTGTGCATTTGGATGTGCATTTCTTTTCTTTCTTTCTTTCTTTCTTTTTTTTAAACTGTGTCACACAGGCTTTTTCCGAACAGTTTGAGCTAAAATTGCACAGCAGCTGAATCACTGAAACTATAATTCTGCAATCTTGCGCATACATCCTGCTGCTTACACGCAATTTCAGACTTTGTGTTCTGGTGATAACAATAGCCAGCAGTTGAAATTCTCACAGTGTCGGTAAACTGGGACGATCATCTGACTGTGTGACTGCGTCTGCAAACATCCCATAAAAATGACTCGTATAGCCTTTTGTCGGCTTTCACCGACGTCGACTTGGGTGTGTCTTGGGCTGCGAGTCGGTCAGTCAGTTTTGGTTTACTTCGTGATGTAACCAGTTTATTATAATAAGTCACCAATTAAGGTTGTTATTAATTGTGACAAAAGCAGGAAGTGGCTGCTGTGAGTGTCCTTGAAAAAAGAGTCAGTGAATTTAAGCTAGCTGTTGCGGAACAGATTAGCGTAAACGCTGCTACTGAGGCAGTTTGAACAGAACCGGCTGGCATTTTCTCCATTTAAAGAAGAAGTTAAAAAAAAAAAAAAAAAAAAAACAGCACTGAGGGCTTTTCAGGGTGGAACATATGTTTCTGCGAAACTTATTTTATTGTTAAGGGAGCATGCTAGGATATCTTGCTGTGCTGAATCAGGATTTTAACTGCTGACAAATGTGTGTTTTTGTTTGATGTAACATGTATTTTCTAACTACTGAGCAACCATTTGGGTGTCCACGTTCATTTATCAGATCGATAACAAAATATCCCGGCCAGGAATGCCGATACCAGTCTATTGACCCTGATGGATTGAATTCGATGAATGAATAATAATTACACACATGCATGGCTGCCTCATTAGCAAAAACGAATAAATCTGAAAAGAAAAGACTGAAAGCCAAATTATGAATATGTGAGTCACACTGATCCATGCTGCAGGTTTGGTATCTCTGCTAACAAGCATCCCAGCTGCCCTCACAGAGTTTCAGATGAACCGCACGAGCCAATCTGAATGACACAATCTGTGTATCAGCCTGTGACAATTACTGCTCACATATATTAACCACACCCTCATCCTGGCTCAAAATCCATTTCAACCGTTTTATCCCAGCGTGCCCGCAAGTGGCGTTGGGTTTGCTCCTGACTCCACCCCCACCAACAAGTTTTTTTTTTAGCAGCTGAGCAAACAGAAACCATACCACACTATTGTATTTATTGTTTCTTTTCTTCGCTCCTCACTGTTGCTCTCTCTGTTCCGCGAAGACGCGATACGCTCAGATAACTGCTTATTGTCCTGCCGCCTTTGTATCTTTTCATTAATGTTCCATATTGCGTGGACGTAAGGGAGGGACTTCCTGCTGCCAGGTTCCTGCTTATGGTGTAGGATTGGAGCAATCCAATGAACCACCTGCAGTAAAATGGAGCCTCTTGGTACATTCTATCCATTTTTGTGGTTTTGTAATCGTAACGCACCTGCTGGGTCAGAGTAAAATGCAGTGGGGCCCAACCTTTGATGCAAATCAGACACACGGAGTCCTCGGTATGTAGCACCAACATGTTCTCCTGTAGTCTCAATCTTTTAATTCTGAGATTTTACTCATATTTTGTGCTGATGTCTTTGATTGAACTCTGATATTTTGGCCCTTGTTTTAAAACCTCTGCTGAAATCCTTCAACTGTGACACGGCTTGCTGTGACAGCCAGTGGAATATGAAATCCGGAAGAGTCCGAGATAGATTCCCTGAAAACTTTGGGGTGGCAAACCCGAAACCATCTACCAAATACGGACATAATTTCACTTAGTCTATTACGTATGCCGTAGAAAAGCACCTGGTTGAATTCTATGGCAACTTGGTTAAAGAATCGCATGCCGGTGTACTTTGGATTCTCATATTTAACAATGATTCTTTTAATCCTGTATTGTTGTGTATAACGCACAGTGACAATACACCTGAGTGGATGCTAGCATGCTACTTTTAGCGTTTGCCTTCAAAAACAGATAAGCACTGTCCTACAAAGCTGTCACCATGAGATAAGAAGTTTTATTCGCCTATCATGGGAAATTTTTAAAAGCTTGGTTTGATTTTGGTGTGTTGAATTTTTTTTCACTGGCATCTGACTTTGAACTTTGACATTCACCATTGTCAGAGTTAAAATATTACGTGCCCAATCACTGTAGGCTAAGGCTGAAAAACATCTAAAGGCAAGTGTAAGGAACACACAACCCTCATGTTGTACACATGTATACCGACTTCCAGCTCAAAAACAATATGCTGGAGATTTAATAAGCTTTATGCTGTGTTGATGCCTTATTTCTGATATCTGCAGAAATTTGTGGTGGTCACTGCTGCTACTCACCAGGGTGCTCGCTGCAGTAAAGGTAAGTGGCATTGTGGGTAAAAAATAAATAAATATGAGGCATATCTCATTTTTTCCTTTTCTGCTTTTTTTTTTTTTTTTTTTTCCATAAAACTCTCAGTGGGCTGGGCAAGGGCGTGACTGAGTGCAATCGCTGTTTGCTCTGTGCATGTGAGCGCGCGTGACGGAGGCCGAGATCAAACATGGGAGGGAGTGTTCAAAGGTTGTCCAACAGGAAGAGGAGCGCTGCCGGCGGGCGTGCGGCGCCCGGTAAAGCGAGCCCAGTGAAATGAGCGAACGGCGTTCATGCGTTACGCATTGAGTGCCAAACAGCTGCAGTCCACCCGTGAAAACGGATGGGGATTAAGATGGAGCACGCAGTCGCGCACACGCACGCGCACACGCACACTAAACAGACCAACCTTAAGCCGCTGAACACTGTCACCTGTTGTCTCCACGCATGCAACATTTAGCATTTCTCCAGTTTGGAGAGAGTGTGTTGCTTCTATAGCACTTTGAACTGTTGGCTTTTGGGTAAAAGGACACACAAATATACGGCTGGCTGAAATAATTACCCTAATAAGTCTTGGTGCCATGAATGAGCACAAACAGGAAGAAGAAATTAATTTGTCTAGACTCCAAGCTGAAGTTTTTTGACAAATTTCTCGTCAACTCCTTGATTTCTATGCCTAACGCTGAAAGGGTGTGAGCGAGCACAGATGAGACACATCGGAAACTCATTTGGTCGATGAGGTCGAGAGTAAAGGAAACATCCAACCACACTGCGTCCAATGCGAATATTTTTCTATTTTGTAGCAGTGACAAGAGGGGAAAAAGCAGCACTGTGCTCCGCTGTGGACTCACCTGGCGGGTTCTGTGCTGGACGGGAGCAGATGTCAGGTGGGTTCCGGATGCCTTCTCCTCATTCAGCTCGTCAATGTTTTATGCAGACGGGTTAAATGTGTGTATGTGCTGAAACGGCAGGGCCGGCTGGCAGGTTAATGATAAACTGCCGCCGCCGGAGACACAAACCCTCGGCGTCGCCCGGTGCTTTTCTTTATCTGCGTCCCCTCACGGGTCGCATCCTCGGCCGCGGAGGCAATCCGAGGGGCCGGAGGCGCTCGTCCTGAACTTTCTCCCCCCCGAACGCGGTGAGTCTGCGACGGTCCGGCGTCTCACTCGCTGTGGAACATCCTTGCACCTCCGCACCTCTTCGCTCTGCCCCTCCAACTGACACTGATCCCTCCGTCTCCCAGGTGCTGAGCTACAGGTGCACCTCTCACTGACCCCTCCCATCTCTCTCTCTCTCTCTCTCTCTCTCTCTCACTCTCTCTCCCTCTCTTTCTCTTTCATGCACACACACACACACACACAACACACCCATGCACACGTCTAGACTACAATCTTTCGAGTTTTGGAATCTACAGTGGCCTTTACCTAAACTTGATTATGACACATTTTCCATTTTATTTTACTTTGCCAGGTTGAAATTAATTTTGACCTCAGCCACAGCGTTGAGAACGTTTGACCAGCGGCTGGAAATTTAAGATAACTGTGTGGAAAATAAAAGTTTCTGACTTCCTGCCACGCTCAGCTCCTGCTCCCTTCAGGGTTGCAGGTCCTCTGAACTCACGCTTTGTTTTGGCGCAAACTGTGTTATTTTCTTCTGTTTTGATGATTTGATTTGGATTTACGATAATAGTGAGATAAACCATATTAGGATTAAAACAAACAAACAGAAACTAATGATAACATTTTACTTTTGGATCCAGGATTATTTCAAGAACAAAACAGACTCAAAAACAGTTTGATCTCCAAGGCCATAACAACTCTAAACTCAAACACGCACTGACTTTATATATGCTCTGTGTTGCTCTGTGTTGTATCGTTATGTCCCACTGTTATGTCCTACGTTTTAATTGTTGTGCACTGGTGCTGGAGTTGCTATTAATCTCTAAAAAGCATTCTATTCTATTCTATTCTATTCTATTCTAAACTTCCTTTATCATTGTAGAAAATAAAAACAAGGAGGGAGTGGAGCCCGTCCTTTGTTTCTTGCCTGATCCACTTTTGAAAAGGTGGGCTGTTTAAAAAAAGATCAGCCCATGTGATGTCAGAGGTGGGCCAAGTCTGCAGGAGGTGTAGTTTTCGTTCACTTTTGTTATCTTCTGTGTGGATCGCTGATCTGAAACTTGATGAAAGATTAAGATTTGAAGATTGATAATAATAATAATAATGATGATGTGAGACCTTTATCAGTTTTCCATCCAACTTCACGGAGAGGTGGTATAGAAGCTTGCACAGGAGCTGACATGGCAATAAAAAATATGCAAACCATAATCGGAGAGCCTCTTTACCCAGAAGTCGTCACTCTTAGGGCAGTGTTATTAATTAAGCTTCTTGCCCTCGCTTGCATCATGTTTCGAGCTGTTTAACCATACCAGCATTGACGACAATAAGGACAGTCGGGAAATGTGCTTTTGGTAATAATGGGGTACTAATAGTAACAGTTCTTTTTTTTTTTTTTTAGAACTTCATGTTAATAAATCTGAGGCCATTATCTCAACGTCACGTTGACATCAAACACAGGTGCTTTTAACAGCTGTTTGCTCTCAGTTTGACGACTGAGTCCAATCGACGTTCAAAGCAACAGGATTCTTGTGTTCACACGTCTAACAGGAAAAGCAAAGAGACTTTACGACCAGTGTGAAAAGCCTGGCTTTGCCTCGGCGTCCGCACATCTTCTCCGCCTCACGCACCGAGGCCCTTTGCCCCCTCCCCCGTCATAAAACTGGTGCTGCTATTGTTATTATTTATTTCTTCGGTGTTCATGCCGATGTTTTCCTGCAGTCAATGAATGACCGCCGCGCTGAGTAAACTCTCTCTCTATGTATCCATATCTGATGTGAACGCTTCACAAAGTAGGGCAGAAGTTAATCAACAGCCAAGTTATAATCGCTGAGAAACGCAGTCGCAGAAACTACGAACGCGCGCACGGGAGGAGCCGTGGCCTCTTTTGTTTCTCTCTCCGGCCAATCGTTGCAACACCGAAGGTTTTCTGTTTTCTCCAGCTCTAAAGTTAGATAATACCCGTCTGAAGCGCTGCGTCAATGCTCGTTGAGTGGCAATAAAAAATGAAGCTCGCCGCACACCGATAGATAAAAAACGCGACAGTTTCTGCCATCTGTCCTCATGCAAATCTGAAACAATAGCGCCCTTGTGGTCCTAATCCCCAGTATCCTCGTGTCTTTATCACTGTGGCGACCATTAAACTGTTTTTCGTGGGAGGGAAAAAGGGCGGCTCTTTGCCCCTTTTGTCTGTCATTTCCTCTAATAAAATCAGAGCTGCTGGAGGATTTATGGGTGCAGAGATAGATCCCCGTGTCACGCTTTGACACGAAGCAAAAGTAGTCAGGCAGAGAGGTTAAGGATGAGAAAGGTAATAGTAATAATTGTATAACATCTTTCATACAATGACTATAACGATCTCTCATAGCTCTTTTTGGTTTTATAACAGTAAAACACAGCACAAAGGAAGTAAAGAGGGAGTAAATAATATTACAGTATAAAAAGCTAGTGAAAGTTTTTCGTCTTCTTTTAAAAAAAAAAAAAAAAAAAAAAAAAATCTAGTGAGCTGGCTTCTCTGGCCTCTTGGGTGTGTTCCAAAGCTCAGGAGACGAAAATAACAAGGGCGGCAACTCGAATTTGCTTTCGACTGTTGTGGGGAATCTCCACCACATCTTCGCAGTGTTCTTTGAGGTGAACAGCTAACTAATAAGAGAGTTAGCAATGTAGCGTGGTCCTTACCCATGGCCAGTGTAGGGCAGCTAAGACTGGACTAACGTGCTCTCTCTTCCCGGTCTCTGGTTAACAAACGAACTGCAGAGTTCGGAATTATCATAACTCTGCAAGTCCGTGGTTTTCTTTGGAGGGCCAGTTAAAAGTGCATAACAATAATAGTTTTTTTGTTTTGTTTCTGTGAGAAGTGTTCAGCCTTTATCCTCTTCATGGCTCTACTCGCAGGAGTGAGGGGCCTAACAGTCCCCCGGTGGAAAACAACAAAATATCATGATGAATGAAAGAATTTCGACTTAACTCCATCTTTTCTGTTTTCCCTTTCGGTGCACTGTTCACTCAGACAACACCAAAATTGTGCTCTGCACTGCCATCTTGTGGTGACATTCTGGAAATGCAGCTCTACCCATCTAACCGTGAGACACTCAGTTATAATATTAGGAAGCCTTGCTGTTATTTTGAAGAAATCCACAACCGGTTTTCAGCTTTAAAGGCAAACCCCAACCTCCTTCTGCCCATAGACTCACTGTCGCTCCTCTGAATTTGTCCAAACCATCGCAGTCTGGCATCTCTGGCTTCATCTCCAACACACCAAACATGTTCGGTCCTACACATCCACTGCCAAAGAAAAGCTTCAATCTCTGGTGCCTCCAGTTATTATGTATCCAATACATCTATTGGCATGATGATCCCCACTTTTATTACACTGAAATAAAACTGGGATACTTAGTTTTTAATTTTTTTTAGTGGCCTCAATTGTCTTCTATTATTTCACCGCTAGATGGTGCCAAATCAACGGCATTGATTCGAAACGCTGCATTATAAATCCTGCACTCGCTCATTCTAACCAATCCACGAAGTAATAATGTAAATACCACATTGAAACAGTGACTTGATCGAAGCAAACAGCACCTCACGTGACCATACGGTCATCGTACATCTGGCAGATCAGACTCAGAGCAGAGGGCAGTCATTCTGCTGGTGGAGCCCCCTAGTGGCCATGGCATCTTAAACAACCCCCCAGCCTGCCCCCTGGTGCTATACTTACCATGTGTCTTTCTTCATATACTCATCCCCGCCCACACACACACACACACACACACACACACACACACACACACACACACCTTCCAACCATATTTCTCCATTAGGCAGAATTTTTAACCACCTCTTGTATCTCCTATTAAAGAAAGTTCTGCCTCGTTTAGCACGACTGGGTATCAGTCACTGTCATGGCACTAGAACACACACACACACGCACGCACGCACACAGAGCGAACGTGCTATCAGAGGTTTAAAGGTATAGTTAGACAAATGAGCAGCAAAAACGCATGTGCACACACTCACACACTCTCTCTCTCTCACACACACACACACACACACACACACACAAACCGCGGTGTCCGAGGATCCATTTGTCACTGTGGTAACGCCTGGCTGTGTCAGAGGAGGGAGTGGACGGGATGGAGGGACTAATGGAAAAGTGGAGAAAAGAAGTAAAGAAGGGATGGGAGGAGGGGGAAGAGGAGGAGGGGCTGGTATGGAGAGAAAGAGGGATGAAGGAAGGAAGAGAGTGCAAGGTGGAGAGAGGAAAGGGGGAGGGCCAGGGTGTTAAGGATGGAGGTGTGGCACTATGGGAGGAGACAGGGATGGAGGGCAGGAGGAGGCGGAGGAGAAGGAGGTGGTGGGTGGGGGCAGGTATCATTAGTCCTCTTTAGCTTCCATTATGAAGATTAAAGTGAACGCTGCCTGCGCTCCACTCCACTCTTTCCGCTCTTTCCATCGCCGCTCTGGGAAGACGCTGGAGAAATGTCGAACGTCTCAGCGTGTCAAAGGTGAGGCTCACTGGGAGTCGCACTCACGACGGGACCGTCGCATGTGGCGCAAACACTCAAAGTCGGCCGCAAAGTGGGCCAGAAACCCTCTCAGTCGGGTCGGACTTGGCGACTAGAGTTTTTAATCAGCTGCAGGAGAGTTAGTGGCAACCTGCTGACGAGGCGGTCGCATGTCTGTTTCCACGAGTTCACAAGTGGTGGTGGAATCGTTTGCTTTTGTCTTGTTGCAGGAGTAGAAGGCACCAGCCGTCTCATCTTTGCTGGTAAGGAGAGAAAAGTTGCTAAAGGCAGAACTGAAGGCAGGTCAGCAGCTGGAGGCTGACAGTCAGTGCAGTGGGCTGGCTGGTTGGGATCAGGTCGTTTTATTTCCTGTATCCTTCTCGTAAACACATTTCTGTGCACACAAAATTAATCATCAGATTTGTCAGGAAAAAAATACAATTTTCCTCTTTCTTGGTTGAACTTTGAGGAGTTAAGCGTGTTTGACTCACTGCTTTGACCCTAACGGACCTCCTCAGTGTCGAAATGGTCTTTCCAAAGTGAAATTCCCTTCCTGGGAATTAACTCTTTGTGTTGTCACAAAGGGTGCTGATGAGTCCTCAGGCTTTGTGGAAACAACCCCATACAGCAAGGTGCTCCTCTCACACTGTGGGACCAACATATTTCTACCCTGTTCCACTCAAACGTGTGGACGGACCATTTAAACATCCTGCTGAAACTGCCGTCAGTGGCTGTAAACAGAGGGCTAAATAAGCCGGCATCTTGCTGGTATGTACATTTTTTTTTTTTTTGACAATTGATTGTGTGACTTGTGTTGAGAAGTGAATATGTTTGAAAATACATATACAATACAATACAGACCCAGGGAGGGAGCCACGCTTTCCACTGCGTCATTTGTCCCCCAGAGGGAGCCCACGAGTCGATCAACTCCGCATCCATGCATCAGTTTTCCCCTGTATGATTCTCACCCGCCCTGATGAATCATGGTTGTCGCCACGACCACCGTCCAGCAAACGGCATGAAGCTGTCCTGTCGTTTGGAGGAAACTCCTCTCCGCTCGCACAGTTTATTTTCCCATCTGTTCCGTCTGACTGTGTCGCTGATGCCCAGATTTATTGCGCACGAGTGCCGTCTCATTCGTTTTAATCACCCCGGTGCGCCCTCGTCTCCGCGCGTTCAGTCAGGCACCGTTTGTTCAGGAGTCACCGGAAGCTCAGCCAACGTCGTTGTCTCAGGATGTAGGACACGCGGCCTAGAATACAATCTTCTTCTTCTTCTTCTTCTTCTTCTTCTTCTTCTTCTTCTTCTTCTTCTTCTTCTTCTTCTTCTTCTTCTTCTTCTTCTTCTTCTTCTTCCCACACTGTAAATCTTACTCTCTTAGTATTTTATATATATTCGAGTAACCATTTTTTTTCCAATCGAAATTCATTCTGAAAGCTTAAATAGTGAATATTTCTTCCGCAGCGATGACAATTAGTCTTGGAAAGAATGAAAATGCTGATGAACAGTTGCTTTTTTTTTTAGGGTTATGCATTATCTTCAAATTCAAGCAGAACAAATGAGCTGCATGTGAAGTCAACGACTTAAAAGAAAAAAAAAAAAAAAAAACAATTTGAAAGTTTGTGTCTAATAGTTGGATTTTATCCCCCCCCCCCCTTCCACAGATTTAGTTCTGAAATCGTGTCTTCAACACTCCAGAATTTGAAAGACGGTGGAGGTTTACCTTCAGGTTCCTGTGCGACATAGAAAATGAAAACGTGGAGACCAGAGGTGACGCCAACCTTCTGCTGCTGCGATTCTGGACTTTTGTATCCCTGCTGCTCTTCATCATCCAGCTCTTTGTTTCCGCACACGGGTGGTCAGCAAAGAGCTGATTTGCATACAGGGAAAACAACACTGTTTTTCTGTGCTTTCTCCCTCTCTCTGTCTCTCGCACACCCACCCACGCACGCACGCATGCACGCACGCACGCACACACACACACACACACACACACACACACACACACACACACACACACACACACACAGACACGCTCGATACATCTTCAGGATGTGCAGCAGATTGATATTTCGATGTCTTTCTCCGCTCGTCTTGGACTCTGTTCTGATTTTTTTTGTTCCACTCTGTTTCTCATGCGTGCGCGCACACTCCCGTGCCAGGATGCATGCATAAATTTACATGCGTGCACATGCGGCACACACACACACACATACACACACACGCACGCATGCATGCATGTACGCTGGAGGCCATATCATTTCACGTTAATCAAATTTCTTTGTAGTCTTATGCAAATGGCCACTTAATAAGTGCTGCCTAATGAATTCATAATATGTTATCTACCTCTCTCTCTCTCGCCCACACACACACACACACACACACACACACACACACATACACACACGATGTGTCTTGCATAACAATCGACATGTTGCCACTCCGGCTCAGCGCAGCTCCCTGTTTTCAGATGTGACACGGAGCTCACGAGGACTTTGTGTCTCTCTGAATGTGCTTCCGATGGGAAAGCTGCAGCACTGAATGAGCTCTGGGCAACTGACACTGCATCTCTTTCCGTGCCGAGGTCTCGTGCCTGCGATTTTCATGTCAAAGGAGGACCGTGAATGTACTCAAAACAGCCGAAAGACACCTCGGTTCACTTGTTTTGTAAAGATCGCACTTATTGACGGCCCTTCTCAACTGGTGGAGTCTCAGGACCCACCAACGTTCTATCATGTCTAGTCAATAAAGTATTGAAATGATTGAATTGAATTGAGTTTCAAAATAAATGCTGACATGTGTGTATATACATATATGTATATATATACATATATATATATATATATATATATATATATATATATATGTATACAAAGCCGCAACCCAATCAGAACAGCTGCGGGACCCACTTTTGGATAGCGATCCACCAGTTGAGAAACGATGCTTTATGACCTTATACTTTTCATTTTTGTATCATCATTATACTCTCTTTCGGCTGCCCAGTTCCTTTCAGATGACGGCCCAGGCCGCTTACAGGTTGCAGGCAACTCCTTATGAGCTTGTTCACGAGGGAGCCACGGCCGACCAATAGGAAGAGGCCGGCCCTCGCCCGGGGATTGTAATAATAACAATCATAAAAAAAAAAATCAAAGAGTTTACCCTGCCAAAAAAATAACCTTTCAGCTTTTTTAATGGACTTTGGAGGTCAAAGGTCAGCGCGGGCTGACACAAAGACTGATGGCGGAGGCAGGAGGAGGACAGCCGAGACATTAGGATAAATGCAGAGGAGGCTGGCGGTGTCTGTGGCACGGGTGCAGCGCAGGAAATTACCACCATGCATTATTATGGTAATGGGGACGGCCCTCGGGCTGCATCACGCAGGAATACATTTATGTAGTTTGTCTGGCAAACAATATGGTTCAGCTCTGGTTCTACATGTGTGTGTGTGTGTGTGTGTGAGAGAGAGAGAGAGAGAGTGTGTGTACCGCCGCGTGTGTGTGTGTGTGTGTGTGTGCGCCTTGCTCTCTAATGAATGTGATTTTTCATGCTCTCACTTTGTGGCGCGAGTCGGTATGTTTGGTCTTGTCAAAAATAATTAACTCCTTTGCATCCAGCGGGTCGGGCGTTTTGTTTTTTTTATTTATTTATTTATTTCTTCCAATTTGATGCTGTCTGAACAGAAACTTATTGAGAAGATGTTTTCGGCCAAATTGCTCCAGATCTCCTTGGCTGTCGTGACAACTTTAAAGCGACTTCAGAATTTTTAGCTCTTGAACCAACTTTTCCATTGACACCTCAATGCTTCTTCCTCGGGAGGATTGTGCATGGTCAGGCCATTAGAGGGCAGCATAAATAACCTTTTACTGACCCGAGACGTCTTGTGGTGATGTAGAAGAACTGTACTTAACTTGATCCTAATTGTGAGTATTAGAGACATTTTAAAGCGCATTTGATTTTTCAAGCAGAGCTTCAAAGAACGTTTGGCTTTTTGATATGTGGAGGATCAAATCCTGCTTGGTTTGTTCTCCACCTTCCTGTCTGCATTGACTGACCTCCGACCCCTGACATCGAAAAGGCATTTCTCTCCACACTGGGAATGTTTTTTTTTTTTTTTTTAGAACAAACATTCTGTGCAAACCCTTGAAATGGTTGTGCCAGATTAAAAAAAAATCCCACTGGCAGTCGTTTTTGAAACACTCCAACCATCTTCATCATTCTGATGCTCACTGTGAACTTCTGCAAGTCGTCTTCGCCACGTCTAGAGTTGCTGCCATGTGACTGGCCGATTGGATGTTTGTGTTTACAAGCAACCGAACAGTTAACCCCAGCCAAAGTGGCTGTTCAGCGTGTTTTAGAAAGTAAAGACTGCAGCTAAACGTCCCGACTGATAGTGATGAAGTATTCAGAACATTCGGGGTTAAAAAAAAAACCAAAAACTTTACATCTTCATGAAAGTCTCTATTAACGACCTTCTCTCCATCAGAGTCACATGTTCTCATCGACGAGGTGTCCCGAGAATCGCTCACCTCTCCGACTGCGGAGCGTTGTGGCCCGCGGGGACCCGGCCAATCAGGAAGCAGGGGAGCCGAGGGGCGGGGGGAGGGAGAAGAGGAGGAGGAGGAGGAGGAGGAGGAGACAGGCACTTCCTGTCAGCAATCAGCGGCATTCAGGTGTAATGGATGAACACACACACACACACACACACACGCACGCATCCGAAGCACTTTTAAACGCGCGCGCACCCTCCTGCCGAGTGGCTGAAGTTAAACAGCGCCGGCTTTGTGACATCGTCATCCATTAAGCTGAAACGCGGCGTCTCGGCCAAAAAGCTGAAACTGCGCAGAGGCGAACTTCACCTCCTGATGACGGTCCAACATTCTGCCTTCATCCAGCCGACCCCGAGTCCACCCTGTGGTGACGCGGGAACACAGGATGTCGTCTGATTTGTCGTCGACGAGTCGCGCGTGTGGATGTTTAGACGTTGACTCTGTTTTTTGTTTTTTTTTAAAAGCATTTTTTAATGCGTCGTTCAACGAGTTGAAAATCACTTTTCGAACCCATCCAATGGAAACAGGCAAAGCAGTATGACACCAGTGCTTGTGCAAGGCAACCCGAGTGATACGGTCCAGCAGGGGGCGCTGCGCCCAGCGGGAGGAGACCTTTCCTCTATGAAGGTTCACTTGACATTTACAGGCACAGCAATGAGCAGAGGGCGGATACACTTGAATGAGACCAAAGTTTTTTTTTTTTTATTGTGCACCTTTGGTTTATTCAGAACTTGCTGATCAACAGATGGAGGAGAATTATGCGACCCTTATTTTGGATCGTTGCCTGAATCAGAATGTGAACCTCAAACGCAGTGCACTATTCTCACCAACATACTCACCGAACTTGTTATCGCCAACCTGGAAGTGATACATCAGCGCCCTTTGTGACATCATTAACGGCTAAATTCTAGATTTCTCACATCTGGGAGTTTCATTAGCAGGCTTGAGGTGCATAATTATTATATAGGGAAAAAACACATTAAGCGCTTTTGCAGGATATGGACCCTCGCAAGGGACGCACATTTAGAACTACTAATATATTTTTTCCACATAGTTTAATGTCAAGCTATACTTTTCATAAAATATGACTGCCGGCCTCGTGCTGACGTGAGGATGCTTTCAAAAGATGACAAACGCCGTCGCTCCCTCAACCTGCCTCAAGGTCCTTGGGAAGCGGCGCCGTACACTTAAAATTGAATTACGAGTTAAAGGTGATTAATTTTTCTTAATTAATACCCCCCTCCACCCACCACCTCCACCTCCCTCCCCTCCAGCCGCACATGTAAATATATAGAATTTTTTCTTCTCTTTTTTTTTGTTGGGAGAAACAAACTCTTCACCTGCTGCACGCGCTTGATTACCAATTATGAAACAACAGTGAGCGATGGGGGGGGCCAGCGTGCGGGGGGGAGATAGCGGCCACCTCATGTTTCTCCCACGGCAGCCATTAATATGAAATTCTGATAATGAAATTATATTTAAATTTGTACCTTGCGTTTCAAAGAGAGAGAAAAAAAAAAACCCAAACAACAAACCCGAAAACAAACCCCTCCTTTTCACAGTGGTGATAGAGACGCTGTGTGTGTGTGTGTGTGTGTGTGTGTGTGTGTGTGTGTGTGTCGGGGTGGTGGGTGGTGGTGGTGGTGGTGGTGGAGGCGGTTAACTCGGCGGGCCGCTGAATGAAACGGTGTGGGGAGTCGGTGAGCGCAGATAAAGCCCTGCTCATGTATCAGCCTGCTCACCTGTCTGCAGCCGCTCCGCCGTAATGGATCGACACCAGCCGCCGCCATCACTCATACTCACTGTGGCTGCTCCCGCGTGCACGAGAGAGCGAGAGAGAGGGAGAGAGAGAGAGAGAGAGAGAGAGAGAGAGAGAGCGCGCGCAC
>NW_027466066.1:857500-862500 GCF_046127955.1 Nelusetta ayraudi | reverse complement strand
CCCGATCGACGCCTGCTCTCAATCGATGGTTTTCACTTCAGGATTGTTCAAGTGGAGAGGAGGCATTGACGCGGAGGTGGAGAACTAATGGCATAAGCGTGTTAGTAACGATATTCTAAATCGGAGGGGGGCTTTAAGAAATGGGAACATCATCGACAGCCGGGGATAAAGGCCATCGATGCCTCTGGAAATGAATTGCATTAATGCACACGGCGCAGCGCTGCGGATATTACAGAGAGTGGAGGTGGAGGAGGTGGAGGCGGGGGGTGGGGGGGCACACTGCTTGATGTCTCTTTCCATTCTTACTGTAATTACGTTCATTATGTTCATTCAGGTGAGTTTTCATACTGTCCAAGTGTGATTATAATGTGCAACAATGTATTAAAAATACAACGCATTTCAGAATTGGAAAAAAGCCACTCAGCTTTGAAAAGGTGCAGTGTGTCGGTTTCCTGAGTGGTAAAATGTTGCCAGGTTTCTGTCTATTTTCTATGTTGATCCAATTTGTGGGTCTGAGATTTTGCTACGCTAGCGCTGGCACATTTTTTTTCTTTGACTATATTGTGTATATTTCTTTTGATCTTTTGTTTTAAATGTGTCAAAATTCGTTTTGTTGTCGTGAAACGCTGGTGCTGCAGCTGCTTGGCAGAACCTGGACTAACTCAGAGAGGTGAGACAAAGCGTTGCAGACGGTGCACTGAGGACCACTCAACAACACGCGATTCAAAAGCTACAGGTCGGCCCATTTGGCAAAGTGCCTCCTTCGCGTCGTCCGACTGCCCCCGACCGACATCCTCGGTCGGGGGCGAGCGACAGCTGTGCTAACTGAAGCTAATGCTGCTAATCATCCTCCTATTGCCTTAAAAAAGATGACGATGAGGTGAAACGAGGTGCGCCGCATACAGCCAGCAACTTCAAGAGCCAAAGGTTTTTGGCAATGTGCTATAAATGAGTCGGAGGTCACGATCTCAAGATCTGAAGACTCGGAAGACTTTTTCAAGCTGTGGAGATTCCTGAGATTCTTTTCAGGTGTTGGGTATTTTTGCATGTCATAGCATGGATTTTGTTTTTGGTGGGCAAGCTGCACATTGCACTTTATATTTTCCCGCAACATCAGATAAGTTATAGAAGCAGTCGCCGTCGTTTTCGAGGTCACCCCCCCACTAATGAGTCGCTAGCTAAAGGATCATCGGCCCGAATCTGAAGACAGGAAATGGAGAAGAGAGAAGCATGACAACCACAAGGCCACTATGCGCGTCGTCAATAACAGGGCCCCCGAAAGACGGAGAGGTGGGAAAAAAGCAATAGGGGGAAAGAATTGACCGCGGCACCGAGTATCGATGTCTTGTCAGACAAATGGCGTAACAGTACGGTAATAATATTAGCATTTTTACCCTCTTGTCTTTGCTAATAGGGCTGGATTGATGTTGCATGGGCACGTATTGACCCACAAGCCCCGCCTCCCCGGTTTGCAGTCCCTTTGTTGTACGCCAAGTGTGGAGAACAATCTGTTGTTACAGTAACGGAACGTTTGACGGGATCAGTCAGAGAGGCGTTCTCACTCCGTTCCCTTTCTTGTTCTGGTGCTGCTGCAGGTTCATGGCTGGTGGAAGCGTCTCAGACTGGGAACGAGAGAAACTGTTTCACTATTGACAGGCGATGCTTCTTTATGTTAATAAAAACGGACGCTCGTGTCAGATGATGAGTTGGTAGTGGTCTTAGTGCGCTGAGGGTCGAAGGTGGAGGAGAAGCAGCAGCAGAAGCAGCAGCAGGCCTTTAAACATCTGAATTCCAAGACGTTCATAGTGAACAGTCTCTTTTCTTCCCTTTCATTCATCCAGAGTTTCTTTCTCCATGTTTTCCAGGTGGGAAGAAGTGAGAAGACAACCTGGTGAAGAAGAAGAAGAAGAAGAAGGAGGAGGAGGAAGGGGAGGAGGAGGAGGACGAGGAGGAGAAAAAGAAGAAGAAGGAGGAGAAGAAGAAGAAGAAGAAGAAGAAGAAGCAGAAGAAGAAGCATGACAACCACAAGGCCACTATGCGCATCGTCAATAACAGGCCCCGAAAGATGGAGAGGTGGGAAAAAGAAGGTTGTCCTCCTCTGGTGAACCTGGTGAGTTCACAATCGCTGTTGCACACAATCGGAGCCACAAATCCACAAAAACACAAAAAGCCCGAAACATTCAGACACGACGTGAGTCAGAATACTGCAGTAACCACTTTTGGAAAAAAACCCACAAAAAACCTCACTCGGTTCCAGCTGCGCCTGACAGTGTCAGTGCAGAGTGCAAAGTGTTTAACCTGAGAGAGGCACCGGGAAGAAGTCCAAGCTCAATCTGCAGGTTTATTAAGTTTCAAACTCCACTTTAGACTCGTAGAAGACAAAGTGCACGCGTGCACGTGCGCACACACACGCAAAGCAAATGTGCAAATGTTCTTGTGGAAATAAACACTGACTGTAGAATGTGTGTGTGTGCGTGTGAAGCTGCAGCTGTGGGTGGGCGTGGTGGTCTGATATTGTACTGCCTCGGGGTACACACCCCGCTATGGAGTCTGTGTGTGTGTGTGTGTGTGTGTGTGTGTGTGTGTGTGTGTGTGTGTGTGTGTGTGTGTGTTTCCTCCTGAGCGTGTGTATTGGTGATCGTGTACATTCTGTACTCAGTTAACTTGTTGTGTGTGTACACTGTGTGTGTGTGTGTGTGCGCATGCACGTGCACGCATACAGTGTACGGGTGTCTTGACCCCCATCAGTCTCACTCAGGACTCACTTAACAGCACCAGAGAGGAGCCTCAGGCAGCACAGGCTCCAGGGGGTTGGACAAGGGTGTGGGTGTGTGTGTGTGTGCGTGTGCGTGTGTGTGTGTTAAAAAGTGACGGGGGGTTGAAAAACAAGGGATGCAATTGAACAATAAGTTGTGATACTGTGCTGAACAAGCAAAACACACACACACACACACACACACACACACCTCCACTTCACTCTACTGTACTAGAACATCCTCTAACTCACCTTTGTGCTCCTTGCTGCAGCGTTGCGCCAGTGCAACAAGACATGAGCAACGCAATGCGTGCGACACAAGAGACAAAATGAAAGCGGAGACATTTGCACAGAAGCAACCTGGGACCATCACTGCAAAAAAGGCCCATAGAAAGTAGCGAGTAGTGGACAATGAAGTCCAATATCCAAATTCAAGTAATGTTTGGGCTGAACCAATGTCAAAAATGTCAGAGACGTAAGAGCTGAAGGACTATCAAGAAGAATTAGACTGACCGGCCGCCTGAAAAGACAAACTTAAAAAGCACTTGAGGTTGGATTTCGGCAAGACGGATGTGCGATACTTGAGTTGATCCCTCTGCACTTGAGACTGCCAGGATGACTTTAAACAGTGTTTTTTTTAATTAATGTTATTATTGTGTCCACATTCCTCGCCCAGAATAATTTAAAAAATCTGCTCTTGACCAGCCGCGGTTCAAAAGTTAAATCAGCGCACGTCCAGATTTTTTTTTTTTTTTTTTTTTTTTAGTGTTTGGGGGCCTGATTTCCATCTCACACTCACTGCTTACAGTGAGCGTGGTAACGCGATATGTCTCGTTACAGCAGGAACAATAAGTCAAACAGACAGCGTTGAAACACAGTGTGGACTCTGTGTGTGTGTGTGTGGGTGTGTGTATCTGGTGTGTGTGTGTGTGCAGAGTGGGTGTGGTTCTGACACGGACAGCACATCCATTCATTTGGGAAGAACTGATTATCGGCTCGCGACTTCAGCAGCTTGAAGAGCGCGTCTGCGTTTGCATGAAGCTGCAGTGACAAAGTCGCAGGGAGCCAAAATTAAAGTTACTCGACTTTTTTATTCATTTATTTATTTTTTTGCATTTCAGTACTCACCGATACCGATACCAAGCACTTAACAAGGCCATTACACATTATAGAATTACTGTTACTTTTCTTCCAAAAAAAGTTCTGTTATTTGAACAACGTTCCACAGTATGTTTTTCTAGAACGGGCGTGGGCAAACTATGGCCGGGGGGGCCATATGCGGCCCATCAAGCTTTTTAATCGGTCCGCCTAACTTGAAGAAATGATAATAATCGCAAGTAAGTCATATCATAGCTGTATTTCATCCATGTTTCCAGTGTTTTAACAGTCATTTCAATACAGAGCTAAACACTGTGGGGTTTCAAAGACACTGATTTCCTTGTAACTTTTTTGTTCCTTTTAAATAGACAATAAAACACATTTTCTACATATCCCATTTTTTCTCCTTTGAGGCCAAAACACCGCGTCCATCTGCTCCTGCTCCGGCCCCTCGGTCAAATTTCAAAACCCATTGTGGTCAAGAAGTTTAACCACGAGGTGACTGTGACAAGTTTGACTGCAGTACAGACACAAATTTAACAAAAGTGTCGTATAGTTGCTCATGCAACTGGTATCGGCATGGTGGTATCGGTACGAGTAAGAGTACTAAACTCTGGTATCGGTACCGATACCAGTCTTGGGTATCGGTACCGATTTTTAAGAGCTTTTATAGCCGTATTCTCAAATCTTAACATCCTACTTCTGAATCTCATTTTAAATGTCACACGCACACACACACACACACACATGCACACGCACACACTTTTTTACGCTTCATTGCAAAGTCACCTCTGACCTCCCGCGATTGACTCCCTGTGATATTGGGCGAGCGACTCACCTCTCGGCGGACGGAGCGAGAAATTACGAGCGTGCGGACGAAGAAAAAAAAAAAAAGAGCGCGATTTCAAAGCGGCCCCCGCCACGCCGGGGCCGGAAAAGAAAACACGGCGGCGCAGTAAATAACCAGAGAAAAAACACCGGCGCGCGTGAAATAACACGGCTGCACGGCGCGCCGGCCGGATGGAGGCTGTTTTCAGACCGGCTCCCCCTCAGGGCGGACGGCCCCGGTGCCGGAGACCCGCTGCGCTGCCACACAACGTGACGTCCGCACTTGAAGAGCCAGCGTGGAAGATTTAAAGGCGGCCGA
>NW_027466066.1:832500-852500 GCF_046127955.1 Nelusetta ayraudi | reverse complement strand
TCCGTGTCCTCGTGAGCGCTCTTTGTTTACGCTTCCTCCCCCTTAATGTCAGTCGATCAGAGCCGATTTAAAGTTACCTGTCAGTCACACCTGGGTGGCACTTGGGTGCGTCCTCCCACTTCCTCTGGAAATGGTCGAGTCTCAAAGTGCCACTTGCTCCTCCGTCTGTTTAGCCCCAATGGGTCACCATGACTTTGTTTAATTCAGCCGACTTTGGTTGAAAACGAGGCACGGTGGAATTTGGCCCAGGAAGTCAGTTCCCTCTTTGCTTCTGCTGGGTATTTACTCAAACAGGTGGGTCACTTTGCAGAATTTCAAGCAGAATTTATTAAATAAATAAATAAATAAATAAATAAATAATCCTCTCAACTAATCAACTCATGGTCCATTCTCAGAGTTAGACATTTTGGAAGCATGGCAGTGGTCCGATCTCCCATTAGTCCGACCTCCCATTAGTCCGTCAAATTGCCCATCGCACACCTCCCCTTACTGTAACCGTAACCCTAAACCTAAGCGTAATGGGAGGTCGGACCAATGGGAAATTTGTCGGACT
Source organism: Nelusetta ayraudi (assembly GCF_046127955.1). Taxonomy (NCBI): domain Eukaryota; kingdom Metazoa; phylum Chordata; class Actinopteri; order Tetraodontiformes; family Monacanthidae; genus Nelusetta; species Nelusetta ayraudi. Next base: position 851,947 of record NW_027466066.1, on the reverse strand, counting down.
AATAGGAGGTTGGACTAATCGGCAGTTCCCAAATTTTTTCGGGGTATTTCTCTTCTTGGACAGCAGTGACAGAGCCGTGTGCTTATATATAAACTCTATTGATCTCTGATTAAACGGCATATTTAGCCCACTAACAAAAAAAACTACTGGTTTTAGTTTCCTGCTGACCAAGGCTGACACTTTGTCCGACCTTTCATATGCTTGAAAGAGGACAAGAACAAGGTTGGTGGGTGGAACAAGTTCACATTAGAGACATATCATTTTTATTTAGTAAGTCATTGATTAAGGGACTTTTTCAATAATCTGGAACTGTGAATAAAAAAAGGTTTCCTCATAAACAAGAACATATTTCATTCTACATATTTGTATGCACTAAACATAAAACATTTTTTGCATGTCGCTGTTTGTGGTTGAAGTGTATCCGATGGTGTGGTAGGGTGACACATTCATCAGAAGGATTGTCCCGTGTCTGTACCTGTAATTTGTTCTCTTGTTTTGTTTTCAACCATTTTTTGGTGCAGCAGAGAGCTGAAAGGGAGAATGGACAAATCTCCACCGAGGTAAACGAGGCACTGAATGATTTGCTGTATATTATACAGTGCAGACACACTGACTCCACGTTTGAGGCGGTATGGGGGGGTTAACCACCTACTGTAAGATCCGTATTCTCCAGTAACCCCCTGGCCAACTCACCTACACAATAAACTCCCGGGCACAAACACACAAACTAAGAAAGATATGGTTTCATAGACCCGTCCGGAAATAGTGGTGGTGGGTGCGTCTACAAACACAAGTGTTTGTGTACGCACCCACGTATGAAATGACTGTGTATGCCCGAGCAGCACACACACACAGACAGAGGGCCGCCGCTTTAATTAGCGTAGACGTTGACGCCGATTTGGAAGTGCGGTCCAAAGAAAGACAAGCTGCCTCTGTTCCTCCAGCGCCTGGTTTGCCAAACTCTGTCAGATTTATTGAGGCAGGCTGGAAGAAAGGCAGAATTCTCTACTAATGACATTTTCCAGATATTTTTCTTCTTCAAAAAAAAAAACAACTTTTGTCCGTGATGGCTCCCAAATATCTAGATTTGACACATGAGAAATTGCTCTAATCATCTTCCAAAAGCCCCTCACAGCCCCTCGCCTCTTGTTCAAGCCTCAGATTTTGGCAGAAGCTTCCAATTAATCCCAATTTTAAAAAAATTCGTTTTTAATTCTGCCGTCTCACTAGTCTCAAGTGTTCTCTTATGGTCTCAGCATTGTGTGTGAATCAATCCTCACAAAGAGGAAGATAATGGAGACGTACGCTGAGCAACTGCTAGCTTATTTGATGCTAGCAGAGATTAGCGTAATCGCTGCAGCTGCAGCAGCAGGGTTTTTTTTTTTTTGTGGTGCCATTTTTGCATTGAGGAACAACAATAAATGGCCCCTAAATGATTTTTTTTCCTTCTACAACAATGTTTTGTTTTATTTCCAAGTAGGTTTGGCCAGACTTGAGCTAAACACTGTGAAGCCTTGTGGCTAAAAACAAAGCGGTGACACACGTCTGGTGTCTGGGGCCTTGTGGCTCACCGCAAGGCAAGCGGTGTGGCCACTTGGGCCAATGAGAAGCTGAATAGGAAGGATGACTGAGCGGACGATCTGATTGGTCCCTGGTTGCTTGGAATATGGCGGATGTGCGGTTTTAAAGCGTTGTTTGAACGGGCCTCCCGTTTCCAGATGTGTTTCAAAGGCTGTTTGGTAAATATTAAGACGTGTCGGGTTCGAATTAAGAATCCTAGTGAATTTCTGCTCAATGTGCCGCTTAAGAAGAGTCGACTCACTTCCTGTGCACGCAGAAGTGTGGTTCTTGCGAGAGGACTTTGTCAGACACGGCGGTGACGGCGACACACACACGTGAGCACATATCGTGCAGGAGGGAACCTGCGCACACACGCACACACACACACACACACGCACGCGCGGGGAGTGACTTTTAATAATGGTGTCGACAGAAGCTGCAGTGACAGTGATGGATGGGGGGTGGGACCCTCGGAGCCCGATGGAATGACCCTGCCGCCAATGGGAAGCCAGCCGCGTGACCTCGGGGCCAATCACAGCACTTCCAGGTCAAATGTGACCGGAGGGCGAGCGCCCGGGACAATCAGTCCATCTGGGAATGAATGGATGGGGATGAAAATGGAGGGAGTGAGGGAGGGCAGAGCCACAGTGGGGGAAAAAAAAAAATCATCGAGGGCGGGCACAATGGAACAGAGAGAGTCAAAGTATATTAAGAATATTTTATAAATCGGGTGGAGAGGAAAACAAAACCAATAACTTTGAGTTAATGCCTCAAATTTGTTTTTCCTGATTGGTAAAAAAATTTTGTTTCAAAATAAAAGTGCTGGCATCTATCTATCTATCTATCTATCTATCTTTTCCTTATGTTCCGTCTTGTCGTTACCGTCTTGTTACCGTCTTGTTACTTGTTATCGTCTTCTCCAAGTCATCTCTGTCATGGTCTGTCTGCACTGCGACTCCTGCTTTCCGTGGTTCAGTTCTGAATATTTGCAGCATTCAGATCTGCAGAAGGTTGAGGGCGGAATAAAAAAACCCTCAACAACCTGAGAACGGCTGCGTCTGTGGGTGAGTGTCTTCGTTGGCAGGAAAGCCTCTGCATGGGGACATGTGTTAAGCATTACAGCCAATCAGAGGGGGCAGTGTACACGTACACACACACACACACACACACACACACACATACACACACACACTGTGGAGGAGGAAAATCAGAGCACGGACAGAGGCCCGGTCACATTGATGGATAGGTGTCAGGACTGCTTTCCTGTAGTCAGAGCATGAACACACACACACACACACACACACACACACACACACACACACACACCACCATGTTTAGGATAATCACTGCCCACTATTCATTTATAATCAATCTCAGACACTTGACACCGGCCATAAACAAACAGAACCGTGTGTGTGTGTGTGTGTGTGTGTGTGTGTGTGTGTGTGTGCGCGCGCTCATGCAATAAGACATGGGAAGACATACAGACCTCAGGCTTTAACAAGTGGTTGCAATTACCCCCCATTTCGCTCATAAATTTAATACCGCCGCCAATCCCAACCCACACCCAATAAACACCCAGACCAGAACTCATACAAACAAGTCGGTCTGGCACCGGTGCCGACTGCACGCTGGAAGAGGTGAATTGTTTTCGTCTCGCACTTCCGTCCGCGCAGATTTGTGGCTCCGACTGCGGCGCACCAGCCTCACCGTCGCACCGTCGCTGTGCGGCCGTGCGGTTACTGTGGGTAATAATGAAAAGCGCTCATCCGGAGAAAGAGGTCATCAAAATTAACTCATGAGACTAAGGCATGTGATGAGCGCACGTATTCGACGTGCCGCACATACAAACGGACCCGCGCGCTAATATTTTTTTGTGTCGTGGGGGGGGCACAGTTTAGTGCGTACAGCGTGGCAGAAGTCGTGGCGTGCTGCTCTGTAGAGCAGGAGTAGGAAGGAACAGGATTAGTAAGAAGAGTTTTCTGGAAATACTCGGTGTGTCTGTAGTGTCCATGACCCCTGGAATTGCGCGAAACCTAAATAAATATCGCAATAAAAAACAGTTAATGGAAACTAAACTTCGAAAAACCTCTTGAATGTTGCCAGAAGGTTTTGACGCTCTCATGAGGTGTTTTTTTTTTTTTTTTTTCCAGACGTATCGATATAGAGGTATATCGCAAAAGCGTCATGGAAACACTTTTTTTCCCCCCACATTTACACGTCAGCGGACGTGACGTACGGGAGTCACGTGACCCGTTCGCTTCAAGTGAAAATGGCGCGTTATGTGTGGACAGGTGAGGAGACGGAGTACTTTTTTACAAGTAGTCAAAGAAAAAAAACACAACAACCATTCTTGACAGCAAACACCATCGAAATCGTAGATTCATATGAGAGATTTTGTACCTTCATCCTCACAGAGAATTACGGCTCACTTTTGTTACGCTTATAAGCTTTTATTTTGCTAAAAAAAAAAAACTGTAATGGAAACGCAACCTGTGATGGCTGCAAGTCAATCTTTTACATGCTTTAATATTTTCTATTTTACGACTAACCAGTTGTGCTTATACAATATCCCGTTATACAGAACGGGAGGCTGTAAACAGAGTGCTAAATCTTTTTCCTGATGATCTAAAGTTTTTTTTTTTTTCAAATTAATTGTGGGACCTTGAAAAAAAAGGAGAAAAGGGCGAATGTGATGCAAATATTCCATTTCCCGTTCGTTTGCGGTAGAAATGACACTTTGACAAATGCATTACTCAGTCTTCCGCTGTCTGCAGCAGATTCTTGTTTAACTTTGTTACTCAGTAATGGAGATAAATGTTTTCTTTTCATTCATGGACATATTTGACTCACTGTAGATTGAAAGTATGAGACTGGTGAAGTACAGAAAAGCAAAAAAAAAAACCAAAAAACCCCCAAAATTCGCAGGCTACGGGAGAGTTACAGCCTCGATTCCTGACGATTAGTTTGTCCACCTGCCCAGAACGTCTGTGGACTGCGTCTGGTTCTGCTCTCGCACGAGGTCTCCGCCGCAGCACATGCACGCGGCCTTTAGTCTCACTCTGATAACAGAGCTGCGCTGCCTCTGCGCTTTCACTCAGAAATAGTTCCAGCCTGTAACTTTTCCTCTCCTCTCGTCATTAATTTACATTTACTAAATTATGTGTAAAAAAAATGGAGACCAGCGGTCGTGGGAGAAGCGTTGCTGCATGTGCAGCTGAAATCTTAGCCGAAATGAGGGTAATGTGAATGAATTCCAGTGAAAACATGAAATGACTTACATTCACTTTTATTTTATAGGCTGTACTCCCATTCAAGGACATAGAAGTTTTGATTTGAATCCAGTCTTCATTCAATTTCTTTTTTTTTCTTTCATTCAGACTGACACACAGAGGTTGGGTAATTGTTCCCACACCTTAGTTTGTTCCATTGTCAAGTGTTTTTTGGTGGTGAGCGCCATCTAGCCACAAAAACAAACAAACAAACCCAACAGTATGGCCTCCACACACTTCGTCTGCCATCAGCCAGTCGGCCACAACGTGCCTCGACCAATCAGAAAGGCCTGTCGCTCCCATTTGTCCTGGACACCCTTTTGGTCCTTTGACAGAGTCAGACTGCCACGACAGCCATTCAGAGCTGTGTGTGTTTGTGTGTGTGTGTTAAACTGCAACCAAATGTTTGTGGCCGACTGCACTTCACCAGTGAAAAAAGCCACAAAAAGACGTTTTGCACTGTTTTTTGTGTTGTTGTTGTTGTTGTTGTTTTTGCAACACCAGCTTCTAAAAACACCGGCGTGTGTTACAGGAAGAAAACACGTGTTCAGAGAAAATTTAGTCTGAGGTTGGATAATGCGTGTGACTTCGGTCCTCTGTCGGTTACTGATGTTTTTATTTGATTTGATATGATAAAAACAAAACTAATGTTGTTCGGTGATTGTAAGATCAAATACAACAGCAGTGGATGCTGAAATAGTGTCAAGAAGATGGTAAAAAAAATAAATAAATAAATCTGTTTTTATCGAACTTCAGACTGAGTGCGTTCAACGCTAGCATAGGTGACGAGTTACACAGTGGCCGAGGTCCACGCTTTGTAGCCCTTTGGCGTCTCCTGGTGTTATAAATGAGGAAGTGCATGCGGAGGACAACGGTTCTGTTTTGTTCCGGTGGAACAAACGAAGAGTTAAAAGGCATTGTCATTATTTAGCTCGCGACCTCGGAGAAGAAAATCGTTTCTAGAGTTTCAGTGTCGCTGTGGAGTTTGAAATGAGCTGAGTTCTCCCTGGACATTACGGACCGGGCACACAAAGTTCAGGATATTTGACTTTTGGGGTAAATGTACGACGATGGCTCCATAACCAGTCACGCGACCTTTTTGTTAGGCGTCGTCTGAGTGTAATTGTTACTAGCCACACTCGCAATATCCTCAAAGTTGCTGTGGCGACTCCTGAAGGGAAGAAACACACACACACACACACACACACACACACACACACACACACACACACACACACACACCCACACACACACACACACTAGTGTGAGCGCGAGGCTTCGCTCGGACTCCTGCGCTCACTCCTCCACGCTGCCCTGCCCTTTATTTTCACCAGCTTGTCCCTGTATGTTTACCTTCACACGGGGATAAATGGTTTTTCTGTTGCTAATTGCGGCCGTGTGTTTTTCTGTTGGCTGGTTTTGTGTTTCTCCAATCAGAGCTTGGAGACCCCGCATGGAAACCCGTTTGTTGTTCCAAGTGCGGGAGCATCATTTATAATGTGTGTGTGTGTGTGTGTGTGTGTGTGTGTGTGTGTGTGTGTGTGAGAGACCCATTTTTCTACCTCACGGCTGTAAAATATTTCACCAGGTACGATGCTCTCTTTTGCAGGCCTCCAAAATGGGTTTCGAATTATGTGCAAAACATTCTGATCTATGGAAATAATAATAATAATATATATTTTTTTTAAATCTAGATTTTCAAACTTTCCTCTTGGTGCTGTTCCATTTATGTTTGAGAAAATGTTCTGCATCACACCGACTTTGAAGCAGAGGCCTCCGAGAGTATTAGAAAGGTGGGGCGGCTGTTTTAATACAGGGTGATTCATCTTGTGCAACACAGATGATCTGTGGTCACATGATGGCATAAGCAGTCTCATGGCTTATGCCAGAGCCAAGACCTGGCTTCTATTTGTTTAGCTATCATTTATTTGAAATAGAGGCGTGCGGCCCAGCGGTGCAGAGGCCATGTGGTGAGTGTCTCTCCCTTCGCTGCTGAATGAGGAATGGAAGCTCGGCGCTGAGGCCCAATTTTGGGTTGTTTCAAGTTCGCCGACAGGGGCTGCTGGGTCACTGCAGTCCACTTCCACCCCCCCCCTCATTTTAACTCTTCATGGTGCCGTTGGTCCGGACCGTGAGGCCAAGCTAGCCCAGTTAGCCTAGCATGTAGCGCGGGTACAAAGAGACAAGTGTGAAAATTGGCATGTGATTCTTTCTTCTCTGACTTTGAAAGACAACTCATAGTACTTGTCACTGTTTTCACCACTGATAGGTGATTCAGCACTAAAAAAAAAAAAAAAAGAAGGTCAAACAGCTGTAGAGAAAAGCTTGGAGCTTGGCAGGATGGCAGAATCCAAATGTATATGAAGTATTTTATGTTCGACTGGGAGCTCTGAGGGTTTTCCGAGCTTTCTTCAATTCTGGATGGCCTTTGTGTTTGAAAAAAAAAAAAAATCAAAGGTTTGCTGTTGTCTGTCTGCTGTCAGGGGGCCACATCTGGAAATTTGTTGGATTTTTGCACCTGCAAATATCTTCCTCACTGGCCTTTGAATCTGTCTGTAGTTTATCACGGGTTCTCCAGAGGTTTCTGTGGATCTCTTTTAAGTATTTTTAGAAGCAAATTGAGTTTCAAGTTTAATGAAATCCTGATTCGATGATATCTTTAAGACTCCCTTGGTATTTGACGCACTGGGAGATTTCTGGAGATTTTAGAAAGGTGGACTTTGATTTTTGGATATGGGATTTTTTTGAGAAGGCTTGTGTCACTTTTTTAGTTCAGAGTGGCTTTTTTTTTTTTTTTAACAAAACATACAAATATTACACGTTGCTAAGCCAGTGAAACGCTGAAAAGTAACCTTTGGAAAATTTTGACAAATAAAAGATCAGAAAAAAAAAATAATTTGGTAGAATCCATGAAGTTTAAGGTAGTGTTATGATTTTTTATGCAAGGTCAGGCTGGTTTTAGCCACATATTTAAGACCCATTTATCTGATATTAAGTAATCTTGTTAATATTTGTCGAATGGACCAGCTGTAGCTTTAAGTGGGTTAGTGTGGCGGAGTCTCCTGGGCTTTTATTTTTCTTCCTCGGGTCTCTCCCAGTCTGTTCAGAGCTCTCTGGAAGTTCCTGGAGGCCACGGCTGCCTGCTGTTGTTGGCCGTGACTCTTCTCCTGTCACTGGACTCCTTATGGTGTCGCAGGCCTGGCGTTTTTTTTTTTGTTTTTTTTAAAGGTGCTAATTAATTTCTACAGCCAGGCCTCCAGCTGGAGCCCGCTTGCAGAAACATAGCATAATTACATTTCCACATTGCATTAAAGGTGATGGTTTGCAGGCAGAGCATTTGGGCCGCGCAGAGCCGGGCCTAATGGAAAGCTGAGACGTCACCTTGACTCCGAAATGTGACACCGTCACTTTTGGGCGGAGAAACCTTCATCTCGTCCAGCGCGAGTGAAAAAAAAAATCGAAGCTTGGGGTCAAAGGTCAAAGAGCCAGAAAAATAATTTGCCTTTCCGACCTTTAATCAGTGTCTCATAAAGTCTCATGAAGTGCATAAAACTAAAAGTGGAAAGAGAGGCAGGTCACTGTCATGCTCTTTGTGACTTTTTTGGAAGATGAGAATATTGCTTGTACTTTAGAGATCATGCAGTGAGTAAATAAGTGAGAAAAAGTATTGATAAAAGTTTTAAAAAAATAGGAACTCTTTATACTGTTATGTACTGTTAAATACATAAATGTTTATGCATTAAAACACAATTGAATAGGGCCCAAGACAGACAGACAGACAGACACACACGCACACACTGGCGTCTCTCTCTCTCTCACTCTCTTTCTACATAGATGCTAAGTCTCTCCATCATTTTTACCCTGCCCACGCCCTCTCTCTCTCTCTCCTTCACAAAACCAATGTCTCTTGCTCTCTCTCTCTCTCTCTCTCCTTCTAGCTCTCTCGCCCCCATTTCTCACCCAATCCACACTCAGTGACATCACGTCTAAATTACCCAATCGCCCTCGAGCCAATCCATCACTGTCAAGCTGTTAGCCAATGTGCCGACGGATTTTAATTCCACTCGGCCAATAGCAGCGAGCGTCTTCTGCCTCGGTGGGATAAAAGGGTGGCAGAGGCTCAGAGTCAGTCAGAGAAAACAATAGTGAGCGTGATCTGCGCTATCTCCTATCCAGCCATCCATTAGAACGATGAGCATCATCAACAGACTGCAGGGCTTAATGTCATAAATGTCATGTTGTGAAGGACTTTTATCCCGCCTCTAACCTTTGATTGACAGATGGCACTGGACAGAGCAACAGGTTGACACAGCTGAGACTGTGAAGAGGGAAATGGAAAGTAGTCGCAAAGACATACAGTAGATTCATTACACCTGGAGTGTGAAATTTAAAGCTTTTATTTCTTGTGATGTTGATGATTGCTGGCTTGCAGATGATGGAAACCTAAAAATGATTGCTGGCTTGCAGATGATGGAAACCTAAAATTAAGTGTCTCAGAAAATTAGGAAAACACGTGAGGCCAATCAAAAATAGGATGTTTTCGGCATGAATGTCAGACTCCTGAAAGGTATGTTGTCGTATGTGGATTCTGCGCCTCTCCACTCTTCCTCCAGACTCAGGGACGTTGATTTACAAATGAAATGCAAAATTTACTTTCATCTGATAAGATGGTGTTGATCCACATTGATGCAGTAAACCATGCAACAACAAAAAAAGGCCCCACCAACTATTGAGTGCATAGAAATGAACATACTTTTCAGAAGCCTGAGATTTGAGCTGAAACCATCCTGTTTCGATTGGTCTAATGTGATATTTAAATATTCTGAGAGAATTATCAAAATCAAAGTAAATAGAAGCTTGGAATATTTCACTGTATGTGGAATGAATCTATCTAACACCACAGTTTCACTTCTGAAACGACTGACAAAAAAAAAAACATTTTTTTTCACGATATTCTGATTTGTTCGTATGTATGTCTCCGTTTGAAATGAAAAACACCACCAATCGGTATAAGAAAACCTATTTAAAAAGTGTGCGCCCAACGTGGGGCTCGAACCCACGACCCTGAGATTAAGAGTCTCATGCTCTACCGACTGAGCTAGCCGGGCTGTGGTTAACACAGCTCAATGTGACTTCAAATAGCCTGTTTAAAGCGAAACTAATCTACTCTTCTCCTTGATCAAAGCACCGTCAAAGTTCATGTACAAACTGTGTATATCTATTGACAATATTACGAGTAGTGAGTCATATTTAACAGTGTATAAAAAAAACAGACGCACATCGTCGTTTGCCTTTAGCTGCAACTGTCAATCCATCGACGCTGTTTTCAGAAGCAACTTCCGGCTTTATCAACAAAATAATAACGATAACGATGTTTCTGAACAGCTAATAACGCTTCGGTATGTCTATATTTATCCAGGCGGCCGCGAGAAATGGACGTCCATGGACAATGTTGCGGACTGCTATGTGCTGTCACGGTTCTTCACCACTAGAGGGCGACAACTATATACAGTATGTACTTCTCTTCCTGATTCCCTTACCCTCTACAGGTTTGTACCGATTCTGAGTTATCATTTATACATGCACACGTATGTTCTTTATGTTTTAGTGTGATTTGTGAGGTGTTTTACCCATGTGAACATCCACCACATGAAACCGTTCGTTTTGCTCAAATGCCGGTAAGGCAAACGTGAGTGACAGTCAAAACGTTAAAGAGCCAAAGTGCTTAATGTAACGTTTCTTAGTAGTTTGATTGATCGGTGGATCGCAGCTCATAAGTACTTCAAGTGACGTACCAGTTAAATGAGAAAAATAAAAACCTGAAATGAAAAACACCACCAATCGGTATAAGAAAACCTATATAAAAAGTGTGCGCCCAACGTGGGGCTCGAACCCACGACCCTGAGATTAAGAGTCTCATGCTCTACCGACTGAGCTAGCCGGGCTGTGAATGTATGTTTATTCTATCACGCTAAGGACTGTGGCTCGTTTGAAACGACAACGAATCCAGAATCCCAAAAAATTACCTTTTGAGGGAACTTAAAATAAAATTGCTTCAATTCCTGCAGACACTACGTAGGAAATCAAATCATAAAAACTGCAAATTACTATTTCATGTTCACATTACCGCTCAAAGAATACTAATTTGTGGTATAAAACATAAAACTACTCGTACTTATCAATATGAATTCTAATATAAAACTGATTTGCAAATAAAACACGATTATAAACCAGCCGATTATTTACATCTAAATACATATGTGTACCTTACAAACATATTGAATGAGGAGTGAATGTCATGGGGAATGAACCGTGTCAATTCACAGTTACTCATTTTAGACGCAGTTCTCTTGCCAAACTTTGCAGGCTTGACCCTCAGACTGACCAGCTATGGGAGGGTGAGCTGGCCGACCAATCGCATCACTCTGGAACACATCCAGAACGAACTATTGGCTTAAGCGGAACGTGCACGTGTCTACCACGTTGGGAAGTTTCTACCAATAGCCTGCCTGGTCACACCCACTGCTGTAAAGCTCATTATTATTCATGTAGGTCGCGCATACCCGTGATTGGATGTTAAACAATGGCCAAACTTTAGCCATTTATCCAGAAAAAAAGAGAGAAGCATGCTTAAACATTTATATACAAAAGAAACTGAGTTGAGAATCCAAAATACAGTTTTATTATCTCACAAATGCCACAAAGTATGCTGTATCAGACAAATGGCCAATTTTAATCAGCATCTAACAAATATAATTATGCCAGCTTTGGAATTATTTAAAATACTCTTCTCTAAAAAAACAAACCCCCCCCCCAAAAAAAAAACAAACATGATATGTGGCATATTTTAAAGTCCACTTGGACATTTGTCTTTAAAGAAAAACTTCCAGTATATTCCATTATTTAGGAAGGAACTGCATTTTTAGAAAAATAGAAGTTACAGTGACTGTGAGGCAGCTACACACTGACCGTTTCACACAGAGCACTACATTTTAGTGTCACAAAGCAACATTGCAATTTCTCCAACAGAGTCATTCAGTGCGTAACTCTACTCTTAAGTGACTTCATCTCTAAATTTGTGATTATTTGTTGTCCAGTGCAACTCACTGAATGAAGTCAACTGACTGCACCCTTGGAAAAAAAGAATATGCAGGTCAGCGTGACATTCTTTGGGTAAAAATATGAAGTGCTCAAAACCAACAACAGGTTCCTGCATCTTCTGCAATCTTACACTTTAACATTCAATTTGCATTTAGAGCGGAAGATCCCGCTCCACCGAGACAAAAGTAACAGCTTGTTGTTGGCTAATCCCACCTCCTGTTTATGATGGATCCTTCAATAAGACCACCCTCCGCTCCAAATGAACAGCTCCAACGACAGACTTCATCACACCCTTCAGCAATTTTTTTTTTTTGGTAAGTTTGACGGTGTCACCACACCAGTACAGAAAAAGTGTCTCCCTTTAACAAAATAAATTAATGACGTACATCAAACACTGTAGCTAAAATGCTAATACACACAACAGCACAATCCCTTCACTGGGTGGTTAAATGCTAAAGCAGCAGACTTGACTGGGGCCTTCCCTTAGGTATGTCAGTATAAAAATATCTTTAGGCAGAGAATTTTTTTTGTGTCATCTTTCGATGCAGTTCATTTCAGTATGGACCACTTGATCTGTTCCTTTGCCGACTGCAGAACCTGGGAAGCAGAGAGAAATTGCAAAGGATCAATAAAAACGTCACTGTGCTGGGTGTGTAAACATCGAAGCCACATTAGCATGACATAGCAAATATTATATTTTCATGGTGCCTGTGAACATCGTAACCGAAATGCAGCAGTTGTAAACAGTGACAGACGACGTAAAGGTGGAGCGTACTTTCATAAGAGGTCTGCAGTGATTTATCTTTATGAGAAATCTCATTAGGCCAAAACAAAACTTAATAATTCAATTGAAAAATTCTAAAATAATGTTTATTTTTACATACGTTTTTACTACATTTTAATTTTTTAGTACATCTATTTCAGGGTTGTTGTTGTTGTTGTTGTTGTTGTTGTTGTTGTTTTTAAATGACGTTTGGAATTGCAGCATTCGTTTCCGTGAGTTCTGGAAAATGTTGCAGTAGCAATCTATTGTCAGTAGAGGTCAGACGGAGCACATATTGCGAACGCGAGCTCGAGCTACAGCGCCTACTATGGTCAAACTGCACGAAGACTTAACAACCACCAGTGACAAACAGCAAAGAGCTGATAAGTACGACAGGCGTTTGCATTGCTGCCTATCAACATGCAACAGGTGACTACAGGTTTTGTACCTAATGTTCGTGTTTTTACATCAACAATAGTGCCCTCGGCGAGCCTTCTCTGTCTCTTACGATCTTAGGACCGTGAATGGCCTTGTTCCTCGTTTGAACAGCAGGGGGCAGACGGAGCTAAGGTATCGTTCAATAGGCAACAATGAAACTGCCTTTTTTGGGGGAAAAACGCCGATACGAACAGTGAAATAAGCCTTATTTATTTAGTTGTTGTTGTTGTTGTTGTTTTTTAAAGGTGTTACGCTTTAGAAAGTATACTACATAGATTATTTGAACTCCTCGAGGTCAGCAGTTATTTAACTGAAATCCATTTGAAAAGCATGAAACTCAGTTGCGTCTTGATCACGAGATTTACATCATAGTCTTAGTGTAATAGTGTAACACATCAGAATTTCTCGCAGTAGTGATGCCAATATCGTTCATTCAGCTTCTAGTCTAACGTGGCTTAAAGAAGATTTTGTGAGTTTCAGTTACAGGTTCTTTGACTATTTAATGGCTTACAAAAATAATCAATTGAATCAGCAAGCAAACGTATTTGCTGTGGCCTCCACATTTGTTTAAGCAGTCTTTTAGAAATTGCATGAAATAAACATTTCTCTGTCCTTCAATGGAGCATTTAGTTGTATCGACCTTTCATAACGCAGTATAAAAGGTCAGCCTGGGTCACTGTGTTATGACTCTGTGAGTCAGTGTGTTGTATGCAGCGGAGGAGAGGAGGTGTTGTCGGGGTGTGGTGCAGTTAGTAGTGACTTACGTTAGAGGTGAGAGCCAGTTTCTCAGTTATGTGCTGCGAAGGTTAAAGCAACAGACAAAGAGAAGCTTAAGAGCATGGCCCCACATGTGCCCACACACACACAAGCATACGTACACACGCCACCCTATACATGCAGGGGGGCAGGTAGGAGACAGAGGAAAGAACATCGGCAAAATAGCAGCCTAGCATCCAGCTTTGCTAACAGATCAGAGCTGCAGATGCTAGTCTCCAGTGAGTGGAGTTCTACAATGCCTTATAGAGTGTTAAACCAGCTATCTGTCTATTCATCCACCAAGCCAGTCATTTACACTTGAGCCTACTAGTGCTGCCCCAGGCTTTGGAGATGTTAGCCATGAGCTCAATTTGCAAACGAAGACGCTAAGGTGTTAGCATGCAGCCCAGCTGTCAGCGTGCGGGCACGTTGAAGTACCACCGTATCAGAGACTGCAAGGAGTACGCCGTCACATGAAAGAGGTGCATGCAACCAGCAGTGTGTGTTGTGCTGCGAGTGTTTCAGCTAATAGAGGGTTTTTACATCAGTTGGCAGGGATCAGCGGAAATAAAACATCTCTGTTTATGTTCCATTTCTGCTTTTGCCTCTTCACTTCCCCCACACACTGAGGAGCAATGCACGACTAAGCACATTTCTCAGTCAGCGCAGTCGGGGCACATGACATCCTCATATGGTCATGTGACCTGGCGTAGCAGCATCAGGCGCAAGGCACAATCGGGAAACGTTTGCAACCGCATGTTAAAAACAGTCAATTTGCTTCTCTTTTTTTTTTCCCTCAAAGAAGTTGGACGGAACGTTAGCGGCGCAGTAACGTGCTCCTCTCTGCGCGTACGTCGTCAGGCGGTGCCGATGTGATCGAGCGCTGCTTACCTGGGCAACGCTCTGTTCCGATAATGGGCTTTCGTCCGCCTGGAAGAAAACAAAATGCCATTAACGCTTGTACAAGTAGATAAGTAGAAATAGCAGAAGTCGTGCAGGGGCGGCCGAAAGAGAGAAAGGAAAAAAACCCACACGCATGCCACCGCAAATGTCAACAATCCCGCTGATTGCTTCCAACTGTGCAACCATTAGTTTTGCAAAGCGCCGTGTGTTAAAAGTGCGCGAGGTCAAATGCGATGTCACAGGCTGACATGATTCAGTGTGCACTTCAAACTGCACCTTCTCAGCAGGAAAGTGCAAAATAACTATTACTGAAACACCGGTTGTTACTGTTAGAACGTCCGTGTCAATGTGTTCGAGCTCTGGTAAAAAAAAAAAAAAAAAAAAAAAGGCCGGAAAGCAGCGTCACACGGCGAGGACTGGCGGCGTCCCAAAGGGTGCGAGCGAGCAGCCAATCACAGCTCGATCCACTGCAAAATCATCAAAATTCAACTCTCATCCCATCCCTCCATGTCTTTCTCTCGCTGCACCTGTCTGTCTGTCTGTCTAAAGCGGCTGGCTCCTGTCTGTCTGTCCCTCCGAGTTACCGGTGATGTAATCGAACAGGACGAAGCCATAGGCTGTCTCCGACACCATTTCCTGACACCGATCGCAGGCGGCCGACGAGGAAGAGGCAGGAGAAGAGCGGGTCAGAAAAAAAAAAGGCCAGAAATGAGCAAACGTGAGCTGCAGTCTACACACGCAGGTCTGATGATTTTGTTTTGTTTAAGTGCACTGATCCAGAATTACAAAAAAAAAAGAAGAAAAAAAAAGGTTATGATGAAGATTTTTGATCCCTTACCTTGTAGTTGACCTTCTGTACGACCTGCTGTGGGTCACTCTCTAAAATCACCCTGGAGAAGAGAGCAGGAGTCAGTCAGTCAGGAGGAAAAAATAAAACAAAAACTACATCCTGTGGACAATTTTATTATTTAAAGGCCCCGTTTGCTACATTTAAAATAAACCACCTGCAATTGGGAATGGAGCAAAACAAATCTTTTTTTTTTCTTTTTTAGTTTAGTTGATTCACTAAAAAATAAGTATTCCCATCTACATACAAATGCAACCGCCTGTCGAGGAGGCAGCCATACTGTGCAAACCCACATCAGCCTGAATGTTGATCTGCTCGCCGGGAGTTTTGTCATTTTAGCCTGGTGACTACTAATGAAGTTCCTTAAATAGCTCGATTAACTTTTTTTTTTACCCCCACTGCAGCTGAGAAACAGTTTATAGAGGGAGCCTCACTTTGATCTCTCTAGTGCGCCTTTGAACATTAAGATAGATAGATAGATAGATAGATAGATAGATAGATGCAACGGGGCAGTTTGTACACACTTAAAGAGATGGAGGCCATCATGCATTAGAACAACTGTTAAATTATGTGACAGTCTGGACTTTTAATTTTATGACATAGGTGCAAAGTTTGGACACTTGGACACACAAGAGTGATCTCAGCTAATTAACATAACTTAAAATTGGCGCCTAATTGACGGCAGAGTGCATCCGCGATGACTGTTGGGACATTTTGCAAACGTTTTTTTTTTTTTTTTGCCGCAACGTCGGCTTTGGTACGAACCCAGCTCTAAATGAAATGCATTTACGAGGTCATCGGCAACCGTACGTCCACGCTGCACCCAGTTTGTCTGAGTTGAAATGATGCGAGGCGGCGGCGGCGGCGGCCGCGAGGGCAACTCTGTGATCGTGGCGTAACGAGCCGTTTCATTTATTCCCTCTCACCCGCCGTCGATGATTTCATCCACAATTAGAAACACTCCGTCCATGTTGTCCAGTAAACACCTCCGCTCCACATTCTTCCTGCAGGAACAAAAAGAGATCGATTAGCCGCCACATCCAGTCTGCGACGCTCCGTTACAGCGCCGATATCCATTTCCCCCCCTCCAGGTCTTTGATCGTTTGGCCAAGAAAAAAAAACCAACAAAAAAAAAACACTGCAATTTTGCATCCGCAGTTTGCGGTTGTGTTGCTTTCTAGTTACAAATTAGATGCGGCCGTTAGAGCAGGAGCCGGCGCGTGGCTTTCTTCGCTGAGCACTGCTTTCATTGCAAGTTAAAAAAAAAAAAAAAAAAAAAAAAAAAAAAAAAAAAGTTAATGAAATGTAAATTACCAATCGGTAAACTGGCGCCGCAATATGACAGTCTATTCATCCTGTTCTCCGCCGAGTGGTTTCAAAATCCGCGTCCGTGTTCTTTGGTCTAATTGGCTGGAAACAACCTATGCATGCCCCCCCTCCCCCCTCCCCCACCTCCACTCAGAATTTGCATAAACTCCACTTTGCGATCCGGGCCGCCGTCTATTCCCGGGGTTTAATGAGCGGCGGCGTCGAGCAGCTGCTCCGAGTTTACTCTGTCACGCTAAATTTTAAGTACCCCATAATCTTTGATACTGTATAATAATATAATCTGTCCGTGTCCCTGCGGCTCACACGCTGCATTACTGCTGCATCGGTTGCCGTGGCAACCACATCAGCCAGTTGATAATATTGCTCACACACATGCGCGCGCGCGCACACAGAGAGAGAGAGAAAGAAACGCAGACGGGCGCAAACTAATCTCACCACTTTGTGAAACCGTTTCGTTCAGCTCCAGAATGTGCACTGCGGGTGCCGTCACCTCATTTTTACCCCCCTTATTTTTTTTGAAGTCAAACATCACTTTGCTTTAAGTGAATCAGATTTTTTTTTTTCTCTTTCTCCCAGGTAGCTCACACACCAGCCTGCTGTTGAATATTTACATCACATGCAGGCAGCTGCCTGCCAAAAGGCTCCGGCGGTGCGAGCGCAGCGGGGGGGATTAAGAGCCGCGCCACGTCGGGGAAGCGACGCGAGCGCGAGCGCGTCTTATCGATTTGGTGACGGCGCACGAGGAGAAACGTCGGCGTCACTCCGCCGCACATCAAAGGGCGTTTTTTTTTCTTTTCCCCCCAACGTCATGGCTTTCTGCGGAGTGCCTGACCTACTTCTTTCGTGCGTTTGGTGATGCAAAAAAAAAAACACAAATCAAAAATCAGGACGTGTCTGTTTGTTCACCTGTTCGCCAGTGGGGACCACTATTTATTTATTTATTTATTTATTTATTTATTTTCTCCAACGTACCTGAGGATGAGGCTGAGGGACTCGAACAGGCAGCTCAGCACTGACATCAGCATCAGCTGGAGGGAAAGAGAGAGCGTTTTAGCCCCGAAAGGTGGACTCACGCGTTCGCTTAGACCTGGAAACGTTCTAGTAAATTATTACCCCTCCGCTCCTCCTCTGTCAGCTGTAGCGTCAATATCATCGGACATGATGGTTTCATTGCGGTGCTACAAGAGGAAGGTTTTTTTTTTTCTCTCTTCCCCCCCCTCCAACGTCATTGCTTGGTGCAAACTCCTCCTCTGCTGTGTGCTCAGGGTGGATGGAGCGACTATCAGAAAGTGCTGCCGCTTCGCTGATGTGCGGCATAATGCATCACTGTCAAGCTGCTTTTAATACATAGAGCATAATCCAGCCATTACAGCACAGTGGAGAGGTGCTTCTCCTCAGACTACGGGCCACGCATTTACATAAAATTGCAACAAAAAAACAGGTAACTCCAGGCTCTGGGGATGCAGCATTTTGTGTTCCATCCCTCATTGACTGTGTCGGACTTTTACTGCAACGATCTTCAGTTTTCGCAGGTTTGTGTCTTTCTGTTGTTCAGAAAAGGGTTCTCTGTTTGTCCTCAGAAGTGTCACTTGGTGGGGTCTTTATCAGCTAATGTTATGGAGGCGGGATCAACCTGTCAGGTTTGACAGGTGGGTCTGTTGGCCTCTCCAGGAAGCTGCTCTAGGTGTGAGAGAGCACGCGGGCTCCCTCGTCCCCAGGCACCATCTCCTTATTTGAGTCGCCTCCCTGTCCTTGGGGGTTTACGAGTATCTGTCGTAGTTTTGCAAGTGGTTTGACCGGTGTGTGGATGTTGTATTTCCTCATTGTTCTTTGGTTGCGTTCAGTGACTCCTCTGATGTACGGTGTGGGTTTCTTTTTCCTCGTCTGTTGGGTTTCCTTCCTCTTGGCTTGTTTTGCCCCCTTTGTCCATTGACCTCTGTGGATATTGACATGTTTTCAGTGCGTCCTGTAGATGTTTCTCCTCCAATGCTGTGTTCTCCGGGTCCGTTATTATCGTTGCGCGTTCGTATAATGTTCTGACTAAGGATCGTTTGCGTGTTGTGGGCTGTTCAGATGTCCTGTTCAGATGTTCAGATGTTCCTGTGGATGAGACCCCCGGGGACCATGAACCGGGTCGAGGGAGCTCTCTTACACTTGGAGCAGCATCCTGGACAGGTTGATCATGCCTCCATAACATCAGCTATGTAGGACAACAGAACAACAGAACTCTTGTCTGAACGAAAGAAAGACACAAACCTATGAAAGCCCAAGACACGATGAACACAATCGCACTAATAGAAAGTTTTGCATTCATGAGCAGGGACTTTTTCCATCTTTCCAAGTCAAAGGAAGAGTCCTAACCGCCAACCGGGCCAATGAAGGACATTAAGCATCTTGGTTTAAATCAAAAGATTTTCTTTGCACAACTGAAAATGTGACACCAGCACTCATTGAGAACCTACTTTGTACAACAACCAG